>NC_044318.1:2696959-2996959 GCF_007474595.2 Lynx canadensis | reverse complement strand
TCATAGGAAATTCTTACAAAGCTTTAACAATTGCACAATTTAAATGCTACGAAAATTTTCAGAGTGAAAAAAAAGGAAAACTTCCAAATTCTTCTTATGAAACTAGTGTGACAAAGATACTACAATCTGATAAAAAAAAAGACCATCCTGACCAAGGAAGATTTATTCCAGGAATGCAAAAGCGATTTAATAATAGAAAGCCTATTATATTTTATAGTAAAGGAGAAAAATCCTATGATCAATTTCATAGTTACTGAAAAGATATTTGACAAAATACCAATGCCTTGTGCCTTCTTCGCAAAAACACTGAACAAAACAGTAACTAATGGATACCTCCCTTATGGGATATGCATCCTTTCGGTCTGGAAGGACTGAAACACTGGAAACACTGGAAGGCATTCCCACTAAAATCAGGACAACAACAAAGCCCATTATCACTACTACTGTTTAATACTGTGTTTTAGGTATTGGCCAGAGCAGTTAAATGACAAAGAAATTAAATGTTTAAGAATTTAAGAATCTATTACATATGATATAATTGTGTAATTAGAAAACCCCAGGAAGTGTCTGAAAATTATAAATAATAAAAGCATTCAGTAAGGCAGTGGGATGAAAAATTATTATATGGAAATCATTAACTTTCATATATGCAGTCATTTAGAAATTATAAAAATAGGAACAAACAAGATTAAACACCTAGAAATAAACTGAAGAAACATGCAGAAATTATGAGGAAAACTTCAAAACATTTCTAAAGGGCAAAGAAGTAGATCTGAATGAATGGGAAGAAATACCATGTTGGCCAGGAAGATTTAACATTAAAAGGTCAGTTCTTCCCAGGTTCATTCATGAAGTGAAGGTAATCCCTTTAATAATGCCAGTAGGATTTTTCGCCCTGGTACTGCACAATCTGATCTCTAATTCAAATGGAAATAAATAAATACAATGACCAGGAAAATTGAAAAGAGCAGCGAAGCAGAGGAGCTCATAAAAGGTGTTGGGACAACCCAGCCATTTGGTGCATCATACTTTGTACCCCAAGAGAAAGACCAACAGATTCGCTTAGGAATACAAATGACCCATAAACACATGAAAAGCTGTCCAGCCCAACTCATAATTAGAAATGCAGATTAAACCTTTGCCAAATTACCATCTTTTTTCATCCCTCAGATTTCTAGAAATCCAATAACAACACAGTGGTGGTGACTCTGTTGAGAAATAAGTATAATACTGGCCGACATGCAGAATGACTCCCTATATACGGCAGTCTAATTACCAGTATTAAAGATGCATTCACCGGGGCGCCTGGATGGCTCAGTTGGCTAAGTGTCGGACTTCGGCTCAGGTGATGATCTCGCGGTTTGTGAGTTCGAGCCCCTTGCGGGCTCTGTGCTGACGGCTCGGAGCCTGGAGCCTGCTTCGGATTCTGTGTCTCTCTCTCTGCCCCTCCCCTGCTCATGCTCTGTTTCTCTCTGTCTCAAAAACAAAACAAAACCAGATGCATTCACCTTTGAAAACAATCCAGGTGTCTCTGGTTGAATATGATGTGTCCACATAGCATACCAAGGTAATCTCTATGCACTGGAATGTAACGATCAAAATAAAGCAAGTACCAGACATATACACAGTATACTACCTTTTATATAAGAAAAGAGGAGAAAGGAAAATACATCACCTAGATAAACAACGAAAAAATAAAAAGAAACTAATAAAACTGGTATCTGTCTGGGGGGCTGGTAGAATGGATGGGGATAGGGACTGGAGGAAGGCTCCTTAGCATACACCTTTTCACATTGAGTTTTGTACCATGTAACTATATTAGCTACTAAATTTTTTTATCATAAAAAATAGTACACTAAAGGAATATAAGATATATTCATTGACACTCTCAGGAAAATCAGAAAAATTCCTATGAGTTTTGATGAATTGTCTTCAAAACAGGTAGCCCTTTACTATAACATGACATTTATGGTCATTCATCAAACACTGATGGTAATTCTTTAAAAATGAGAATAACGGGTGCCTGCGTGGCTTAGTCAGTTACAAGTCCGACTTCAGCTCAGGTCACAATCTCACGGTCATGAGTTCAAACCCCACATCAGGCTCTCTGCTCTCAGCCCAGAGCCCACTTCGAATCCTCTCTCTCTCTCTCTCTCTCTCTCTCTCTCCCTCTCCCTTCCCAGCTCGCTCTCTCAAAAATAAACAAACATTAAAAATAAAATTATGAAAATGAAATAAGGAAACCTGCCATCACTATTATTAACTAGATAAGGCAAAAAGATAAGGGGTTAAGAAGAATAAATATTGGAACCAAAATATGGTTTGTATTTAGAAAATCTAAAAGGAACAACAAAAACACTATATTTAATAATTTTAAAGTAGGTAAATAGGGAATGTATAACAATAGCATTTTTTTTTTAATTTTTTTTAACGTTTATTTATTTTAGAGACAGAGCATGAACGGGGGAGGGTCAGAGAGAGGGAGACACAGAATCTGAAACAGGCTCCAGGCTCTAAGCTGTCAGCACAGAGCCCGACGCGGGGCTCGAACTCACGGACCGCGAGATCATGACCTGAGCTGAAGTCAGACACTTAACCGACCGAGCCACCCAGGCGCCCCAACAATAGCATTCTTAAATTAACAAAATGGGGGTGCCTGGGTGACTCAGTCGGTTAAGCATCCAACTTCGGCTTAGGTCATGATCTCATGGTTCATGGGTTCGAGCCCCTCATCAGGCTCTGCACTATCAGTGCAGAGCCTGCTTGGGATTCTCTCTGCCCCTCATGCTTTTTCACTCTGTCAAAATAAATAAATTTTTTAAAAAATTAACACGGGCACCTGGGTGTCTCAGTTAAGCATCCAACTTCATCTCAGGTCATGATCTCACAGTTCGTGGGTTCGAGCCCCTCATCGGGCTCAAAGCCTGGAGCCTGCTTCGTATTCTGTATCCTCCCCCACTCTGCCCCTCCCCACTCATGTTCTGTCTCTCTCAAAAATAAACATTAGGGGCGCCTGGGTGGCGCAGTCGGTTAAGCATCCGACTTCAGCCAGGTCACGATCTCGCGTTCCGTGAGTTCGAGCCCCGCGTCGGGCTCTGGGCTGATGGCTCAGAGCCTGGAGCCTGCTTCCGATTCTGTGTCTCCCTCTCTCTCTGCCCCTCGCCCGTTCATGCTCTGTCTCTCTCTGTCCCAAAAATAAATAAACGTTGAAAAAAAAAAATAAAATAAACATTAAAAAAATTTTTATTAAAAAATTAACAAAATGATGGAAGCTGTCGTTCAGAATGGCTATAAAATAGGAGTGAACCACAGATGTTTCATTGGTAAATATAAAAGATTCTTTTTTTTTTTTTTTTTAAGTTTCTTTATTTTTAAGAGAGACAGAGTGCAAGATCATGACCTGGGCTGAAGTCGGATGCTTAACCAACTGAGCTACCCAGGTGCCCCTATAAAAGATTCTTAAATATCGGACAGACACGGATGTAAATGGGAAAACAAATTGTGTAAAGATATTGGTGCTCTCCAAATTTATTTACACTGTAGGTAACAGAGTCAAAATTTTCAATAGGATATTCTGGCTGGTTTTACCAATATTAGACATATTACAAACAATAACATACAGTGTGATACTAAACTCCAAATGTATTAAAAATTAACTGTAGGGACGCCTGGGTGGCTCAGTCGAGTAAGTGTCCAACTCTTGGTTTTGACTCAGGTCATGATCTCACAGTTTGTGACTTCAAGCCCCGCATATGGCTCCACACTGTCGATGCTTGGGATTCTTTCTCCCTCCCTCTCTCTCTGCCCCTCCCCTGCTCATGCCCTCTCCCTCAAAATTAATAAGTAAACTTAAAAAAAGAGTTAACTGTAAAAGTAAGTCATAAAGGAATGGCTAGAGAATAGAACATTTATCTGATTTTGAAAGACTGATACTTTTTGATGGTTTTAAGTTGTGGAGTTGCAGAGGTAGGCTTCAGTTAAATATTTACATTAGTAGTGACTGCCTACACAGGGATTAAGATTTGCAAAATGTAAAATTTATTTAAATTTATGAGTCTCTCAGCCCAATAAATTAGTGGTTTGTAGTAACAAAGTGCAAAATAAAGCTACAACGAGAAACCATTTTATACCTATTAAATGCTGACAGGATTAGGTAAAATTGATACCCATATCTTGATGCTTGTGCTGAAATTGGTACAGCTTCTTTTGAAAGAAATATGGCAGTCAGTGTCAAGGACTGTGATAAAAATTGCCATATGCTTTGACTCAGCATTTTCATTACCTAAGGGAATAAATGAAAAAGAAAACGTCTGTTCGTGTGAAACTACTAATCCAGCAAAGATTCATATCACAGATCTGTGGTTAGCTGTCTATCTAAGAGGTTGACTTAGCCCTTTAATATCCATAAGTTGCCCAGAGTTTAGGGGGTCCCTTGTTGCTCTACCTTTTCACAGCATACTTTTCTTTTTTTAATTTGTTACTTAATCTTTGTATGTTATTTTACACAGACTTCTTTCGGAGGTAATAAATACAGAAAACCCTACAGATCAAAAGTGTACGCCTCACAGTTTCACAAAATGTACACATCTGTCTGACCATCACTCAGACCATTCCTGGCATCCAAGAAGTCCCTTTTGTGCCCACTGCCCAGTTACTACTCCCCTTTCTCCCCCAAAAAGACCACTATGGGTTTCTACCATAGTTTAATCATTTGTAATCACCCTAATGCCCAAATAATCATCTACTGAGTGAACATGATAGGCCTTCATTATTTTTGGTCATTTGAATTATTCCCACTTTTTCCCTATTATATAGGATATTACAGTATTACCTAATTCCATACTATTGTAATACTTAACGTAGTGAAAACCTAGAAGTTAACTCATCGTACCTTTCACTTACTAGCCTCCTAAAGAATGGGATGGTGTACCCTTGATTATTGATGTCTTTCATCCCCTGGTCCTTAGCTCACTGTTCTACACAGAATATAAGATCAATATGAACTTCTTGAGGAATTAGTGCTTACTCAGAAAGCAAACCTATAAAATCTTTCAGTGTAGTCCCCCTCATTTTATTAAAAAAAAAAAAAAAAAAAAAGGAAGAGGGTAACTGGGTGGCTCAGTCAGTTGAGTGTCCGACTCTTGATTTCTGCTCAAGTCATGATCCCAGGGTCATGGAATCGAGCCCTACATCAAGCTGCGCACTGAGCATGGAGCCTACTTGGGATTCTCTGTCCACACCCCCTTTGTCCTTCCCCCACTTGAGTGCTCTCTCTCTCTCTCAAAAAAAAAAAAAAAAAAAAAAAAAAAAAAAAAAAAAGGACTGTGTGCTTGCAATGCTTTGCATAGAAAGATTTATCAGTCATATATTCCATCCACAGAGTGGAAAAGGAGTGTTGGTAACAATTATCTGCTAGTCCTCAGATTTCTGATACTCAAGATTATTGTTTTTTTTTTTATTTTATTTTTTTTTTTTTTAATTTTTTTTTCAACGTTTATTTATTTTTGGGACAGAGAGAGACAGAGCACGAATGGGGGAGGGGCATAGAGAGAGGGAGACACAGAACCGGAAACAGGCTCCAGGCTCTGAGCCATCAGCCCAGAGCCCGACGCGGGGCTCGAACTCACGGACCGCGAGATCGTGACCTGGCTGAAGTCGGACGCTTAACCGACTGCGCCACCCAGGCGCCCCTCAAGATTATTGTTTGATGAGAAATCCAACTTGCTTTTTTCCTGCGGTATCATATCCCTCAAAAGTTATTCAATTCTCTTTGTTTCCACAGACAATGACATTAATCCTGAGAGTGACGATCTTCAGAAGGAACCTGGAGAGAGTGAAGATCATAGAGAAAAGACTTCAGATTGTGATGAAGTGGACTGTTCTATGGTCTCTGAGCAATCTCCGTATTGCCATAAAGACAGACTAAGTACATCCACTCCAAAACAAAGGAAAGTGAGAAATCTTCTAGTTACTATTGAAAATGATACTCCACTAGAGGAACTCTCAAAGTATGTGGATATCAACGTGATTGCACTTACCCGAAATCGGAGAACGAGAAGATGGTACACTTGTCCATTGTGTGGGAAACAGTTTAATGAAAGTTCTTACCTTATATCCCACCAGAGGACTCACACTGGTGAAAAACCCTATGACTGTAGTCACTGTGGGAAAAGCTTCAATCATAAAACAAACCTTAATAAACATGAGCGAATCCATACAGGAGAGAAACCTTATTCATGTTCTCAGTGTGGGAAAAACTTTCGTCAGAACTCTCATCGGAGTCGCCATGAAGGAATCCATATAAGGGAGAAAATATTTAAGTGTCCAGAATGTGGGAAAACCTTCCCAGAGAATAAAGACTTTGTGCTTCATCTGCAGAGTCATGAGGCTGAGAGGCCGTATAGTTGCAAAAAATGTGGGAGAAGATTTGGTCGGCTTTCCAACTGTACCCGGCATGAAAAAACCCACTCAGCATGTAAGACACGAAAGCAGAAATGGGATCAGGAAAGGTCTGATGGTCCTGCCTTGACCTGAAATGTTTAATAGGGAATTCTAAATTCCCAGGCTTCTGAAAAGATGCAGATATGTGAAAACCTCATTATAGTCAAAATTGGGAAAATACCCATCTTGGCTGAAACCTCAAAGTTTTAGAAAATTTCACAGGGAAGAAGACATTCTCAAGGGCTATACCTCAGTCAGCATCCACATTTTCTGGATTAAGGAGCTCTCTTTTGTGAACTTCTACAACAATGTACAGGCCACAGATCCCTTTTCCCCAAAAGGCTTTGAATAGGGGTCTGGAGGCCACTTACCTGTAAGGTGAACAGAGTGGCTCATGTGTACGGAAAGTGTATCCATTTTCCCCCCACACAGGAATTCACACTTGTGAAAAAAAAAATAATGCAAAAGTCCTTATCTGGAACTGTGTTCCCCTGCGAGAACCAAACTACTGATTTATTAAGCCAAGAGCTTCTGTTAACAGTTCACATAACCTTCTAAGAATACCCTGTTGAAGCTTGAGTGTTGAAAGGGATTGTTTACTTTGGAATATAGGAAAATAACAGCAAGTGAATGTCAAAGACTTACTCTGTCATTTGTATGTGATCTAAACTAACCATCGATGTCAGTAACATTTGCATTTTGCAGTGAAAAGTGACTTTTACAGGAATACTTTTCACAACATACTTTTAAAGTGTCTGTTGTTCTTAACTGCATTTTTTGTCCAGCCCTTCGTCGCTCAGATAGCACTCATGCCTTTCCATTGCCAAAAGAAGTTTGGATCACTCAGGCCCAGCCACCCAGCCCTACTACTGGTAAAGCTCTTCAGAATCTTGTCCCTCTGCTGAGCCAAGAAGAAGGCCTGCTAGGAAGGAAATCCAAGTGCTGGAAGAGGAAGACGTCGGCTTGGACACATGACTGGCCAGTAACCTTACCATGTGCTCACTTCGCCTCCAAGCTGTCTTCAGACCCTTGGCAATGGGTGGTCACTACCTCACAAGCAAAGTGTTTTATTTTTAACAGTTGTCTCCAGTGGCTAGTTCACATTGCCCCTCGAGAGGCAGGATTCCAGAGTCTTCATTGTAGTGGATGTTTGTTCTCTTTGGCCTCCTGATACCCAGACTTTCCTGACGTGTCCACCCAGAGGCCAGGCCAGCGGTGCCTTCACGGGACCGATCCTGTGGTGTGTTATTTTAAAGATTCTTGATCAGTTTTGCTTTATTTTAGGTTTCCTGGAAGTTTACATTGGTATTTTGATTGAAATAGGTTAATCCTATAAACTATTTGGGAAAACTTGTTAGCTTTACAAATTTTGTTTCCCATGCCTTTATTAAAGTATTGTATTCCTGAGTAAATGTTTCTAATTTTCTTAACGTAAGTTGTATACGACTTTGTTATTGCAAATAGTTTTTTTTCCATTGTA
This sequence comes from Lynx canadensis, assembly GCF_007474595.2. NCBI lineage: Eukaryota > Metazoa > Chordata > Mammalia > Carnivora > Felidae > Lynx > Lynx canadensis. Next base: position 2,989,038 of record NC_044318.1, on the reverse strand, counting down.
TTTTTCTAGTTGGTTCTTGCTTTTACATAGGAAAGTTATTTTTAATTGTATATTTGTGAAACTAGCCACTTCATCGAATGTTAATTTTCAGTAATTTCTCAGTTCTGTTACAATCTGTGGTTCAAAATTATACCATCTTCAAATAATAGTTTTGTTTCTTTCTGCCTATTGCTCTTTTTTTGTTATTTTATTTTTTTTTTTAATGTTTATTTACTTCTGAGAGAGACAGCGTGAGCCAAGCAGGGGAGGGGCAGAGAGAGAGGGAGACACAGAATCCAAAGCAGGCTCCAGGCTCTCAGGTGTCAGCACAGAGCCTGATGCAGGGCCTGAACCCACAAATCCCAAGATCATGACCTGAGCCAAAGTTGGACACTTAATTGGCTGAGCCACCCAGGCGCCCCTTTTCCAATTATTTTTTAAACCTGTAGTTCTAAGTTTTGTTTTGGTTCAAAGCATACTAAAAATGAAAGACATCTGATGATACAATTCAGTCCTGAGTCCTAATTCAGACACTTAAAGGCCACACACACAAAAAACTGTCCTTTATTGATTTTGTATTTCAAGCCTACAGTACCCTTTAAAAACCAGGGACAAAACTGGATGCCAGCAACGTTCTTCTCTTATTCCTCAGGAAGACTGGCTGGGGTCTTCCTGGTTATCACACCTAGAAAACAAAGCCTAAGTGGCTGCTGGGCAGTAACTAGAGAGGGTGGGGTCTATGGGGCGAGACTGTCCCCATAGGGACACAAGGATGCAAGAGTCAGACCACACAGTACTCAAGGCCGGTGGGTGTGTGATACTCCCACGACGCAAACCCCTCCCCACCCAAAACCCCTCCCCACCCCCTGGGAGCTGCTCTCTGCTGTGGGCTGTGGTGTAGGCGAGGGCCCAGCAGTCAAAGTCCTTGTCACCTGCTGTCCCCAGAGGATGGGGCCTGGGCCGCCTGACTTCCCTACACCTACTCCCTGGACCGTGGAGGGTCTGAAGCAGAATGCTCCTCACCCCTGCTCTGGAGCTCAGAGGCAGGATGCCCAGGGTCCACACCCCCAAACAGGAGAGCACTAGGAAGCCGTTGGACGACTAAGTGCTCAATAAGGAGCTGACAATTAGTTCATGAAAATCAGTAAACACTCAACAACGAATGGTTTTCCAATAGAGCAGGCAAGGGCCAGTTAGCACATCTGAAGGCCTAAGGTACCCGGGTGGCTCAGTCGGTTGGGTGTCTGACTCAGTATCAGCTCAGTGGGTTTGTGAAATCGGGCTCCTCGAAGTGACAGTGTAGAGCCTGCCTCGGATATTCTTATTCCCTCCCTCCCTCCCTCTCCCTCTCTCTCTCCTTGCTGCCTCACATGCACACATTCTCTCTCTCTAAATAAATAAATAAACTTAAAAAATCTGAAGGCCCAGATATCCAGTTAGAATAGCAACTTCAAATTGAAGGCATGCATCCCCTAAAAACACAACACAAGGACCAGGGGTTGTAAAGGGAAGCAACGCACCCATGGAGTTTCGTGGGATGGAGGATGGGGAGAGGGGGTCAGAAATTCAATAAAACTAAAAAAAACATATACAGCTCCAGAATGACAAGTGCTAGGAAGGGAAGAATTCTAGAAGGGTGTTATAAGTGGATTTTCCAGGGAGGACCCTGGGGAAGTGGCCTTTAAACTGAGACCAGAAGGATGAGATAGGGGGAGGAAGTGGGCAGCAAGGGAACATTCCAGTAAGACATGAACAGATAACTGTTAGGTAAACTTGAATGGCTACAAGAAGTCTGAAAGAATGTTCAGGCTTACTAGTAATCTAAGAATGGTAAATTGAAAGAACAAGGTGTCAGGTGTATTAAATGAGCAGGCTGTGTGTATGTGAGTATGTAAATGTTTGGCTTGGCAAAAGAGGAATAATGGTATCCATCTATTGGGACAATCTTAAAAAAATATATTACTATTAGTCCCATCACTTACGTTCTCAATACAAGCAATAATACAACACTGTAATACCGAAAATTCAAAACAGCCCAAATGAATAAATATGTAGAATATTAGATAGCTAATAAAAAAAACGAATGCTTTTCATACCAAAAAAAAAAATTAATGTTTATTTATTTTTGAGAGAGACAGACCCTGAATGGGAGAGTGGCAGAAAGGGAGACACAGAACTTGGAGCAGGCTCCAGGGTCTAAGCTGTCAGCACAGAGCCTGACGCAGGGTTCAAACTCCAGAACCGTGAGCTCATGACCTGAACCAAAGTTGGACGCTTAACCGACTGAGGCACCCAGGTGCCCTGCCCCCAGTGTTTTTCATTTATTTTTGTTGGTAGGGTGGGTCTCGTCCTCTCTTTCCATTCTCTCAAGCCCACACCGGTTTCACCTTCAATTCCAACACTCCCCTGAACATTTATAGAACATTTCATCCAAGAGCAGCAGAACACACATTCTTCTCAAGTGCACGAGAAACATCACCAAGACGGACCGCATATGGGCCATGAAACACACCTTAGCAAATTTTAAAAAATAGAAATCATACAGAGTATGCTCTCCGATCACAGTGAAACTAAACTAGAAATTAATAACAGAAAAGATAACTGGAAAATACCAAAATATATGTGGAAATTTAACAACACCCTTGTAAATAACAAATGGTTATTTAAATCTCAAGAAATGTAAAAATATTTTTGAACTAAATGAAAATGGACATACAACTTACCAAAACTTGTGGGATGCAGTGAAAGCCATGCTTAGAGGAAGATTTATAGCCCTGGATGCATATATTAGGAAAGAAAGACCTAAAATCAATCATCTAAGTTTCTACCCTGACATCTACAAAACAACAGAAAATTAAATCCAAAGTGAACAGAAGAAAACCCAAATAAAAATCAGAACAGAAATCAATGAAATTAAAAACAGGAAGCCAATAGAGAAAACTAACAAATGAAATCAAAAGCTGGTTCTTTGAAAAGATCCATGCATTTGGTAAACCCTTAGCCAAGCTAACCAGCAAAAGAAGAGAGAAGGCACAAATACTACTGTGAGAAATGAGAATGAGGTCATCGCTGTGGATCCTTTGGACATGAAAAGGGCACTAAAGGAATATCATTGTGAAAATTGATAAAAGGAAACTTCACTTTGAACGGAGTAGGGAGGCTTAACCTCCCCACTGTGTGAGAATGACAAGCTCTCATAAGCTGCCGTTGGCATCAACCGTAGACCCAACAGGAAGAGAGGCCTCATGAGTAGACACTACCGCCTACCGCAGCAGGAGAAAGAAAGGTTTTGTCCTTGCCTAGAAAGAACCAAGCCAGTGACAATCACAACTCAGCCAATAAGGAAGCACGACACTTCAGAACGCCATTTACTCCAATGGACTTTTTGCTTATGACGGCCCCTCCCAACTCCCCATCTTGCTCTATGCAAGAGCAGTCCTCTTTGTCTTCTGGAAATGCCTGTGGTTTCATCATTGCATGCTCGTCACTAATTGCAATTCTCTCCTAGTTCCAGATAAACCCATTTTTGCGGGTAAGATAACTGACAGTTTTATGTTTAAAGTCAACCATATGAACAACTCTATGCCCATAAATTTTATTTCTAGGCAAGGACAAAAAGGATAAAAGGATGAAACAGGAATAAATAAAAATTATAAACATATATGCATCTAACTACAGGCCACCAAAATACATGAAACAAAAGCTGGGGGATTCCTTCAAAATTTCAAGGAACAGGTACTTTCCATCTTATTATGAAGAATTCCTGGATATGTAGACTAAAAATTGAAAATGTTACCATCTATTCCATTTGGCAAACATATGGAGACGCAAATACGTAAATATAAAAATCACATGATAAACTCAGAAATACCCCGATTGTGAGTTCTGTCAGTGTTTATGCAAGATGTCATTTTGCCTCTCTCTCTGAAATGAAAGGAAACTACCCTATTTTCCTCTTCGCTCCTCAAAATCCAGAGCATCCTTTTCAGTGATGTTTTGACCAGTTTCAATATTGGTCAGGTTATGTTCTGCAATCACTTTCAAAATAAATTGAGTTATAATTTTATAGTAAACTTTCCTTACGTTTTATTTTAGAAACAGAATTACTACTCAGCATATTTTGCTAGAACAACTTGATGGAAATACATCAGTATAGCAAAATAAAATTGTGGAGACTATACAGCAATTTTGAAAAGCTTTATTATAAAATTATAGTGGGAAATCAGGATACAAATTAGTAACTATGTAAAATATCTCAGCGCATTGACATAAACTGAAGGCAGTGTGGAAAAAAGATGCAGTTCATTGACACAGCGGAGATTTTCGAAGATATTCTTGTGTATCTCACACTTATTCCTGCTGTAATGCTGTGTGACCCAGAAAGCTCAGATAAGAAAATAACAAATAATTAGCTTGAATTCGTGGCAGAATTAGGGCTTCTTGGAGCCCTAAATGAACCCTTCCCTTTCCTACCCCCACCGGTCTGAGCTTCCCATAAGATGTACTCTTATCTCTGCGTCTCTGTTGTGAGAAAGACAAACCAGTCCTGACACTCACAGATAGATGCCATGTTCTCAGGATGAACACAACCACAGTACCACACAGGGCCGCTCTGTGACCACCATGGAGCAAGACAAAGAGAGACCACTCTGTAATCATGTCCGAACACTGTCCAAGCCACAAAAATGACCAAACTCCCCCTATGTTGGCTGATACGAATGCTACTTCTCTGCCAATCACAGTCTTGCCTTAGTCTAGTCTTCCCTCCTAGATAAAATATTTTAAGATACTCCATCAGAATCATCCCTACTATGTGACAGTGTGAAATCCAGAGCACAGACCCATTTCCTTAAATCCTCACTAAATTCACCTCAGACAAGCAGGCTTTTGTAAATCCTGTCTAACACCTTCCTGCTAAGATGACTCACAACTCCCGATGGTATGTATTCTCCCCTCTGAGCCTAATAAACCACACTCATTCAACAAGACATATGTCGCTAGTGGGTTTGGGCTGCAGGGCACTAACAGGTGCATAAGTTATTTGGTAAAAGGATCTTGCTTTCCATCCTTAGCTGAAGAGGCTGTGTCAAATCTGGTCTCCCAAGACAGACACTAGATGATTCTCTCACATGACAAATGCTGAGCTTTGCACAATAGAAAAGGCAAATATGGTCTTAGAAACTAGTTCCCTGCCTGATTTTCTTAGCCCATTTGATTACCAGGTAGAAAAATATTCAGAGCAACCACTTTTCCAAGAGCCCCTTTTATGTCCTTGTTCCTCAGGCTGTAGATGAAGGGATTCAGCATGGGAGTCACCACCGTGAACATCACAGCAGATGCTACATCTGCCTCAGCTGAGTGTGAGGCTAAAGGGTTGAAATACACAGCAATGATGGTGCCATAGAAGAGGGAAACCACGGCCAGGTGCGAGCCACAGGTGGAGAAGGCTTTCCATCTTCCCTTCGTGGACGGGACTCTCAGGACAGCGCGGGTAATATGGACATACGAGGCCAGGATGCAAATAAGCGGAGCGATCATGATCAACCCTGCTTCGATAAGAACCATCATCTCATTGAGATGGGTGTCAGAGCAGGACAGTTTCAGGAGGGGAGTCACATCACAGAAGAAGTGGGGGATGGCATTGTCTGCACAGAACGAGAGTCGAGCCATCAGCAGGGTATGCAGTAGGACGTCCAGGTTGGCAATGACCCATGACCCAGCAACCAGCAGGGCACAGAGCTGGTGGGTCATCTTTGTCGAGTAGTGTAAGGGGTGACATATGGCAACAAAGCGGTCATAGGCCATCACAGCCAGGAGGAAATTGTCCATGTCCACGAACATGAACACAAAATACATCTGTGTGAGACACCCAGAGAAGGAGATGGCCTGAGTCCCAAGGATGTGGTTGGCCAGCATCTTGGGGACGGTGGTCGTGGAGAAGCAGATGTCCACAAAGGACAGGTGACTGAGGAGGAAGTACATGGGGATGTGCAGGCGGGGGTCCACGCAGATGGCCAGGAGGATGAGCAGGTTTCCCAGGACCGTGGCCAGGTACATGCTCAGGAAGAGCGCAAAGAGGGCCTGCTGCTGCTGGGGCTGCCTGGAGAGGCCGAGGAGGAGGAACTCGGAGACACTCGACTGGTTTGCTCCTCTCATGGGGCTGGACTCAGGTGCAGAGAAGAGAGGCAGAGCTCAGAAACCTAGAAGTTCTGGGTTTGGACACATCAATCTAAGCTCCATCCAGCCACATGGTCACGTTAACGAAACCTGCATTAGAATTGCTCAGTCGGGGGGGCGCCTGGGTGGCGCAGTCGGCTAAGCGTCCGACTTCAGCCAGGTCACGATCTCGCGGTCCGTGAGTTCGAGCCCCGCATCAGGCTCTGGGCTGATGGCTCAGAGCCTGGAGCCTGTTTCCGATTCTGTGTCTCCCTCTCTCTCTGCCCCTCCCCCGTTCATGCTCTGTCTCTCTCTGTCCCAAAAATAAATAAACGTTGAAAAAAAAAATTAAAAAAAAAAAAAAAAAGAATTGCTCAGTCGGGATCCACCCCTGGTCTCTACACCCTGAGCTTCCAACTCCCAGTACCAGATGATGCTAGTCCCATTGCACTAATCTTTAAAATTGTATCAAATATAAAAACAACAAACAGGCACAAACACAGCCCTTCTCTACCATTATGTAATGTTTCTTCTAACATTGCCAGGCTTTCTCCCACTTCTTAGCAGCTCACAAAGATAAGTGAAACAGTTGATTATTACTGGGTTTATCTCAAGCTCCAGCTGATGGATTCAGGACTCTTTCTATTACTCCTTGGATCTGTTTTTTTTTTTTTTTTTAAGTTTATTTATTTCAAGAGAGACAGAGAGAGCAAATGGGAGAGGAGCAGAGAGAGAGAGGGAATGAAAGAATTCCAAGTAGGCTCTGCATTGTCAGTGCAGGGCCCGATGCAGGGCTAGAACTCACAAAACGTGAGATCATGACCTGAGCCGAAACCAGGAATCAGATGCTTAACCTACTAAGTCACCCAGGCACCCCATTGGATCTGGAAGGTTTGATAAAGAAAGCTCTTCGCATTAGTGGAAAAAATACACACACACATACACACGTATATATGTATATGTATATATAATCTGTTATAATCCTACCTGGAAGAAGTTTGTACTGTTGTTATCAAGGGTTCTTTACCTTTGAGGAACCAACCAATGCTCCTCTTTAATATAAGGAATGGAAAGTAGTGGAAATATTGGTAGATCCCGAGCAAGTGAGAAGCGGAGGTTCACGGTCTGAGACCTCTGTGTAGAGAAGGATGTTGGGGAGGATCTAGAAACAGGTATTTACAGTGGCTTCCATGGCCATTGGGACCAGATTCCCTGAGAGCCTCGTTAGAGACAAGCAGAAATTAATTGTCCCACCTATTTCCTGGTCCCTGTGGACCCAACAGTGATGACAAAGTATAAGGATTTAACCCCTGGGTCAGAACTTGGAGACAAAAAATCTGGGCAGAGATAAGTCTCAGAGAAAATTCCCTGAGACCTCAAATTGCATCACCTTGCTGATCTGGGCTTATGTCTGTGGATGTGAAAATCTTATTGTTAAAAGATTTTTCTTATTTTCTAGGTCAGAAACTAGGGTTATTGCAGTGTTACCTGAGTGAACCCCTTTTTTTCTTTCATATCTGGTCACTTACAGATAGGGATGCTGGTAAGGGGTTCAGGGTGGCATTACGGAGTTGTACTAAATCCTTTAAAGCATTTGGTGTAAAGGATAACCTGTTTGTAATTGGGGGGTGGGGTGGGTAACATATCTATCAGAGATGGCATAGCACACCATGACTGAGAAACCCCAGGCTCCTGGAGTAGATTTTTTCACAGTGTCTTCCCAGCTCACAACGGATCACCCTTTTCTGAAAATGGTCCCCTAATCCGAGCATCACAGGGGTGTGGAATCCAGCAGCCCAACACCTCCTGTCCAGTGATGATTCGTGACTGGATTAGGGAACCTGGAACTGAGACTGAGGACCTGTGGGTAATTCTCAGTTTTTCCTTCTTTTTCCTTTTCTCTTTTCTCTCCTTCCTTCCCTCTGTCCCTCCCTCCATCCCTTCCTCCTTTCTTCCCTTCCTTTACTTTCTTTTTCTCTCTGCCCCCTTTCCTTCTTCTTTCCTCCCCCCCCCCACCCTCTCTCTTTCTTTCTTCCAGAAGTAGCTAGGGGAGGGAGGACTTGGCCTAAATACGTAAATCTAGAAGCTTGCAACTCTTTCCTGACTGCCTCACAGATGCAGAAGCAAAGTCTACAGAGAAGGGCAAAGAATGCAAACACAGAGAAAAGTAGAGATGAGCTGGAGAGATGGCTATCCAGCTCAGAGTTCAAGACCTTTTCTGATGATTGGCTACATCGTAGCCTCACTCACAGTTCTTAGTTGCGAATGACAAAAATCAAGTCTTACTGAGGTAATCAGAAAAGGATTTCTTGAATGGGTACCCTTCAAAAACACTGAGCAGGTGGAGAACCAGGCTCAGAAGGTCACACACCAACTATAATGGCCCAAATCACACCACAGAACTGGTTTGAGTAGCACAGGTGTTTCTGCTGACGCCAAGCCGAAATGTTACAGTTCACGGCTCTGACACAGCTATCACTGGACATGGGATGCCACCAGCAGCACTTGGGAATCCACTTCCGGCAACGACTGCCACTGCTGGGAAAGGTCCTCCTGGTCTCCCCTTCTTCCTGTCAGAGGCAGAGTCAGGATACCTGATGGGTAGTCATATGCCCACATCTTAGCTGCAAGAGCAGCTGGAAAATAAATTATTCAGGGTGTCCTGTTACGTAGGAAGAAGCTGGCTTTTTCTCAACCAGAATTATGAAGTGAGAAATTACCTAAGCTTGAGAAACGTCACAGAAGTTGGGAAGGCAAAAAGCATGATAAATGCCCTCTAGAATCCAGCCCTCCAGTTGCACACAACATTAACACATATCCCTCTTACCAATTTATGCTTCAGTAGAAGAGAAACTATCTGGCCTAAACATAATGCAACTATACTGCTCACAGTATGGAAACAACTCAAGCCCATCAGTTACTGTATCCAGGCCCATAACGGGATCTCTGCTACTCCAATCATGTTCCCAGCGTGACATTCTATTACTTCTGAATCAAACTTGAAAGCTAACCAGTAACTACATATGCCATGTGTACGTAAAAGAGAGGAACGAAGGCAGAGAAAAGAAGAAGAAAGCTAGCTGGCAAAAATACATAGACGAAAACACAACACAGGAAGGAAGAAAATATGACTGGAAGTTGTAGTGTTCATTTCCACAAGTAGCCATGAATCCTTAGTTGATATTAGTAATTTTTCTTATCCACAATTTAATTCACGTTCCCTTTGTCTTTAGCCAGCATCTTGGCTGTTCAAATTTCTAAAATCTGATATAGTAAAAAATTGTAATAATAAATAATATTAAAAAATAAAAATAAATATAAAATAAAATCTGATATATACACCCAAACTTTCATGTCAGAGAGAGTTGACCTCTTTATGACCTTGCCCATACAAGATTATCTTAGTCTTTCATTAGCTGCCCTCACAGGTCATGGCAATTCCAGAATCCTCTCCAGGAGATCTTGCCATCCATATTCCTCTCTGCTAGCATCGTGTAGCAGCAAAACTATTTTCTAGTCATCGTCAAATTCGTAACAATATTAGAATCTCTTTTTTGGTCAGTTTATCCAGCAGCAAAATGAGTCCAAATTGGCCGGCAAGAAGTCTCTTCAGAGCCCAGTGTTGCTGGGATAAGAAGCAAAACTGTGCAAGGAGATCATCAGGTATTACAACAAGTGGTGCGAGTCTACTCCTCCTACCTCTTGTTTCCTTGCCCCATAAATTCCTGGTTGGCAGAAAGTTCAGCAGATATTGTCCACTGGTATGAAACTCACACTGTATACTGAAAAACAAAACATTTACCTTACACAATTCCTATAGGTCAGGAACCTGTTAATGGTTTAGATGAATGGTTGTTCTCGACCAGGACTTGTCATGAGACTGCAGTTAAGTTGTCCGTAGGGACTCAGTCATCTGAGTGCTTGACTGTGGCTGCAGGATGGTCTTCCAAGGCGGTGCCCTCATGCTACTCTTGGCAGGAAACTCAGTCCCTCACATGAACTTCCCCACAGAGACCACTTCATATGTCCTTGCAACAGAGTTAATCGGCTTCCCACAGAACAAGAGATTCAAGAGAGCAACATGGAAATCACATTATCTTTTATGATGGAGCTCCTACCATCACACGTCATCATTTCCACAACATTCTGCTGTTTGCACGGTGCTAAGGAGAGAATGGTTATGTCCCCAGCAAGTTCATATACTGAAATCCTAGCCCCAAGGTGATGGTAGGGTCCTTAGGAGGCAGGGCCTTTGGGAGGTGATCCAGTCATGAGGGCAGAACCCTCACTAAGAGTATTAGTGCCCTTATAAAAGTAGGTCCGAGAAAGCTCCCTTGTCCCTTCCACTATGTGAGGTTACACTGAAAAGAAAAGCCATCTATAAACAGGAAGTGGGCTCTCACCACACACCAATGCACCAGCACCTGGATCCTGGATTTCCCAGCCTCCAGAACTGTGAAAAAAACATCTGTTGTTTATAAACTACCCAGTGTAGGGTATTTTGTAATAGCAGCCAGAATGGGTTAAGACACAAAGTCAGGGGCACCTGGGCGGCTCAGTCGGTTGAGCATCCTTCTTTGCCTCAGGTCATGATCTCACGGTTCCTGAGTTTGAGCCCCACATTGGGCTCACTGCTGTCAGCGCGGAACCCGCCCGCTTCGGATTCTCGGTCTCCCTCCTTCTCTGCCCTTTCCCCGCTCCCACTAAAAAATAAATAAACGTTAAAAAAAAAAAAAAAAGACACAAAGTCAGCCTAAGTCAATGTGGGAAGGGACTACACAAGACCAGGATCACTGGGGGCCATCTTGGCAACTGGTGACCACATTCCTTTTATTATAAAGTGAATTCCTTGCCTAGAAACTATGTTTGTGGGACGCTAAGCAGATGGAATAGATTCATTCCTAATACACATCCTATCAGTCTTTAAACCTCAGGTTGACTAATGCCTCATTGTGTATATTAGTTTCCCTTTCCTGATTGCTTCTGTACACTCCCTGTACCTATGCTCACATAGGTTATCTACTTGTATCATATCACTTTCATTATACCACCTTAAGTGACAAGTGATACCTGGAACGCATAAAGATCCTAAGTCTGACGCACAAGACTCACACCTTAACCTCTCCTTTACGTCTGCAGTATAGGCCACCGTCTCCAGAACCAAACGCATTCATCAACATTGCCTTCTACACCAGAAATCATGCGAAGCTTAAAGCAGCAATTCTCAAACAGTAACGTGCACAAAAATCACCTAGGCATGTCGTTAACGTGAAGATTCTGATTCAGGAAGTATGGGATGCAGCCTGAGATTATGCATTTCTAGCCATCACCCAGGCTATGCCTGGTCCTCGAAGAAAGAGGTGCCCTTACTCTGAGAAGGACCCGAGCCACCTGCACCCGTTCGTGCGCCGCTGGCTCCTCAGCCAACCTTGCCTTTTGAAAGGATATTCAAAATCGAAGTCAGACCTTGACCTCCCACAGTCCCAGCCTGTGGAACTAGGAGACAGGAGTCGTGAACACCTGTAGCCCATCCCAACTGGGAAGGGCAGACGATCCCGCACAGCCCTAAAGGACTGGCGCAGGTGGGCTGAGGAAGGCTCACGGAACCCGCCAGTTGCCCAGGTTTGGTAGGCACCAACCCCAGAGTGCCTCTTCACGCCATTTCCGGGTAAAAGGGTCAGAGCCACTTACGGCAACGCACAGCCCCCACTCCACGCTGGACTTGCCAGCCCGCTGCACTTCGGGGAAAGACTACGCCGCGCCTCCCCTCGGAGACTGCACAGAGCGGAGGCTGCGCAGAGCAGAGGCTCCGCCCCTCCTGTCTAATTGGGCAAGAGCCCGGGGGGCGGGAGCGACGCATCCTCTGATCGCATCCGTTTGAGAGCGTGTACAGCGCTTCCGGGAAGTGATACGACCTGGTCCGCCTCTCCCGCGCTGCGCCTGCGCATGGCCTAGGGAGGTGCTTTTGGCGCGCCTGAGTCTCCAGACACCCCGGATTGGGAGGCGGAAGTCCAAAATGTAAAGGGACCCAAAAAGTTTAGTAATCAAAGTAAATAATTCACCAATGCAGTGTTTTTTTTTTTTTTTCCAAGCAAAGTTAATCGTTTAGCAAAGTATCAGAATTTTAAAGATACGATCAGTAAGCTGGCAGTTAATCTAATTTAAGACCTTCCCTTAGTCAAGAGAAATTATCAAATAGGGCATTTCTCTCAGTTGAAACAGAGATAGGCAAAGGTTTTGAAAGCTTTACTGATGAGTTTACCTCTACTAAGTTAGTGTCAAAGATTAACACAGCCAGGCATTAAAGCTGTGAAAAACGATTTTATTCAGTAAATACTGACGGTAGGAGAAGGAGCTGAGCTCCATTCCATTCTCTGCAGAGGTGATTGGACATTTTAAAGGAAGAATGGGGAAGTAGGGAGAGGGAATGGCGGGAGCTTGAGCAGTCAAGGAAATGAAAAATTACAAAAAGCTGGGTAACGGGGTTGGTCCTTGTGAAATCCAAGCGGCTATCTTCAGGTGTTAATTGAGCTAGTTCATTCTTAAGGCAGCCTTGATTTTTCCGAGGTAGGCAGTAAGGGTACCTAGGGTGATACTAGGAATGTGCCCTCGAGATGTTAGATGCTGTGTTAGTGTTTGTTCAAGTCTTCTAGGTCAAAGTTGAGCACAGTCGAGGTGAGGGAGAAGTCTGACTAGAGTTTGGTCAAGGAGGGACTCTGTCCTTAGAAAAGTAAAATTGTAAAAGATACTGGTTTGGGTGTAATAAAATATTGTGGTTAAAATAATGTGAGTTTAGGGGCACCTGGCTGGCTCAGTTAGTAGTAAAAAAAATTTTTTTAATGTCTATTTATTTTTGAGAGAGAGAGAGAGAGCTAGCGGGGAAAGGGGAGAGAGGGAGACAGAATCCAAAGAAGGCTCCAGGCTCTGAGCTGTGCTCTGAGCTGTCAGCACAGCTCAGAGCCTTCTGAGCTGTCAGCACAGCTCAGAGCCTGAAGTGGGGCTCGAACTCACAAACTGTGAGATCATGACCTGTGCCAAAGTCACACTCTTAACTGACTGAGCCACCCAGGTGTCCCAGCATGGAGCCCACTTCACATCCTATGTCTCCCTCTCTCTCTCCCCGCCCCTTCCCCACTTGTGTGCATGTGTGCACACACTCTCTCTCTCTCTCAAAATAAATATTAAAAAAATTAATATACCTACTTTTAATTTTTTCAATATTTTTTCAACCACTTTAAATGTAAACAATTAACCATTAACACCTTTAAACCATTAACCATTGAAATACATTAAAACATGCATATCAGGCTTCATTAAAGTCTGATGTGATGTGGCAGAGAGCTGAGCCAAGCCCATCAACTCCTTTAGAAAACTTTTTCATCATCCTCTACAGTAACCTCCCCATAGTAATTCATTCATATAATCATTTATTTGGGTAAATAATTACTGAGCAACTCCTACATTGCAGATACCTTTGAAAAACCTGGTCCCTGCACTCACAGACTACAGCCTAATTAGGGCAAGGAGAATAGGAAGAAAAACACAAAGTAATTCCCTGAGGGTACTGACTTTTGCTACTCATTATTCATGAAACATGCACTTTATATGTACCAGACCCAGGACCTAACACTGTGTATAAATGTGAATAATGAACCATTTCTTAATTCAAGGACCATATATATTCATGGTGGAAGACCCCAGAAGAATGCAGACACCTGCAGTAGAAGGTTGTACAGGTCCTATAGGAAGGATAAGGCAAGCAGTTCGATTGTGGTGTATTGGTTTTCTAGGCCTGCCATAGCAGAGTACCATAAATTAGTACAGAAATTTATTCCCTCACAGTTCTGGAGGCTAGATGTCCAAAATTAAAGTGTTGGCAAGGCTGGTTCGTTCTGGAGACTCTGAGAGAGAACGTATTCCATGCACCTTTTCAAGCTTCAGTGGCTGCCATCAACCCTTAGTGTCCCATCACTTAGGATTGCCTGGTGTCAACAATCCTTAGTGATGCTTGTAGATGTACCACTCCAATGATTGCCAGTCTTCACATGGCAAAGGGTGAAGACTTTTCCCACCCCCGAGGGTCTTTGTGTCTAAGTGTCTTCCTTCACATGTGTTCTCTCTGTGGGTGGCTATGTCCAAATTTCTCTCTTCTTAGGAAGACACCAAGTCATTGCCGCATGGCCTACGCCAATTCTGTCTGACCAAATCTTAACTTGATTACATCTGTCAATACCCTACTTCCAAATAAGGTCATATTCATAGGTACTGGGAGTTAGGACCTGAACATCTCTTTTGCCGACTGTGGGACACTATGGTAGGGAATAACATTGAGGAATGACAGGGAGGTAGAATGCAGAGGACTTAGTGACTGATTGGACCTGTGGGATTATGGAAAGCATAGGAGGGATGCAACATTAATTGGGAACCATTCAGTGAGATAGGCAGTGCAGGCAGGAGAGAAATGTGTCTGTGCTTGGTGGGATGGATCATGGTGTGGAAACCACATGTGGTGCCCCATGGTGGCAGTGGAAACTTGATGGGTTCCACTTAGGAAATGTGGGATGTGAAGACATCCAGGTTGGACACTGGGTACACAGGTCAAGGGGAGGTCAGACCGATATGGGTTCGGAAGTCACCAGAACATAGAGGTGGTTAGACACAAAGTAGATGTAATTTCCCAGGGACAGAGTATAGAGTGAAAAGAAATCCAAGTATAAAACCCAAGAGGAAAATGCTTATGAGATGGTAGAAAAGGAGGAGGTGGCAAAGCAAAGGGGGCAAAAAGACACAGTCAAAAACAAGCGTTTTAAGGAGCTAATGGAGTAGTGAGTTTTAATTTTTTTTTTTCAACGTTTATTCATTTTTGGGACAGAGAGAGACAGAGCATGAACGGGGGAGGGGCAGAGAGAGAGGGAGACACAGAATCGGAAACAGGCTCCAGGCTCTGAGCCATCAGCCCAGAGCCCGACGCGGGGCTCAAACTCGCGGACCGTGAGATCGTGACCTGGCTGAAGTCGGACGCTTAACCGACTGCGCCACCCAGGCGCCCCTGGAGTAGTGAGTTTTAAAAAGAAACAAATGCTAAACAAGGCCACATGCACAGAAAAATCAAGCAAAATGACTCAATAGCAACACTGTATTTTGTAAAATTATATCTTCAAATTAAAAAATACTAAATGTTTCAATAAATGGTTAGTAATGTGGCAAATGGACTAGACCCTAGTGCTTAACCTTTTGTTACACAACATGGTAGATGTGTTCTTTTCCTTTGTTGTCATTCTGCTACAATTATTAAAAGATGTCTCAGGTTGGGTTCTCAGAAGGCACATGCTTTTTGTTGACCTATTCAATGTTAAAGGTTTGCTTGTGTAATATGTGTCAGGAGCCCAGATTTTCATGGTGTCCAAGGTGAATAGTTTCTGTATGTGATCCCTGAACATCCACAATTTTTAGAGGGCCCTAAGGGCAAAGAGGAAAAGCGGAGAGGAAGCAGCAATAAACAGACGACACAGAATCACGTACATAATAAATCAAAGAGGAGTTTCCTGTGGGAACTCAGGAGAGAGAATGAGAATCTGAGCCTAGAGGAATCATCAAAGGCTTCCTAGGGGAAATAGCGACTCGGATCTTGAAGGTTCAGGGAAGGTTTGGCCCTCGGATAGAAGGACTAGGCGCCCTGAACAGATGACATAGCAAATGTTAATCTGTTTCTCCAAAATCAAAGGAACATCTTATGCTAAATATACTCCCATAAGGCAAGGCAATCAAATTGGATGATGAGACACTGACACAGATTGTTTCTGCCCCCCCCCCCCGCCAAATTAATATGTTGAAACCTAACCCCCTAATGTGTAGTATTTGGAGGTGGGACCTTTGGGAGCTGACTAGGTCATGAGCTGCAGAGCCTTCATGAAGGGATGAGTGCCTTCATAAAACAGACCCCAGAAAGCTCCCTCACCCCTTCCACCACATGAGGACACAGAAAAACCAGGAAGCCGGCTTTCATCAGACACGAAATCTGCTGACGCCTCGATCTTTGAGAAATAAAAGTTTGTCGTTTAAGCTACCCCAGTGTATGGTATTTTTGTTAGAGCAGACTAAACAGACTAGTGAGAGCACTAAAAATTATGAAGTGTTCTTTGGATTCTATGTGACGCTAAGAAATGTACCTTGAGCCAAAGGACAGGCTGTCTCAGCACAGGAACACATGAGCCCAGAGAGAACCTCAGTGAGTGGTTTTCACCTCTATTGTTATTACCCTCAGTAGACATCAGATTTCCTTTTGGGGTTTCTAGGCTCACTCTTTTTTTAAAATGTTTATCTCTATTTTTGAGACAGAGAGAGAGAGAGGAATCACAAGCAGGGGGAGGGGCAGACAGAGAGGGGCATACAGAATCCCAAGCAGACTTCAGGCTCTGAGCCATCAGCAGAGAATCCAACAATGGGGCTCCAACCCATGAACTGTGGCGATCATGACCCCAGCTGAAGTCGGATGCTGAACCGACTGAGATGCGCCAAGGCTCACTCTTGATAATGAGCAATCATACAGTAACTCCAAAGCAGCCTGATGGTCAACTCAGAAAATTACACTAGAAACTCCTGCAGACATTAAAAGGGGAAAAAATACCAATGCCTGGATCCCACTCCAGAAAATAAGAATTTAATTGGTCAAAGTTGGGCCCAACATCTGTATATATGCTGTCAAAGCTCCCCAAGTGATACTATCATGTATCCAAGATTGAAAAAACACTGCCTTATTCTGAGAGCATTTCCAAAAAAGGAAGTGGGGAAAAAATTATTACATGCAACTTTTTAGCGTGATCACCCAGAAAGGAAAAACTTGTCCTTAGGCAAAGCAATATGAAATACAATAATTAGAAACAAATAAAATTACCTATTTAAAGGAACAGGGTTGTACTTAAGTCTGAGTTCATTCATAACTGTGTACTGAGAGTATTCTAAGTTCCTTGCAAACACTTTGATTACTACATTCAGTGAATTGGCAAAGATTAAAATGCTGGGAATGATAGGTCCATTCTACTGTCATCACTAAGAGCATGTCTTCCTGTCCACCATTTTTCGTAGGGCCCCCTTTAAGTCCCTGTTCCTCAGGCTGTAGATGAAGGGGTTCAGCATGGGGGTCACCACGGTATACATCACAGTAGCTGCTGTGTCCTTCTCAGAAGAGTGTGAGGACAAAGGGTTGAAATACACAGCAATGATGGTGCCATAGAAGAGGGAAACCACGGCCAGGTGCGAGCCACAGGTGGAGAAGGCTTTCCATCTTCCCTTCGTGGACGGGACTCTTAGGACAGCGCGGGTAATATGGACATACGAAGCCAGGATGCAAATAAATGGAGAGATCATGATCAGAGAACCCTCAGTCAGAATCATCACCTCATTGAGGTGGGTGTCAGAGCAGGACAGTTGCAGGAGGGGAGTCACATCACAGAAGAAGTGGGGGATGGCATTGTCTGCACAGAACGAGAGTCGAGCCATCAACAGGGTATGCAGTAAAGCATTCAGGTTGGCAATGACCCATGACCCAGCAACCAGCAGGGCACAGAGCTGGTGGGTCATCTTTGTCGAGTAGTGTAAGGGGTGGCATATGGCAACAAAGCGGTCATAGGCCATCACAGCCAGGAGGAAATTGTCCATGTCGGCAAGCTCAAAGAGAAAATACATCTGTGTGAGACACCCAGAGAAGGAGATGGCCTGAGTCCCAAGGATGTGGTTGGCCAGCATCTTGGGGACGGTGGTGGTGGAGAAGCAGATGTCCACAAAGGACAGGTGGCTGAGGAGGAAGTACATGGGGATGTGCAGGCGGGGGTCCACGCAGATGGCCAGGAGGATGAGCAGGTTTCCCAGGACCGTGGCCAGGTACATGCTCAGGAAGAGCGCAAAGAGGGCCTGCTGCTGCTGGGGCTGCCTGGAGAGCCCGAGGAGGAGGAACTCGGAGACACTCGACTGGTTTGCTCCTCTCATGGGGCTGGACTCAGATAAATAGACAGCAGTGAAATCAGATACCTATACAGGGATCGTTAACAAATCAGACTCCAGGCACGATCACATTTGCAAATCAGTTCATAGAATCGCTAAGAGGATGTGCCCGTCCAACCCATACTCCCAACTTCCGAACAGAGTTCTGATGTTTTTCCTACTGGATTCACTAATCCTTACTTTGTATTGAGAAACACACAGTAGGGGTGCCTGGGTGGCTCAGTCAGTTAAGCGTCCCACTCTGGGTCAGGTCATGATCTCACAGCTCCTGAGTTTGAGTCCTGACTTAGACTCTGTGCTGAGAGCTCAGAACCTGGAGCCTGCTGTGGATTCTGTGTCTCCCTGTCTGTCCCTGTCGTGGGCATTCTCTCTGTCTCTCTGTCTCTGTCTCTGTCTCTCTGTCTCTCTCTCTCTCAAAAATAAATAAACATAAAAAGAAACAGAAACATTAACACTTAAAAAGAGACAGATATCCACACACCTGACTCTATGTGTCTCTGCTTACATTTCCTAGTTCTCCCCCTGACCCGCTCAACTCCTATATAGTTCATAAAGAGATGAGAGAAAAAACTGATTATTACTGGGTTCTTCCTAAGTAACATATGATGCCACTGCTGGCATTAACTTCCTCTATTTGGAAGATAGAGCAGAGGAAGTTTCTGAAAAAAAAAAGAAAAATTTCTATCTTGATAGAAACCAATGTCTCTATTGCTGTCATCTTACCTGAGGGAGTTTGGGGCTATTGCTGCCATGTGTTATTCACCTCTGCATAACTGGTCAACACCTCTCTTCATTGTAGGGATTGGAATGTCTTGCAAACAGAGGTAGGTACTGAGTGACTGAAGAGCAGGGGGTTCGTGGTCTTAGTCTTCTGTTTGGGAAAGATGTTTGGGGCAATCACAGAGCAAGCATTTACAGGAGCTTCACATCCACTGGGACCAGATTCCCTGAGAGCCTCATTAGAGAGGAGAAAAGAATGATTGTCTTGCCAACTTTTGGCCCTTTGGTCGAAACTGTAATGACAAAGAATACTATCTCAGGTTTTATTGGTAACCCTCGAGACAGAACATGGAAGATACTAGAAATGAAGCCAGCTTGATGGAGACAAGTCCCAGACAAAATTCTCCTGGACCTGAGTGATCTGGGCCTGTGCACATATATGTGTGAAAATTCAGTTATTAAATCCCTGTCCTTCTTACTTCCTCTTTTAAGACCCTGGGCTATTCTTTCGTTTCCATATAACTCTGGTTTTCTTAGGCCTACTTATCTTCAGAGAAGATGAGTGATGCCTGATCTTCTCCGTTTTGCAGATGGGAATGTTGAGAGCACATTCCAGAGCTGAGCATAATGCATCATGGCATCATGGATAAAGGATAGCCTGATTCTAAGGGATGTTGTCTCCAGGAGAACTCAGCATGCTGTCATTTGCAAACTCCAGGCCTCAGGGGCAGATACCTTTGGGATTTCAATCCAACTTACATTGTTTTACCTTTTTCCTGAACAGAAGCCCCTAATCCAAATAGTAGTAACTGTGGGGCCCCAGACGCCATTTTTGTTCCATATGCCCTTTCCTTCACCATAGCTGATTGGACCAGGGTATTTGGAACTAGGATTGAAGGAGAGCCAGTCCATCTCATTATGTGGCTTGGCTGGAATGTATAGATCCAACCGTCTTCTGCCTGACCACTGCCATCTGATGGACTGAGAAGCAGAGAAGGGTTGAAGAAATAAATATAGAGAAAGAAGATATTCATTGGAGAAAATCTTCATGGTGTTCCAATTCTGGGATCGAGTGTTTTCCTGACGACTGGTTACATTCCAGCGTGTTTCACTCTGGGTTCTTGGTGCAAACAAGAAACAGCAATAGTGGTTAATTTTAGCAGAAAAAGAATATTGATTCCATCAGTGAATGAGTGGATAATCAACTCGTACTCTATATGACCTGAGCTGAAATCAAGGTTTGGCTGCTTAACTAACTGAGCCACCCAGGCACCCCTAAGTGACATTTTCAAAGTATATAATATGCAATACAGCCTTGTGGTTGAGCACATGTGCTCTGGTCAGCCAACATGGCTCAGCCCTCCTTATTGTTGTCAGAGCATCATCATAATTAAAATGATAAATGAAGAAGTAGAAACAAAAATATTCAGAATTCAGGTTTTCCTGATACTTTTTCTCTCTTCTTGATCATCTTCTGCATTTTCCAAAAACTTTTTTCAATAAGCAGTGTCAAGAACTATAAAGGGTCTGAGACTTTACCCTGCTTACAAGCTAACAAGCTAGTCTGCAAATTTCAAGGAGAGTGGCAGAAGACACAAAACTCTTGGGTCCGAGACAAAGGACTTTATTACTCACACGAATAATAGGACCCAGTGTATCAGCATTTATACCAGTTCCCTAAGCCCCAGTTCCCACGGAATGACATGTATAAGGCCAGGCAGCACCTGTGTGCATAGTGGGCGATTTAGAGGAGAGGACCCCCAACCTTAAAAAATCAAACCTTTGTAATTGGCAATAAGCCTTCCTGATGTTTCCCCAGAAGAAAACATTATATTTATTAGAGTGGACAGTGAAAAACCCTCCCTTTGCTCTGGAAAGGCACCATTTTCATCTTCCAAGGCCATTCACTATAGAAACATTCTTGAAGAGATTATATAGAACAGAAGCACTCACTGTCACTTCTCACAAAATGTACAGAAAAACAAGAGACCCATGGAATATTGTCTCCCATCAAACATGTATTAATTTTATACTCATAAAGTTTTATTTGTTTTTTAACAGTGAATAGGAGACGGAGGCTTTCGTAGTTGAGTAATTTCAGGTGAAGTATTGTGTTCCAATTTTTTCTCATGTACTAGAAGAAAAAATAAATAAAAAGAACAACCTGACAAACAGGGAAAGAATCCTTCATCCAAGTCAACTATTTCAGAAAGTCCAAGAGAACGAGCCAACACAGTCCAAGAAAAAGTAGAGATAGGGATTTCATATTAACCTTAAGGAGTATTTGATTAATATTAAAAGGATTAAAGAGAACAAAAAGATCTTCCTGTTACAAAAAGATACAATCCATAATAAAGGTACAACCTTCATGAACCTCTATGGCCTCCAAAACTTTACATCAAATAAGAAAAGTAAAAGTTATTAATAGATAGAAAAATAGTTGAAATGTTCATTATAAAGCCTTACAGATCAATCCATAAAAACACTAAGTATCAGAATATTATCATCTTCATATACACGTATTTGAATTCTATCTTACAGATATAGCTATATCTTAGAAACAAACCAGATTGAAGTCCATGTCATTTAAAAAGACAGACCCCCCCCAAGGATTCAGAGAGGGTGTCAAAGGTAGAAGGGCAAAGATGAGCTGGTGTTCTTGGTTGACACAGTGGAGTGGGAAGCCCCTGTGGGTGTAGTCTGACCATGGCCCAGAGTCAGACTTCAGTGGAGAATAAAGTAAATTTGTGCTCGGATAGCTGCAACCTGAGGCCATAGGAGGGTGCAAGAGTTGCCCCCAAAGGGATGTGAGCCACAATCATCAATGCTGCAGCAAAAAGGTCTACAGCAGACCACACAAGACTGAGATTCAGGAGCTGCACTGTTTGCTAGTCATTCGCACAATCATGCCAATGGACGGGTCCAACTTCCGGTTCTGTCTCTTCACCTGGGTGGGGAAAGGAGGACGGGCTGATCCCTCTGAATGAGCTTCTGGGTGCTTTGACACCACGAAGGAAGGACTGGATACCCCTGATAATAAGTGACCGGTAAGGTGGGGCAGAAGTAATGAAGACATAAAGAAGTGATGACCTTAATTTCTATTGCAAGCTGAAGAAAGTGGTCAGGGAGGCTACATGTGGGATTAAGGGACACAAACAGGGAATTATGCACCAGGAAGTATGTGGCAGCATTTCTTATAGTCCCGAAACACTCGAAAGTGTTCAGAGTCAGGGAATGCATTCGTGAATGGATCAAATATTATGTGGCCATTAAAATCACATTTCTAAGACTTCTACTGACATGGTAAGAAGGAAGTGGAAAATTGGAACACAAAATTATATGGAAAGATTTCATATGGAAACTTTTCTAAAATTATATCCACAGGTGTATAACAGCAGCCATCTTGGAGCAGCAAGACTGCAGGTTATTTTTGCTTTATTCTTTATGATTTCTGGTGCCCCATATTGTGCAGGTATTACCTACACAGGTATGTTAGGTATTACCTAACATTGGTTTAAAAGGAAGCAATTTTTAAAACTCCTACTCAAGAGGGGCGCCTGGGTGGCGCAGTCGGTTAAGCGTCCGACTTCAGCCAGGTCACGATCTCGCGGTGCGTGAGTTCGAGCCCCGCGTCGGGCTCTGTGCTGACTGCTCAGAGCCTGGAGCCTGTTTCCGATTCTGTGTCTCCCTCTCTCTCTGACCCTCCCCCGTTCATGCTCTGTCTCTCTCTGTCCCAAAAATAAATAAACGTTGAAAAAAAAATTAAAAAAAAAAAAAACAAAAAAACAAAACAAAAAAAAAAACAAAACTCCTACTCAAGAAATAATGTCCAAATTAAAAGCTAAGGCAGTATGCATTCACCCTTTTATTTCTTTCCTTTCAGCTAGGCTTTGGTCTGGGAGCAGTGCCAGGCACTGGGGTACAGGGCAAGTACTGTGTGAATTGGGGTATGGAAGAGTTCATAATCTGTGGAAAGCACTTGTTGGAGTGGAAGAATAAACCAAAGGAA
This sequence comes from Lynx canadensis, assembly GCF_007474595.2. Taxonomy (NCBI): domain Eukaryota; kingdom Metazoa; phylum Chordata; class Mammalia; order Carnivora; family Felidae; genus Lynx; species Lynx canadensis. The sequence goes on along the minus strand of NC_044318.1, from coordinate 2,966,174 downwards.
AAAAGAGAGAGCTCAATAATCAGAAGAGAGAATCAGGAGCCATCATGGATGACAAGGTGACATTTGACTTGCTTCTTGAAAGTGCAGGAGGGTGTTGATAGGGGGTGTGTGTTCCTTCATGCCACAGAGAAGAAAGTAGGGGGAACTGGTCCAGGCAGAGGGAACAGGAAGTGTTGATTTGCTCCCCTGGAATCAAAGACTGCCCTACTGACCCCACGCTCCATGGTATGAAAGCCAACCAGGATCCTCACCATCGAAATGTTTCCCCATTCTGTGCTGCTTTGCCTCTTGAAACTCTGGGCCACATGCCCACCTGGGTCTCTGAGCCTCACCTGAAATTTTATTACCCACTTTAGTCCTCATATTTTACTCTATTCTTTTGTCTGAGTCTCAAATCTTTTTTTTTTTTTTTTGAGTAATCTCTACACCCACGTGGGGCTTGAACTCACGACCTGAGATCAAGAGTTGCGGGCTCTTCTGAATGAGCCAGCCAGGCATCCCTCAAAACTAATTTCTGTTATCATTCCTGTGACCCAATTTTTATGACTGACCAAGACAGAGGACGTGTAAGGAATACAACAAGGACCAAAGATTCTCCACTCTGACTGCACATTAGAATCATCTGAGGCTTTTTAAATCTCAGTGTTGTGGCCCCACCCCCAGAGATTCTGATCTATTTGGTCAGTGTTGGAGCCTGGACATCAGTGGACTATAAAAGCTTCCAGGTAATTCTAATGTTCAAAAATATGTGTCACCTGTATCCTTCCAGACAGACCATTTAAAAAGGAAACACTTGACTTAGGTGTAAAATAATTCAAAAGTTAGTCATTAAAAAAGAAATATCATTACTGGTAGATGCAGCAGGAGTACAGGTGAATTCAGACCACAGGTAAGTAAGTAAGTAACAATTGTCATCTACATTCCCCTAGCACAGACATGAATAAGTTTGTTTCCAGACTCCCTTTGACAAAACATCTGCTCTCTGATACTCAGTTGATTAAAAAAAAAAGTTTTCAGGAAAATAAGATTCAGCTTTGATTCTCTCATCGGACAGAAAATGTCTTTCTTCCAACCACTTTTCCAAGAGCCCTTTGCAAGTCCCTGTTCCTCAGGCTGTAGATGAAGGGGTTCAGCATGGGGGTCACCACGGTATACATCACAGTAGCTGCTGTGTCCTTCTTAGAAGAGTGTGAGGACAAAGGGTTGAAATACACAGCAATGATGGTGCCATAGAAGAGGGAAACCACGGCCAGGTGCGAGCCACAGGTGGAGAAGGCTTTCCATCTTCCCTTCGTGGACGGGACTCTTAGGACAGCGCAGGTAATATGGACATACGAAGCCAGGATGCAAATAAATGGAGAGATCATGATCAGAGAACCCTCAGTCAGAATCATCACCTCATTGAGGTGGGTGTCAGAGCAGGACAGTTGCAGGAGGGGAGTCACATCACAGAAGAAGTGGGGGATGGCATTGTCTGCACAGAACGAGAGTCGAGCCATCAGCAGGGTATGCAGTAGGACATTCAGGTTGGCAATGACCCATGACCCAGCAACCAGCAGGGCACAGAGCTGGTGGGTCATCTTTGTCGAGTAGTGTAAGGGGTGGCATATGGCAACAAAGCGGTCATAGGCCATCACAGCCAGGAGGAAATTGTCCATGTCCACGAACATGAACACAAAATACATCTGTGTGAGACACCCAGAGAAGGAGATGGCCTGAGTCCCAAGGATGTGGTTGGCCAGCATCTTGGGGACGGTGGTCGTGGAGAAGCAGATGTCCACAAAGGACAGGTGGCTGAGGAGGAAGTACATGGGGATGTGCAGGCGGGGGTCCACGCAGACGGCCAGGAGGATGAGCAGGTTTCCCAGGACCGTGGCCAGGTACATGCTCAGGAAGAGCGCAAAGAGGGCCTGCTGCTGCTGGGGCTGCCTGGAGAGCCCGAGGAGGAGGAACTCGGAGACACTCGACTGGTTTGCTCCTCTCATGGGGCTAGAAGCTGGTGCCCAGAGGCAGACAATGCAGGAAAAATTCAAAAGCCTTGAAAATGATGGTCAAGGTTGTGCAACTAAGAAGACTCCTAGGAGAAAAACTGAGTGACACAGGTGAGACATTAGAACCCTGCTCCCTGTGTGTTTTGGCCACTGATGGCCTTTTTGTGCGTGCACTCTTTCAATATCAAAATGAGGGCCATGCCTCTGGAAGGACATTGAGAGATTGGGACAATGGTTTTGTCCGGAAATTCTTTGTATGTTTGAGTTTTCTACCATGATCACGCATCTTTAAATAGTGTCATAAATCACTAAAGATATAAAAATATTAATAGAGACATTAATATTCATAGTACTGGAGAACACACGCTCTGTGGTTACCACAGAGACTGAAATATAGTAAGCATATGCCTTAATAGAGGATATTGATGTCTTTGTTGTCATTAGTGGTGTTGCCTTAGAGAACATTTTTCAGTTGCATCATCTCTAATCCGGACATGCTACACATTGTGAAGATGTTTTCTCTGTAGATGTTATCAGTAATCACTCAGAATGGTAACATTGCTGCTGCTTCTTCCTGGGCTCACATTTTCTGAGCAATTTATGGAGCTCTGAGCCAGTCCTTCTTGGTTATATCCACTGAGCTCCCTCTAGTCTAACTTGTAAAATGGAAATGGAAATAATCCAGACATATGGGCAAACACTCGGCCAATTGTTTTTCCTTACAGTTCAGGTCTCATAAACAGACAAGGCATAGATGGTTATATATGACCGCAAGGGATGATTGATGATCTCAGAACTGTTTCCTTGGCTCCACTTAAAAGAAAGATGTAGCGAGGCGTGCCCCTGCAAAGGCTTCCACCTTAACAATCAGTGATTGGTAAAGCCCCACTGATCTGACTCTTACCCGGAAAGAAGGGCAGTTATGACAGTCACCAGGAGTCCCAGGTTTGCTTCACTTTTCCAGACCTGGCCAGAGATTATTGGTTTGAGGGGAATGGACTTGTCACTGGGGTTTTCAGGCTAAGTCTGCATGAACAAGGGCTAAAGCACAGAGACTCAACCCTTGGTGCAGGAAGGATGTTTGAGAGAATCAGAGGGCCAACTCCTTACGAGAGCCACCATGGCCACTAGGGCCATATTCCCTAAGAGGCTCATTAGAGAAAAGGAGCAAGTAATTGTCCCTTTTCCTCCTCAGGCTCTTTTAGGCCCAACACTGGTAATAAAGACCTATTGTCGGAGTTATGTAATTACTGCTTTAGGGCTTGGCAACAATCTTGGGGGAAATCATCAGCAAGAACTTTCCTACTAGAGAAAACTTACGGTCCTATATTTTATACTCCACTCCCACAGGGGTAGTGTCCTTGTTAGGAAATATACATGATGCTACATATTAAGAGAATAAACTTTGAATTCACACAGCTGTGTCCTTAATTCCCAGATCTGCCATTACTGGTTGTGTAATCTTGAGAAATCTATCAACCTTCACAGAATCACAAAATAATATTCACCTTGTACAGTTGTGTAAATGAAGTAATTTGAGTTAAACATCTCATGACCCTTAACCTCATCGAGGCACTGGGCTCGAACCATGTCCAGTACGTAGAAGCTAAAGATGTTAAGTGATATTTACATCTATCGTCCTCTGCTCAGTCATCTGCGTTCTGGATAAATATCATTTGTAAACAGTGTCTTGTGTTTCTCTTCATATAGCAGTAGTCATTTTTATACAGGGTCAGCTGACAAGTTTTTTATCCTATATTCTATATTTTTATTATGTATTTAATTTGAGGTAGACTATGAACCATTATTGAGTCCATTTACAAATTAGTATAACATGGGTGCCAATGAGGAACATAGAATTTCTGAGTCCAGGAAGTATCACTACATAGCACTGAAGGCAAGATCTGGCTTTAAGGCGCCCATAAAGCTCTTGGTCTTATGCACTGTAAAATTTACTTTCCTAAGTTGATAATATTAAAGAGTTACTCTTAAAAACCATCCACCTCAATCAGAAGTGCCAGTTGAATCACTAAAAAAAGTCTTCTGGAGACCAGTGTCACTCTAAGTGATCTTACACTTAGGTTATTTATAAAGAATGTATTCTTCATGCTGATTATGATGTCTTAGTAAATATCATTCACTTGTTCCCAGTAACTCAAGGTAAGAACTTCAGGGCCATAGGAATCCCCAGGTCTCCATAAGATACATGTTATCAGATATCAAGTTCTGTACATTCCACCTCCAAAAATTGGCCTAAAACCACCTCACCATGTGAATTATCAAAAATCTGTGGAGGAGGGGAAAGTAGTCACTGGATTACTAAAGACACTGTTTGCAAGCGACAGAAAACCAACTCCTACCAGTTTAAGAAGTGGAATCTATTGGCTGATGTAATTGCAAAGTCCAAATTTCTTGCAAGTTTCAGGCAGGGCTAGATTCAGGGACCCAAATAACGACATCAGGACATGTATTTCTTATCTCTCTATTCTGTTAGTTTCTGTTTGACTTCGTTCTACAGACTGTGTCTCTCCATGTGGCAGACAAGATGGCTACCAGTACCTCCAAACTCACATCCTCCTAAACTAGCAATCGCTGGGCACATAGAACTTCTCTCTACCCATGTTTTTTTTTTTTTAATTCTTTAAAAAAAATTTTAAGTTTACTTATTTATTTTTGAGAGAGAGGGAGAGAGAGAATCCCAAGCAGGCTCTGCACCACCAGCACCAGAGCCTGGTGTGGGGCTCGAACCCATGAGCCATGAGATCATGATCTGAGCCAAAATCAAGAGTCAGACTCTTAACCGACTGAGGCACCCAGGTGCCCCCTTTTAAAATTATTTTTTGGGGCACCTGGGTGACTCAGTTGGTTGGGCGACCAACTTCGGCTCAGGTCATGATCTCGCAGTTTGTGAGTTCGAGCCCCGCATCGGGCTCTGTGCTGACAGCTCAGAGCCTGGAGCCGACTTCGGATTCTGTCTCTCCCCCTGTCTCTGCTCCTCACCTGCTCACGCTCTGTGTCTGTCTCTCAATAATAAATGCATGTCAAAAAAATTTTTAATTATTTTTTAATGTTTTATTTATTTTTGAGAGAGAGCATGGGAGCAGAGAGAGAGAGAGAGAGGGACAGAGGATCCAAAGCAGGCTCTGTATTGACAGCGGCAAGCCTGATACGGGTCTTGAAGTCACAAGATCATGACCTGAGTCAAAGTCGGTGCTCAACTGACTGGGCCACCCAAGCACCCCTAAAATTATTTTTAAAGATTTATCCCCTTTTCGGTGTAGGCACCGTGGAGTGGTTCAGAGGTTTGGGATGAGGCTTCGCAACTTTTTTAAATATGGAAGCGTCACGAATTTGCGTGTCACCCTTGCGCAAGGGCAAGGGTGGGTCTCTGTATCGTTCCAACTTTAGTATATGTGCTGCCAAAGCAAGCATGTGATTTTGTTTAGTAAACTCTACCCCCAACATAGGACTCAAACTCAAGGACCCAAGATCAAGAGTTGCCTGCTTTATCGACTGAGCCAGTCAGGTGCCCCTACCAGTGTTTATTTATAACTTCAGGTGAGACCATGATAATTTCTTCTTGGATCATATGCCCAAATCCGAACCAATCATTCTGGATGGGAGAGTAGGATGTTTTGGTAGTCTTGGGTCTTAAGCCCAATGCATTCCATGTGGGAATCCAGTGATGTACATTATCATCATGACTAAATGTAGGCAGGGAGGAGTTTCCCAAACAGATACAAAGAATGGGAATGGGAAGGAATGTCCTTGAACAAAAAATCTAGTTACTAAGATCCACTCTTTGCTCCAACAGCTGAGTTGTACAAAGGATTGGAGAATGAACACTTAAGACAAAAGGATAAATTAGTAAGCTGTTCTAAAAGGTGAACTAAACAAACAAACAAAAAAATCTGCAATTAATGATAACCCAGTATCAGTGAGCACTCCTAGCACCTAGATCTTGGCTTCTAAACACCATTTCCCATTAAAAAGAATTAGGATTCCATAGAGAAAGGGCTGATTGCAAGTCTGGGCAGGAATAAGATAAGGTGAGTTTAGGACATTATATGTATGTAAGTAAACAAGCAAATACTCAAAGTTCAATGAGAACATTTCTAAACTGTAAATGACTTTCAAATGGACCACTATAGCCATACATTTTTCTTTTTCTTTAGGCTTGAAATTTTTCAAAGTAAAGATATGTGAATAAATAGAGATCTTTCAAAAGGAATAAAGGTGTGATATTGAAAAGACTCCCCCCCCCCACTGGCCAAATTCGAAACAATTTGGGCATCAAATAAATAAATAATAACTATAAGTAATTACAACACTTTAAAATATGAAAATCTAGGAATCAGTAATAATACTATAAAAAAGAGAAAAATATAAGGTAATTTGCTATAACTGGAGGTGAAAATCAGTAATTAAAGGGAAAGAATTTAGCATGCACTCTGTCTTTTAAAAATGATCTGAAGTTCATCTTGGGTTCATTTTGGGGGGAAAGCTCTTCTTTACAGAATAATGCCGATTAAGAAATATAGAAAAATGAACCCACAAACATACGGCCAACTAGTCTTTGACAAAGCAGGAAAGAGTATCCAACGGAATAAAGACAGTCTTTGCAGCAAGTGGTGCTGGGAAAACTGGACAGCGACATGGAGAAGAATGAACCTGGACCACTTTCTTACACCAGACACAAAAATAAACTCAAAATGGATGAAAGACCTAAATGTAAGACAGGAAGCCATCAAAATCCTGAAGGAGAAAGCAAGCAAAAACCTCTTTGATCTTGGCCGCAGCAACTTCTTACTCAACACGTCTCCGGAGGCAAGGGAAACAAAAGCAAAAATGAACTACTGGGACCTCATCAAGATAAAAAGCTTTTGTACAGCAAAGGAAACAATCAGAAAAACTCAAAGGTAACCAACAGAATGGGAGAAGATATTTGCAAACGACATATCAGATAAAGGGTTAGTATCCAAAAATCTATAAAGAACTTCTCAAACTCAACACCGAAAAAACAAACAATCCAGTGAAGAAATGGGCAAAAGACATGAATAGACACTTCTCCAAAGAAGACATCCAGCTGGCCAACCGACACATGAAAAAATGCTCAACATCGCTCATCATCAGGGAAATACAAATCAAAACCACAATGAGATACCACCTCACACCTGTCAGAATGGTTCACAATAACGATTCAGGCAACAACAGATGTTGGTGAGGATGCGGAGAGAGAGGATCTCTTTTGCGCTTCTGGTGGGAATGCAAACTGGAGCAGCCACTCTGAGAACAGTATGGAGGTTCCTCAAAAACTTAAAAATAGAACTAACCTTCAACCCAGAAATCGCACTACTAGGTATTTATCCAAGGGATACAGGTGTGCTGTTTCAAAGGGACACATGTACCCCAATGTTTCCAGCAGCACTATTAACAACAGCCAAAGTATGGAAAGAGCCCAATGCCCATCGATGGATGAATGGATAAAGAAGATGGGTTATATATATATACAATGGAGTATTATTCGGCAATCAAAAAGAATGAAACCTTGCCATTTGCAACTACGTGGATGGAAATGGAGGGTAGTATGCTAAGTGAAATTAGTCAGAGAAAGAAAAATATCATATGACTTCACTCACATGAGGACTTTAAGATACAGATGAACACAAGGGAAGAGAAGCAAAAATAATATAAAAAACAGGGAGGAGGACAAAACAGAAGAGACTCATAAGTATGGAGAACAAACAGAGGGTTACCGGAGGGGTTGTGGAGGGGGGATGGGCTAAATGGGTCAGGGGCACTAAGGAATCTACTCCTGAAATCACTGTTGCACTATATGCTAACTAACTTGGATGTAAAAAAAAAAAAATGAAATGAAATGAAATGAAACATTCCATGTAAAAAAAATAACGATCTATCTTATGTTGTCTAATTTTACATTCACATAAAAATAAAAAAAGAAATACAGAAAAATGATAGAACTAAGAAACCTTCATTCTTTAATTCCCAGTGAAATAAGTGATTGATACAATGATTATGAAGGAATGTTAAAAGCAATATGTCATAGAGGCATTTGGGTGGCTCAGTCACTTGAGCCTCTGACTCTTGATTTCAGCTCAGGTCACGATCTCACAGTTCATGAGGTCCAGCCCCATGTCAGACTCTGCTCAGACAGCGTGGAGCCTGCTTGGGATCCTCTCTCTCTTTCTGCCCCTCGTCCACTTGTGCGCGTGCTCTCTCTCGCTCTCAAAATAAACTTAAAAAATTGTTTTTACAAACTCACTACCACGACCATCTTTCCCAGTGACGCAACCTTTACCAAGCTATCACATAAAATCACTAATACCTCCAATTCCAATACAACACCATAGGATTAATGGAAGCCTTCTCTCCTCCCATTTCCATCACTGAGAAATCTGGTTCCCATTAACCTCAATATATTAACTTATTTGTTTAGCTCCCTGTACGTAGCCCATTTCCTGACCCCACCAAGCTGCCTTCTAGGTTGGTCACAGCCGGCTGATCTCCGGCCAGCTCTGTACCTGGCCCTGTGCCAAACTAGCTCTCCTGTCTGATCTCAAATGAGAACTGTTTGCACCCACGTTTATGGGCTTGCTTCTCTAGACAAGTGGCTCACAACCATAAGACACTGGACATAGGGCGGTATTTTTAGTCGTCATAACTACGGGGGTGCTACCAGCATCTAGAAAATAAAGTGCAACAATGCTGTTAAACATTCCACACTGCACAGGAGAGCCCCCTGCCACAGAGAATGATCTGGCTCACGGTGTCAAAAATGCTAAGGTTGAGAATATAATACATCTAATTTAAATGATATAGGACTAGGCACATCAAAAGATCTGAGTCTTGCCAACTTAAGAAGTTTCATTCGAGGACGTCTACTGGGCATGTATTTGAGGCAAGTCGGCCTTCTCGCCCTCCTCTGCTGCCTAGTGTGCAAGCCTAGGGACGTGGACGTGCACACGGCCCAGCAGGATTCGACCCAGGTCTCCTGGTCAGCAGGTGGCTCAGGGACTCCAAGGCCCAGGATCCTGAGGCAGGGGCTCAACCACAAAACCCACCCAGCAGGAATACGTCCCCACGCTGAGAGCTTGTGTCTTCCATAAGCTGTAGGTCCCAAAGGTGCCCGAACATACCCAAAGCCACTCGCCTAAGAGAGTCTTCATTCACTCAAGTGTTTATTGAGCACCTACTATAAGCCCCTACTGGTAATACAGCAGTTAGCAAAATGTTTTGTTGTTGTTGTTGTTGTTTAAGTAGGCTCCACACCTGGTGTGGAGCCCAATGCAGGGCTTGAACTCATGACCCTGAGATCGAGACCTGAGCTGAGATCAAGAGTTGGTAGCTTAACTGACTGAGCCACCCAGGAGCCCCCAAAATTAATTTTTAAGACAGAAGAAGAAAGGGAGTCGGATTCCAGATCAGAGGAAGTTGCTGCTTTTCGTTTTTGATTTCTTTCTCACCAGGCTCCAGGTCTGCAGCTTAAAAGAGCACACCCACATTTAACCTGAACACAAAACACACTAGTCATCTTCTCAGGGGCCATTGATTCTCTCTCCCCTGTTAGGATACTAGCCCTGCTCACTTTCATTATTTAAAGGGGGATGAGGGGGTGGTGCCTGGGTGGCTCAGTCTTTGAGTTCCCAACTCCGGATTTCCGCTGGGGTCATTGATCCCAGGATCGTGGGATTGAGCCCCTTGTAGGGCACCACGCTGAGCATGGAGCCTGCTTAAGATTCTCTCTCTCTCTCTCTCTCTCTCTCTCTCCCTCTCTCTCTCTCTCCCTCTCTCTCTGCCCCACTGGCACACTCTCTCTCCCTCTAAAATAAAATTAAAGAAAAAAAGAGGAAAAGGAAAAGGAAAATGAGGGTGGGGGGGAGCACTAGAGGTGGCTAGTCTGAGATTCAATTCCGGATGGGGCACCTTAGCAAACTCAAAAGCCTGGCGTGGTATTTCCGGGGACACGGGGCTCACACTGAGATTCTAACACTGAGGCCCTGGAGGAACTATAAAGAGTCACAGAAGTAATTATATTGAAACAACAGAACCCCACGCAGAAAGTCACCCATAATCTTAACCCAGATCAAGACAATGTCATTGCTGGCCTGCATCACCTCAATTCTCGCCAAGCACCCATTCAATTCTGACATTTATATCACAGGTGCAACGTCTGTTCTCCACATTTTCTGTGTACCTGTTGAGTTCCATACTCTGCATTTTGCTAGAGTCTCTTTTCTCTCCCCTCCCCTGTGTGTTTCTGCGTGTTCACCGTTTCTTTCTTGGGCAGTCCTGCAAAAAGGGCTGAAGGTTGGGAGTTGCCATTTTAGGGAAATAGGATCACATCTCTCTCATACTGGAATCTTTCAGGCCCCTGCAAGTTTGAACACTGGAAGCATGAGTTGATTATTACCTGATCCATCACCTCGTTCGGGATACGGTTCCTGGAACCTAAAACGTGCCTCTAACATGTAAAGGTTAGACCCACCCCACTACCCCAGGTGGGACTCGAACCCACAATCCCTGGCTTAGGAGGCCAGTGCCTTATCCATTAGGCCACTGGGGCAACCGCCAAGATGCTTGCTTAGTGGCTAGAAAGTGGTCCAGAGATTGCTTTGGGTTTTTACTCAAAACCAGGCCGAGTCCGTAGTTGTGTATTCCAGCCTCCAGGAAGAGCCGCCCTCCTGGAAACAAGCGCCCCCTCTCCGCGGAGCTCCCGCGCAAGGGGGCGCAGTCGCCACCCGCAGCGCCCTCCTCTGCCTGCGTTCCTGCAGCTCCTCCACAGGCCTCGCGGAGTCTGGCTCTTCTGTTTGCTCCAGAAGGGGTCCCACGCTCAGAAACGCACTGGATTCTCCTTCGGATGAATGGATTCAGAGTGCAGTAGGGGCCTCCGGCTGGGTCAGACGGTGGAGCGCTGGGCCTGGCCACCGGGCTGTGTCGTTGACAAGTGTTCGGTCCTCTCCGGGCCCAGCGTGACCAATGACCCCGCAGAGCGCAGGGCTGGGAGGTAGACGGTGCGGGGCCGTTACAGCGTGCAGGGAGGAGGCGACCCTCCGGGCTCTCCGAGGCTCCCCCGCGGGCCGAAGTCAGAGCCTCCTGCGCCGTGGTCCCGCGCTGGCGCCACACCTCCGGGCTTGGCTGACATCCAGGGGATGGAGACATCCCGGAAGATTCTACCCTGGGCCTCACCTTTCCAGGCTCGCGCGCGAGAACTGGCACCGAGCGCCAGACCAAACCCCTCCGCTTAGGGCTGCCTGGAGCCGAAGGTCCGGGTATCGTGCACACACACCCTGCAATTTTCCTCGCAACACTTCCCCCAGTTATTCACTGAGGCTTGTAATGTAGCCAATGATTAAAAAAAAAAAAAAAAATTCAGCAGAATCTGGACCCGCTCATGATTCTCTCTCCCCATCGCCCTAAGAATTCTGGGACCTCAGAGCCTCCTTCGCGCCACACCTCCAAATGTATCCTTTATCATTTGTGCAACAAAATTCGGGGGAGAGGGGGACCTCGCCCTTCCGGTGAGAGAGGTCTCCGCATTCGCTCGCCTTTTATTTAAAATCATCTGCATTTTAGCAGGAGAAGGCGAAGGCCCCCTGAAACGCGCTGTCCAGCCGCAGCTGGCGGCCCGTGGGGGCGCGACAGGGGTCATCCATGCATCCTCCTCTCTCGGGGCCACAGGTTCAAGGCGGAACTCAGGAGCAAGTTCTGCTCTCTGCCTTCGCGTCGCCTGTTTGCGGAGATTGGCAAATGCTCTCGGTGCGTCCCGCAGGTTTGGGGATCCACGCACCCCGGTGGTTTTCCACATCCGTGTAAATGTGGCCAGGAATTTTTTTTTTAACTCTCTCGAAAGCTCTTCATCGCTTTTATGTGTGTTTGTTTTGAATATCCAGCATTTCCCGTTGTTTTTAGCCAGTGCGTTGGTCCCCCCCAAATCCCGCCCATTTGTGTTACTGGAAACTGTAAGTCTCTCCTGGTGGTTTTCTTTGTAGCAATTTCCTCAAAACTACTAACAATCTTTTAGAAACAATAAATAAAGGTTAAAAACAAACCAACAAGAAAAACTTTGGGACAGGGATGACTCCCCCCAGGAAATCTGATTCGACGGACAGCCGCGGGGGCTTGCATGGGCTCTGGAAGAAAGAGATTTGGCCTGAGATTTGCCCACAGTTGCCCAGAAAGCGGGACCCTTCACCCGCGGTGGAAAGCAGCTCTCAGGGGTTGGAACTCCTTAGGGGTCAAAGTCAAACCCCACCTGGGTCTCCGATCGCCTGGACCTCCCAGCCTGACGTTCAGAGAGTAGCACAGGACCCTAGTCGTGACTGCACTCGGTCCCCTGGTGGGCTCTGGGACCAAGGCAGGGGAGGGACAAGGAAATGGAGGGAGGAGGTGGGGGAAGAAGGGAGAAGGGAGAAGGGCCCGAGCGCCTCCCCAAGTGCGCACCGGCCTATGAAATCCTGGATGCTCAGCAGCGGGCCTCTGAATGCCACCCGGGCAGCTGGACTTGAACCTCAAAGTTGTGACTGTGGGGAGCGTCGCCTCTCACGGATTCCCCTCCCCCAACGACTGGCCTTGCACTAAACCTGACGCAGCCGAGGGAGGAGCGCCCTCCCCGGGGAGGCCTGCACGTCTGGATCCCCAGGATCCCGATTTAAAAACTTTTAAAAAGCACCCGGGGGGGGGGGGCGCCTGGGTGGCGCAGTCGGTTGAGCGTCCGACTTCAGCCAGGTCACGATCTCGCTGTCCGTGAGTTCGAGCCCCGCGTCGGGCTCTGGGCTGATGGCTCAGAGCCTGGAGCCTGTTTCCGATTCTGTGTCTCCCTCTCTCTCTGCCCCTCCCCCGTTCATGCTCTGTCTCTCTCTGTCCCAAAAATAAATAAACCTTGAAAAAAAAAAAAAAAAAGCACCCGGGGTCGACCGTAGGCTTTCAAAGATTCTCTTTTAATTCTCTCTTGCAGTGTCCTGTTTCCACGCCCAGTGGCTGAGGTCCCGGGACAATTCCTCAATCTCTGAGAGGGTTTTGCACACACACACACACACACACACACACACACACACACAAAAACCACCAAAACAGGGCTCGTCCGGGATTTGAACCCGGGACCTCTCGCACCCTAAGCGAGAATCATACCCCTAGACCAACGAGCCACAGGGACGCGTGCCTCTGACTCTCTTTATGACTTCGTGGCGACCCGGGGGTTGGGACAGGCGGGACCAGGGAAGTGACGCGAGAAGGAGCTTCGGATTTCAGACCCGCGGGGAACGGCTGAGTTCAGAAGCGGGTGGGCGGGCCCCTCACGCCCCCCCCCCCCCAATCCGGTGGCCTCAGCGCTGACGCAGTAAGGAGCCCGAGGCCACGTAGACGGTCCGTGCGTCCCGGCGCCTCCCTGAAGTCACTCTGCAGACATTCCTCGCGGCCAGGAGCACCCTGACGACACCTTGGGGCAAAAGCCAGCGCGGGGCTCCCGGTAGGAGGGGCAGCGTTGCGTGTCTTTCGATTCTAGGTCAGTGGGACACGTTGCGTGGAGGCGCAGCCCCCGGTGTCCGTACGACTTCCTAAACGCCTCCTGCAGGGTTTTACGACCCAAACCAAGAAAACAAGCCGCCCAACGTGGGGCTCGAACCCACGACCCTGAGATTAAGAGTCTCATGCTCTACCGACTGAGCTAGCCGGGCGCCCCTTGGTCGTGACTCTAGATGCTAAAGTGATGTGAAGTTGATGGGAACCAGGTAAAGTAATGAATTGGACCTGAGCACCAGGGACGGTTCAGTAGCCAAGACCCCCGGGCCCCACAGAAATTCCCCACTGCAGCAAGGGTGCTGCCAGCCCAGGACTTCCCTCCCGTCCTCGGGGCCTCTAGCTGGGGAACCCGCCTGGGCCCTGTGCCCGCCGAGGCCGACCTGGCGTCAGGCCCAGGAGTAGCCCCCGCAGCTGGGTGAAGGGGCCGGAGCCAGCGGCGGAGAGAAAGCCTAAGACAGGATGTACCACAGTTAGTTTAAACACTGACCCCTTGACAGACATCTGGATTATTTCCAGGGTTTTTTGGGGTTGTTTTGTTTTGTTTTTGGTGGGGGGGGGGGCTGTTAACAAACATGTAACACCCAAATAAATACCCAAAGGTGCAATCGAGGTCATATGGTAGTTATGTTTCCCTTTTAAAGACACTGCCACATTGTTTCCTAGCGTGGCCAGACCGTTTTCCTTCCCCATCAGCAGTGTATGAGTGGCCCAGTTTCTCCCACAAAATGTTCGATAGAAAGAGTGGCAGCATCCTTCTATCTCCAACCTCGAAGACAATATTGCCAGGGACTCACTATCAAGTATGAAGTTTGCTGTAGTGTTTTGTAGATAATTTTGGTAATTATGGGTGTTATCTCCTTTTGCTAGTTTGCTAAGAATTTGTTTAAATGTTTATTTATTGGGGGGGGGATGAGCAGGAGAGGGTAGAAAGAGGGGGAGAGAGAATCCCAAGCAGGCTCTGCACTGTCAGGGTAGAGCCCCAAGCAACATTTAAACCCACCAACCAGGAGATCTTGACCTGAGCCAAAATCAAGAGTGATACACCTAACCCACTGAGCCGCCCCTCCTAAGAATTTTAAAAGTCATAAATGGAAGTTAGATTATATTGAGTACTTTTCCTTGAATTTGTTGCATACATCAGATTTGTCTAATGTCAAATAAACTTCGCATTCCCTAGGATAAACTCGACTTGGCCATGGAATATTATCCTTCTTATATGTCATAAGATTTGGCTTGCTAGTATTTTGTTTTAGAATTTCCATCCATTTCCATGAGATTATAGATTATGTGCTTTTAAAATTCTTTTTCGTGCTGTTTAGTTTTCATATCAGAGTTGTGCTGGCCTCGTAAAATGTGTTGTGGGATTCCGTCTTCTATTCTGTGAAAGATTTTGTGTGAGATTAAAATTTAGTTTCTTGAATGTTTGGTAGCATGCCCCCACTGAAGCCATCTGAGTCAATAACTTTCTTTGGAGGATAATTTTTGACCATTGATTCATTTTCTTTATTAATTTAAAGGTCATTTACATTTTTATTCCATTTTGATCCCATCAAGGCATGTTTGTTGTTGTTGTTTGTTTGTTTTTTAAGAAGGCTTTCTGCCCAGCGCAGAGCCCAACACGGGGTTTGAACTCACAACCCTGAGATCAAGACCTCAGCTGAATCAAGAGTCAGATGCTTTGACTGAGCCACTCAGGCACAAGGCATGCTTTTTTAATTCAAAGAATTATGTATTTTTCTAAGTTTTCACAAAGCTGTTTAGCATATGCTTTTAAGTTATGTAATGACTGTGAAGTCATTCTTATCCCTGATATGGGTTGTGTGTCTTCTTCCTTTATTTTGTAATCAGTTTTTGCAAAGTTTTATCAATAACTTTTTTTTTCAAGATCTGCTTGAGGATTTGTCATTAATCTCTACAGTATGCTTGTTTTCTAGTTCACTGATTTCCTATCTTATTATTTTTTTCCCTTGTTCTAACTTCTTTGGGTTTATTTTTGCTGTTCTTTTTCTAACTTCTTGACATTACTATTCAACCTTTCTTTTCTATTATATGCATCTAAGACTATCAACTACTGCTTTAGCTAGGTCTTACAGGTTTTGGTATACAGTATTTTCACCTTCATTTATTTTAAAGTATGTATTTCTTCGAACTTTCTTTGTAATTTGTTCTTCAATCATGGAACTTCTAAGGTGTGTTGCTTAATCTGTAATCATATTGGGATTTTTTGGGGTTTTGTGGTATATATTTTGACCTATTTTTCGTTTACTATTTCTGCACCTTTTTAAGCTGTTAGATACACCTATTGAATTTTGTTTCACTTTTTGTGTGTTTTTATTTTTAGAGGAATTTACATCTTTTTCAATCTTCTAGAGCATTTTACATAGCTTCTGTTCTCAAAGATATTTTAATTAGTCTTCCATTAGTTTATGCATAGTAAGATTAGTTGTATTATGATCTGTGTCTTACAATCTTAGCATCTGAAATCTTGGCAATTTTATTTCCATTGCTTGTTGTTCATTGGTTGTTGCTCATGGTGCCTTATTTCCTTGTTGTTCTTGTTTGTTTTGTGAGTTGCCCATTTCCCTTCTAAATTTCTTGATGTATGGAATTCTGTGAGACCTAGAATAAAAGTGTCTCTGCACAGAAAATTGTTGTTGATTTCTGCCAGGGGCTCAAGGACTTACCATTCATGGGTCACTTTAAATTAAATCTTCTACTTGAGGGTTTTGTTTTTTTTTTTTCCCCAATCGGTCCTCAAGTACACAGAATTGGATTGTTCATGATCCTTGGTTCATAGTGCGCTCTCAAACTCACCATCCTCAACAAAAAGGAAGACCAACAGTTGTCCAACACCATGGTCCTCTCCACCACCACGTTCTTTTGCTTCCTTCTCTCCGGTGTAACATCCTTCAGATCCTCTAAGAGGCAGAAGGTCCTGTCACACCATGGCACTCTTGTTTCCACACATGCTGAAGACATCTGCTGGGAACTTGCAACTCCACAGAAGTGCTTTCCCTGGGCCCCGGAGCCCGACGACGAGCAGGGAAAGGCTGGAGGAGTTCATCCCTGTCCCCTGAGTCCCACTTTCCTTTCAGTTCCAGTACTGGGAGGAAAGGTGCCTTCCCCCCTGAGGGAGTGTTTTATAGGAATTTGGCACCTGGAGGCATCCCCGCCTCAAGGTTCTGCAAAACAGCGTCCACCCTTGTAGAGCTCTTGAACGTGGTCTGTCGGGCTTAGTCACACGTGCAACATATTACTCTCTAATACAGTTTTAAAGTGTTAACATCTGTTTGACCTTTTAGCTAGTGGGGCAACGAGT
Source organism: Lynx canadensis (assembly GCF_007474595.2). NCBI lineage: Eukaryota > Metazoa > Chordata > Mammalia > Carnivora > Felidae > Lynx > Lynx canadensis. The sequence continues at coordinate 2,949,326 of NC_044318.1, read as the reverse complement.
TCACGGTCTCAGACCAATACGCCCACTATTCTTCAAATGCTTAGGTTTTCAAGCTTCGACGTGTTGGCAGGACCCGGTCGGTTTCTCACGCGGCGAAGGCGACCCCTATCCACACACAGCCGGAGCTGCAGAAAAGGGGGGAGGGGACCCGACCAAGGCAGGGACCAGGGCAGGGGCTGCGGGGAGAGCCCCAGGAGGCCACGCCCATGTGTGGGGGGAAGGGCTCGGCGTCTGGGGGTCCCTCCCGCCACGCTGCAAAAACCAGAAGCCCATGGCTAGTCCTCAAGCTCCCGCACTCCTGAGCCCGGGACCGCGCTGGGGGCCCCGCCTTGCCGCCCCAAAGGCGTCCTGGTGCACAGGAAGGACATATTTCTCCCACCCCGGTGCCTCCAACCCCGACCGACAAAGCAGCATTTAGAGACGTGGCTCTATCAACGCTTTGGGGACTGGGCCCCAATTAAATTTTAAAGGCAGCGGTGGGCGGCACTGAGCCAGCTTGAGGCCTTTTTAAGATTCCCTCCCCCGGTGGAGCCTGGCGCGGGGGTGGGGGTGGGGGTCTCGGGCCAGCTCCGATCCACGGGGAGACAAAAAGAAGGGCTCGTCCGGGATTTGAACCCGGGACCTCTCGCACCCTAAGCGAGAATCATACCCCTAGACCAACGAGCCCTGCTGCAGCTCGTGTCCAATCTCCTCTTTGTGACCGATAGGGCGTCCAGGGCGGGAACGGCGCAGCAGCGCGGGGAGGGGAATCGGTTTCAGATCCGTGGAGAAGGGCTAGAGGTTGGGATCCACGGCCGTGGGGGGAACCTAACACTCCCTGCGCCCATAAAGTGGGGAGCGGTTCCTGCGTGCCCCCAACAAGGTGGCCTCGCCGATTCGGCTCCGCGCTCCGCCCCCGGCGCGCAAGGGCGGCCAGCCGGGCAGGGGGTCCGTGAGTCCCCGCGCCGCCCTGCGGTCACTCTGCAGGAGCTCCTCCCGGCTGCTCTCCCCTCTCCCGCCCCTGGCGAGATCAAACCAAGACATCGAGTTTCCGACGTGGAGCCTACAACCCACGAAGCTGACTAAACCAGGCGGCCAGCGACCTTCCTGCCCTAGGGTGACCTCGGCCCGGAGGGGCTGGCCCCTGGAGGGGGGTGGATCAGACCATCAACCAGACCCCGCACCGGGGCGGCTCAGGGATGCCCTCCCCGGCTCAGCAGGGGCGGGAGGAGGGTCTTCAGGTCCTCAGGTAGTGGGGAGGATGAGGACACCGCCCTTGGGGCAGAAGGACTGCGTCCAGGGATCGGGGGTCGGGTTCCCGGCGCTCTGCTGTCTCTGTGTCCCTCCCCGTGTCCAGGCGCGACCCATCCCCCGAGGACCCGGCAGATCTGGGCTAGCGGGTTCGCTTTGTGCTGTCTGACCACCTAACCACCACCCCTCCCCATCCATGGCGCGCATTTCCTTGAGCTCTCATCTGGGCAAGCCCGGGGGAATGAAATTCTGCCCACGGAATCCGGGGTGTCGCTCCCTCTCTCCCCTCCTCCCTCCCCCCCCCCCAAAAAAAATCAAGCTAAGGGTAGGACTCACCTGAGACTCCAGCGGAGATCATCTGTACCCCCAGAAGAACCAACGATGCACTTTGCCTTACTTTAGATAACCTCCTCTTACTTCCCGGAGCGGTCTCCTTGAACCTCGGTGCCGCGGATTCCCAGCCACGGGAGACACAGACCATGGGCGTCTCACGACTCACGGTGCCCTAGGTCCCACACGGGCTGTGCCGCCGGGAGCCTCAGCCTGGTGGGTGCCGTCTCCGCTGAAAACGCGGACGGGAAAACGGAGGGGGGCTCGTCCGGGATTTGAACCCGGGACCTCTCGCACCCAAAGCGAGAATCATACCCCTAGACCAACGAGCCACCACGACACGTCTCTCCCTCCTTCTTCTGCCGCTGACGCACGCGGAAGCGCTGAAATCACCCCGATAGCTCAGTTGTCAGCGCGTGCACCTGTGAAGCCGGCCCTGTGGGTTCGCGGGTTCGCAGCCTCTGTCAGATTTCGGACCGAGGGTTAGTTCTAGGCTCATCAACGCTCCACGAGCGGCCCCAGCGGAAGGAAGACCGAACCGCGGCCTCTCCCCAACCCACCGCTTCCCAGCTACGCAGCTGATCGCGGCAGCGCGCAGGGCAGGGCTCGTCTCCGGCCCAGGCTTGCATCCAGCGATGGAAAGAGAACTGCAGCTGTGCCCAGGGTGGACTGCGAGGGACACAGCTCACCCGCAGTTGGTCGCAAACCGGGACCGACGCTCTGCCTCCGATCAGCGGCGCCTGTCTTCCTGGGCTGGAGCGCTCTACATTGGCCGCGGACGGGAGTGGGCGGGGGAAGACGGAACAGATACTGGAACTCACAAACTACTGATCATTGGGGCCCCTTCTCAGGGAAAACAGGCCTGACCCCTCGACTCCTCATTCCCTTGAAATACTTCGCTGAACTCTGACACTGAGTTCGGGCCTTGGGACCCAGCTCCTTCGCAGGGAGTGGGGCAGAGCCAGGGTCTGCCAATTTGGGACAAGAGACTGTTCAGGTTCCTGCCCAAAGGGGTCCGGGGACGAGTGTGAAATGGGAAAGCAGAAGACGCAGGAAAGGAGAGAACTAAGAGGGGCCTCAGAGAGAAAACCTGGGCTTCCACCAGCCGGGAGTTGCCCGGTTCAGTCAGGAAGGAGGACTGGGACCGGCAAGCAAACTTGAAGCTGGGACAGGCGTTAATGTCTCAGGGCAGTGTTCTAAATACTTTACAAAAACAAACAAACAAAAAAGTTAAGTAAGTTAATATCCCAAACAAATCTTTGAGTCATGAGCTGGGATTATCCCCACTTCACAGCTGGATAAACTGAGGGCCTTGAGAGGCTGGGTTTCGGGGGCCCAGATCTGTGGGGCCCAGATGGAAAATAGTGGAGCCTGGTCCTGTAGCTCTCCTGCAGCCCTAAAAGAACTGCCCAGAATGTGTGTTCTGCACGTTTCCCATCTAGGGGAAGGCTCGAGGCCCCAGCCCACAAGCCAAGGAAAATCCACCCCCCCCCCCGCCAGGATCTCTCCAGAAAGCACAGAGCTCCCCTGAGGCTGAGGCTGGGGGTACAGTGAGTACCAACCTGCTAATAGTTTCCCAGCGACAGGAGGGCTGTGAACAGGGTCTCGTAGACACTGGGAGGGGTCCCTGCAGGGAAGCACTGCCAGGCTGGAGTAAGGAAGGCAGGCACAGAGGGAGTAGAGCCACCTGCAATTGGGTGGGGAGAGCAGAAAGCCCCAGAAATTGGCCCCTGTCACTGGGGTCAGGTTTAATTCTAAACGTGTCTGTTCCTTATTCCCTCCGCTGTCTTCACCATCACCTGGGCTCCTGGCTTTCTCTGTCCATCCCTGCAGGGCCAGGGTGTCCCAAAGGGCTACTGAGGGCAAGGGAGGCAGCTCACTCCTGGGGGCCTGAATCGAATGTGTCTGGAAAGTGCCAGGAGGCCACATCTTGGCGTATCATCTGGGTTATTCTCTTTTATGGGTTCCAGGTTGGTCTGGGCCTCACAACAGATAGATGGTAAGATTTGTTCAAGCTGGGAGCCCACAATGTCTAGGTGAAGGCCTCACTTACACCCACAGGTCCAGGGCTATAAAAGGTGGGCCCAAGGTGGACTTCAGGCCATGTCCCTGGGATAAGAGCCTCACCTCATCCTCCTCAAGGACAGCAGACTGAGTGGGGAGAAGAGTAGAGTCTGAAAGGAAGCAGAACCGTAAGCAGGGGGACCAGGGAGGATCCTCGGCCCCTTCACCTAGTTCCCACACTGTGGAGGCCTCCGGGATCGGTGTTCCCTTCCTGCCTGACCCCGTGCCCACTCCCCTTCTCTGGAGACAGATCATCTCTTGTTCTGGGTTCCCAGGTGCACAGATCTGATGCTCCCCCCTCCACTACCCCCATCTGGGCCTACCCTGTGGTCTGACAACCTCATCACCCACCCCTGGAGAAGGTGGAGGATGTGAGAGTCATCTGGGATGAGGGGTGGAGAAGGCCCCACGGACTGATCCTGACTGACCCAAAGCCGACTCACGCCTGTGAGTGAGGCAGGGGGACCCGGTCCGTAGGGGAAAGGACCTAGACCCCACCTATAGGGACCTGCCCCTGTAGGCTTGGCTCTGCCTTTCTAGGCTTAAGCCACCACCGCCCCTAAAAAATAAAACTCTAAAGATAAAGTGCCTCAGAATGTCTCCCTTGAGGGTAAAGGTTACACCCACGAACCGCGCGCTCTTGTCATAGGATGAGCAACCAGAGGTTTGTTTTCTCAGGAAGATCTCAGGGTGGGGATTAGGAGGTGTTGAAAAGCCTGCTGAAGCCCAAAAGGTACACCCGCCCAACGTGGGGCTCGAACCCACGACCCTGAGATTAAGAGTCTCATGCTCTACCGACTGAGCTAGCCGGGCGACCGGAATGCCCCCTGGGCGCTCTGTCCTTTGTATTGAAGCCTCCGGTGACTTGGCTGCAGAGGTTCTGGGGGTGCGGCGGGGCGAAACGGAGGAGCCGCCCCTCCAGGCCTGGGGACGAGGTCCCAATCTTGGAACGTGAAACGACCCGCCGAAGCCCCCGCGGTGAAGGAAACGAGCCACCTCCTGCGACCTCAGGTGGCAAGGCTTGGGATCTGGGCTCCCGGAGTCCGCAGGCCCGGCACCCAGAATCCGGGGGAGCTGCGGCCGCCTCTCCGGCAGCAGGGTCTTGGGTCCGAGTCCCGAGGGCGTTGTCGGAGGACAGGGGCCTGCGCGGGTCCGAGTGCGAGTGCGGAGGGTCCCGGCTCGCGCCCCACCTCGTTCCTTGTCCTCAGGTCCCGGGGTCCTTCCCAGCGGGGTCCCTCTGCACGACGCGGAGTGAGGGACACTTCTCCCCAGCAGGAGAAAACCGCAGCCACCACCTGTCCTATCTGTGCTCGCACTAGAAAGGCGAGACACCTTCTTGCCCTCCCCCCACCCCCGGAGCCAGCAGAATCTGGACACTCGGGGACGCCCAAGGCTCCGGCGCAGGGCCGCTCGTCCCCCAAACAAGCACCGTACCTCAAACCAAAGAACGAAGACGACGGGTCGGGCCCTTAGGGACTCTGATCGCCCACCTCGCCGCGGGAGAAGGGACCCGAGGGATGGTCCCCCCAAGTGTCCCCCGATACCACAAAGGGGAGGGGGGATTCGGCTCGGGCCTCTGCGGTCCATTCCCGAGACGCACGCGCGGGGACGCTTCCCTCGGCCGCCCGGCCCCCACCTTCGCCCCCGCGAGGCGCGGCGGGGACTCGGGCGGCTGCGGAGCGGGGGCGGCACCGGGACCCGACGGGACGGGGTGGTGCCAGGACTCCCCGCCCGCTCGCGGCCCGAAACGAAGAAGCCGCGCAGCAACATGCGGGGGACAGACGTCGCCCTGAACGCGGGGCCTCCGGCAGCATGGGCGCGCGGGCACCTCCACGGGTCTCGCGCGCCGATGCTGCCCGAAGCCCGGCGTTCAGGGCTGCCGAAGCCCAGCGGGGAGTGAGGAAGGGGGCGGTGCTGGCCAGGGAGCCTGCGCCCCAGGGGCACGCCCCGGTGGCCTAATGGAGAAGGCACTGGCCTCCTAAGCCAGGGATTGTGGGTTCGAGTCCCACCCGGGGTAGGGTGGTCGTGTTTTTGACATTCCTGCGCTGGGGTGGTTTCTGTGGCCAGACTGTTGTCAGCCCCCCCTGGGAGCGGCACCTCCTAGGACCCCGAGGTCGGGGCACGGGTGTTTTCTTTAATACCCGCGAAGGTGAGGAAAGAAGGGACTGGAGCTAGCTGGGGGGCGGGTGAGGGGTGTCTCACAGAGCGGAAAGCACGCCTGCGCTCAGCTGGTTTGGGTGCTGATGGGTGGGGCTGAGGGCAGAACTTTTTCTGGGCCACCACCCATTAGCCCTTTGGTTAAATTCCTCTAGCTTTCCTGGGATTCTGCCCGGGTGGGGGGGGGGGCTCTCTTCCTGGAGAAACATGACAACCTGCCCCGGGGGGTGGGGGGGGGTGTTCTTCCTCCAACGGCCTTGCCTGTTGGACCAGGACCAGGCCCTAGTGTCCCCTAGCGGAGCTGTGTCCCTAAATCTCACCGATGGGGTGGGGTGGGGCCGTGGATGCCGAAGTCCTGAAGATGCAGATGTCCACTGCAGGGCAGGACCCCGACGGTGGCAAGGAGGAAGCGGGGAAAATGATATTTGATATTTTGATATTTCAAAAGAAGCCTGGAGTGAGTCATCCTGAGAGAAATCAGAAGGCTAGAACTCACACTTATCGTCCAGTTACTATGACTTATTTAAATCAAGTGGGAGAGTGGGAGAGCCTTTGTCTTTTCTTCACCTCGGGCCTGGGGACCGAGGTGGCCACAAAGCGGCCACAGAGCCCATCCATGAAGTGGATCCGAGTCCACCGCCCGAATGTCAGCACGTGCTCCAACCCTGTTCGCCCCCCTCACCGGACTCCCCAGCAGCTCCAGGCCAGGCTCCTCGCATCTCTGTCCACACCAGCCGCGGGTGGCCGATTTCCTTATCCCTTGTCGGCGATGATGGGCGTGGGGGAGGTGCCGGGTAGGAGGTCCTAGAGCCACCTGTCCGTAATCCCAGACCTTTAAGGCTGCACAGAGCGCGCTCTGTGCCTGGAGGGGTAGATCCCAGGACGGGCCACGCCCCACTCAGGGCCTGACTCAACCCGGACATTTTGTCGCCTCCCGAAGTCCTCTGATGGACTGGGGCTGGGGGTGGGGGGACCTGCTGAAGTTTCCTGGCTAGGCTCAGTAAAACCCTTAGTTTCAAGACTGCAGAACTGAGCCCCACCTTGGACATCAGATTTGCAGGGACGGTGCTGCTGATCAGCCCCCCTCCCCCCACTGCGGATGCTGACACCTTACATTTGGTGCTTCTGTGACCGACTGGGTCCCCCTCCTGCGCGTGCCCCGGGCTAGAGAGGGCCTTCTGCTTTCCCCTCCACACCGCCAAGACCCTCACAGCTGGCTGAGGCCAGAAACGTTCACGTGGGCCTCTGCCCTTGGTTCATTTTATCCTGAACAAAGCCTACATTTTGAGAAATCTGACCCGGGAGAGGGTGCACGAGGGGGACCGCACCGGCCCGGCAGTGCCACGAAAGCTGGCAGGATTTTGCATCCTCCCTGAAGATAGGGAGCACCGCTCTTGCTGGCTGTCAATTAGGTCCTCACGTCAAATAAATCCGGAGAGGAGCTGGGGGGCGGGGGCGCGGTGAGTGTGGCTTCTGCCATTGGCTGATTTTCTCAGCGATTCCCTAGGATTCCCGGCAATAAATGGGCCCGGCGTTGACCCTGCAGATCTTTGTGCAGCTGCCTGGAACTGAGAACCCTTTCTGAGACGGGGAGACCTTTCTGAGGTTGGGGGAAATGGAACGGGCTGTGTCTACTGAGCCCAGGACAAAGGCCAGAGTGGAGCTCCCAACCCAGACTGGGAGAGGGCGCTGTGCTTTGCCAAGTAAGCTAGCCAACACTGGGAACTTTCCGTGGTTCTCCAGGTCCAGGAGGAACCTCAAGGCCTCCGGGAAAGCAAAGTCCCGGAGTCAGACTCAAACCCGATACTTAGCCCTTAGCAAAGCCTAACCAGGGGACCAACTGTGTTTATGGGTGTTGAGGACACCTGCCCTCTGTGGACCCCACCACTGAGTGTCTGGACCCCTGCTTGCTGTGGTTTTCATCCCTGGAAGGACTAGGAAGTACCATGACACTAGCTGTAAAGAAAAACCCCCTCGTAGGCCAAGTCAGATTCCACCTACCTAACTGTAAAAGCAAGACCCCGGGGGTGCTTGGCTGGCTCAGTCCATGGAGCATGGGACTCTTGATCTCGGGGTCATGAGTTCAAACTCCATGTTGGGTGTGGTGTGCCTCAAAAAATAAAATCTTTAAAAATAAGTAAATAAAAGCAAGACCGCCCCAAAATAAAACTGTTTCCAAGAAATTTAACCACACATCCTAGAAAAATGTCCAAGAATGTGTATAGGAATACAAAAGTATCCAGCACCCCCCAGAATAAGATTGTAAACATCTGGCATTCAATTAAAAATTAGCAGACATGAAAAGAAGCAGGAAAATATACCCATAGTCAGGAGAAAATAATTAATAGTGACTCAGACATGAAGCAGATAATAGCATTGGTAGACAAGGATATTAAAACCCTTATATATTTTTTTTAATTTTTTTTCCAACGTTTATTTATTTTTGGGACAGAGAGAGACAGAGCATGAACGGGGGAGGGGCAGAGAGAGAGGGAGACACAGAATCGGAAACAGGCTCCAGGCTCTGAGCCGTCAGCCCAGAGCCCGACGCGGGGCTCGAACTCCCGGACCACGAGATCGTGACCTGGCTGAAGTCGGACGCTCAACCGACTGCGCCACCCAGGCGCCCCCAAAACCCTTATATATTTAAGAAGCTAGAGGAAAAATTGAATATGTAGAGATGTGGAAGACACAGAGAAAAACAGCCAATTTAACTTCTGTAGATTAACTACAATAGTTGAGGTAAAAAGTACACTGGGTGAGATTAGTGGCAGATCAGACACTGTAAAAGAAAAGATTAGTGAACTTGAAGGCATAGCGATAGACATGATTAAAAATAAAATCCGGGGCGCCTGGATGGCGCAGTCGGTTAAGCGTCCGACTTCAGCCAGGTCACGATCTCGCGCTCCGTGAGTTCGAGCCCCGCGTCAGGCTCTGGGCTGATGGCTCAGAGCCTGGAGCCTGTTTCCGACTCTGTGTCTCCCTCTCTCTCTGCCCCTCCCCCGTTCATGCTCTGTCTCTCTCTGTCCCAAAAATAAATAAACGTTGAAAAAATAAATAAATAAAATAAAATCCAAAGAAAGGAAAGACTGGAAACATAACATCGGCGGCTTTGGGACGATTTCGAGGAGACTGATACGTGCACGGTTGGAATACCTGCAAATGGGAGAAACAGAAAAATATTTGAAAAAATGATAAAATTTCCAAATTTGACCCAAACTGTAAATCCACAGACTCCCCCCCCCCAAAAAAAAAAAAAAAAAAAAAAGAACAAACTTCAGGCATAAGAAATCTGAAGGAGGAGCTCCTGGGTGGTTCAGTCGGTTGAGCACCGACTCCTGATTTCTGCTCAGGTCATGATCCAGGGTCGTGGGATCAGCCTTACATCAGCCTCTTCCACGTGGAGGATGGAGCCTGCTTAGGATTCTGTCCCTCTCTCTCCTTTCATTCTCTCTCTCAAATAAAACAGATAGATAGATAGATAGATAGATAGATAGATAGATAGATAATTTAAAAAGAAATATGAAGGAAACTATATCATGGCATATCATAATCAAATTGCTTAAAATGAGTGATAAAGAGGGGCGCCTGGGTGGCTCAGTCGGTTGAGCATCCGACTTTGGCTCAGGTCAGGATCCCACGGTTTGTGAGTTCGAGCTCCGTGTCGGGCTCTGTGCTGACAGCTCTGAGCCTGGAGCCTGCTTCGGATTCTTTGTCTCCCTCGCTCTCTGCCCCTCCCCCACTCACATTCTGTCTGTCTCTCTCAAAAATAAATAAGTATTAAAAAATTAAAGAGAGAGAGAGAGACAGGTTCTATCTTGTTCCATAGAAATTGCCTGTGGGGGTTCCAAAGTTGCCAGGGATAGAATTCAACTAGCCTGGAGTTTCCGCACTGTGAGGAAGGCCAAGCCACATGCACAAGTCACGTGTAGAGGTCCCATTCCACAGTCCCAGCTGATCTGTTCATATAACAGCCGTGTGAGTAAGGGGCCTCCAGATGCTGTTAGACACGAAGTCGTCCCAGGCAAGCCCCAATTTAACAGATACAGGTTATGCCTGCCCTTCCCTGTTGAATTCCTGACCCACAGAATTGATAAGTATAAAACCATATTGTTTTCACGCCACTAAGTGTGGCATTGTTACACAGTGACAATAGCCGTCAAATGGTAACTGTTAAACTAAAAGGCGGCAAACATTCAGTAGAAGAATTTGGGGGCCGCCGGGGTGGTTCAGTCTTAACCGAGCCTGGAGCCTGCTTGGGATTCTGTCTCCCTATCTCTCTGCTCCTCCCCTGTTCCCATTCTGTCTCTCTGTCTCTCTCAAAAATAAATAAACATTGGGGCACCTGGGTGGCTCGGCCGGTTGAGCGACCGGCTGCGGCTCAGGTCCTGGTCTCAGGGTTTGTGAGTTCAAGCCCCCGCATCAGGCTCTGTGCTGACAGCTTAGGATTCTGTGTCTCTCTGCCCCTCCCCCACTCATGCTCTGTCTCTCTCTGCCTCGGAAATAAACATTAAAAAAATTTTTTTTAAAGGTATAAATAAAGATCAGAAGTAATTAAGTGATACTGCCATTATTCACAGATGACGTGCCTGAATATGCAGAAAATTCTGTAAATTAGAAATGACACGAGTTTCACAATTTTACTGGATCCAAGACTGATACGTAAAAATTGGTTGTATTTCATACATATGTGCAAAAAATCACACATTCTATCCAAAGGGATGCAATTTACGATAGTTTCAACAACATCAAATACATAGCAAAACTTCTAATGGAAGATATGCAAGACGTATCTCAGAAAAAATATAAAACGCTACTGTGAGAAGTTAAAGAAGACCTTAATAAATGAGGGGACATACCATGTTTATGAGTTCAAAGACTCAATATCGTAATGGCATCAAATGACCCGGAAATGCCCTACGGAATCAAGGCTGTACCAGTCAAACGCCCCATCGCCATTTCTGTGTAAACTGACAAGCTGATTCTCACACTCACATGGAAGTGCAAAGGGCCAGGGATCACCAAAACATATTTGAGAGAGTCACACGCCTGGATATCAAGACTTGCCCATGAAAGCTAAACTGGGTTGGGCACGAGAGTAAACAGACCGCGGTTCGAAGCAGCGAAGTCTTAGAACCACATACACTCAGACTCTTGATTTGTGAAAAAGTGGGCGCTTCGAACCAGGGGCGGAAAGGACGGTCGTTTAAATAAATCGTTCCGAATCAGAACTGTTCCCATTTCACAGATGGGGAAAACAGCGTCTGCATGGCCGAGTGTCTCGTCCAGGGTCCAGAACCCAGGCGGGGAGGGAGGGCCACCCCCGGTTGCGGTGCCGAAACCGGAAGGGAACTTTTTTTTTTACCATCAAGAGGTCCATCCGCATTTGGAGCTAGGACCTCTGCGTCCCACAGTGAGAGTCATGCCTCTGGCCCAGCGTGGTGCGTTATTGCCGGCCACAAATATGAGCCACGCCTGCCACTTAAAATGTTCTAGTGGCACACGAAAACGCACAACAGTAAGTAAAAAGAAACAGGTAAAATTGATGGAGATAATATATTTTACATAACCTAATATACCCAAAATGTCACTGCCACACGTAGTAAGAGCCCTTACTTTCCTTGAGACACGGCAGCGCATCTCAGGCGGGCCCGCTGGAGGAAACAGGGGTCCCGCGGGCGTGGCAGAGAGGAGAGCAGCTGGGCTGGCCACCAAGTGGACTGGCCGACCGCGCCCCCCTCCCCGCCCCAGCCTGTAGCCCGAAGCCCCGCCGCTCTCCCCCACAACCCCCAAGAGCACGAGCGGCCCAGCCCCGTCAGGTCCCCGGGAAGGAAGGGCCTGAGCTCCATATTCCCCTTGTAAAAGGGTAGAAAGCAGGGGCGCGCGCCCCGGGCTCGTCCGGGATTTGAACCCGGGACCTCTCGCACCCGAAGCGAGAATCATACCCCTAGACCAACGAGCCTCGCACGCACGGGAGGTCGCTTGAGCTTCGCACACAACTGTTCGCGTCGCGCGTGACCCCGGCTCAATCCCAGGCTGGCTGAGCGGCGCCGTCCCAGGAGGACGGCTCGGCTGATGCCCCGGATCGGGGCCGACTCCTGCCCCCAGGGGAGTGGGGAGCATACTGTGGGGGAGCGGAGGACGAGGGGCTCCGGTGAGCCGGAGGGCCCGTGCGGCAAGAGCACTCGCTCTGCGGGGGACCCCGAGGCTTCAGGCGGCCACGGCGGTGGGGGCTATGGAGGCCGGCTGGGGGGCAGACGAGAGGAAGGGGACCGGCACCAAGCAGGCCTGGTCCCGTAAGACGGGGTCGAGGAGGAGGAAGAGGCGAAGGAGGAGGTGACCGGTCCATTTTATGCGCTCAGCGCCAGGGAAGCCAGTCTGGGCGCGGGAGAAGGGAGAGCCCGCAGCGGACCCCGCTTCTCGCTGATCCTTAAGCCCCGCGGGACGGGCGACGGCCCCCTTTGGGAACTTCCCGCAGTTCGGGGCGAACCGTTTCGGTGGGAAAGGCAAACCAAGGCAGGGTGAAGAGTTTCGGATCGGCTAGCTTGACTAATTCAGTGAGATGCGGGACGCAGGGGCTGTCCCTCGTTGTCTGGTATCTGCCGCAGGTGACTTAGGGCAGGGGTGGTGCCTGAGTCAGGTGAGGAGGTGGGTAGGAGTTTGGACGCAGCGTTGGCTGGTTTGCCTACGAAAGTCCTGTTGGCGGGCAAATTGTTTCCTCTCTCTGGGAATTAGCCCTGGGTGGAGGGGTTTCGCCTCAGCCGGCAGGGCCCCCAAGAGGTCAAACCGTCATAAAATACAGAAACCAGAAACCCCGATTAATACAGGCGTGCATTGAATCCGGGCGTTTTTACCAACATTTCTGAAGACCACATGACTGTTCTTGGTCATTCCCTCAACATGAGTAACTACTTTGATCGATCTTGAACATGAAACCAACCCTGCATTCCTGGAATAAATCTAGCCCAGCCCTCATTTCACCGCTCCAGTCTTTTTAAAAGAGGTAAGGGAATGATGGTCCTTTCTTCCCGGGACATGCCCAGATACCCAGGCTGGCTAATTTGAGACGGGGAGGGGCGGCGGCACTGACCTCTAGCTCTGCAAGTCTCAGAGGCCAAGGACACAAGTGACCCCCCCAGTTCCATTCCCCATGTGATCCTGTGACAGAGGGTCACGCAAGTTTCCTCCTTGGTGAGTTCCAGGTAGAGACTGTGCTGGGGGGAGGCGGTCACACAAAGGGAACTTGATTTGCAGCAAATAAGGAGATCGTGGGGAATACTTTCCAAAGCTGTTGACTCCCCAAGTGGGGGTGAGCGGGTTTCTTTTGTTTAGGGTTCGGATGACTACTCAGAATGGGAGTTTTGTCCTCGAAAGTAGAGGCGGGGGGGGGGGGGGGAAGTTTGTGTAGGAGTACCCAGAAAATATGCCTATGTATGTGTCCTGCGTTCCGCTAAGGAAGCTTGCGCTCCTCGGGCGAAGAGTGTAACATTCTAACGAAGCACAGGTAAGTGCCAGACTCACCAGGCTCCATCTGCACAGTGGGAGGCAGTGCAGCTCAAACTGGTCTAGCCTGGCCGCCAGGGCCCATCTGCACAGGTCACACCTTGGCTGGGGACGGCTCCGTTGGGTATTTTAGAGGGACTGCGCATGCCGCCTGGGTAGCGTGAGACAGAGAACCTAAAGGGACCCCGTGAAGAACTGCTTTGTTGCTCCTTTTTCCGCTTCCGTTCCCGCCACGTCCCACACCCCTGCCTCACACACACCTCACGGGGACCGATGATGTATGTCCTCCTGGTAAAGGTCAAGGGATTAATGGTTCCTTCGGAGTCCTCCAGCAAAACAGATGACATCTAAGGAGTGACGGGGCGGGAGTCGTCCTGAACGTTTTCCAGGACCACCGACTCATCAAGACCCCTGGCTCAGAGCAGGGACTTACGGCGAACACCTAACCCCTCTCTGTTCTGGATGCCTCGGAAGACACGTGCACCGAACCGCCACCCTCAGCAAAAACCCCAGGCCCCAAGCAGACACGAGACTCTTGTTTCCTTTCCAGGCCTCCTAGACATCGTCCGCGTCTGTACGTCTTCAACAAACTGCGCCCACCTCCTCTCCACTCGCGCCTGATTTCTCTGCTGCATGAGGCCCAGGACCCTCTTGGCTGGCCGGTCCTGTGGCACCCCTCTGGGTCCACCTGCCGGTAATCGGCTACACTCGCACACATGGACACGCCCGGCTGTCCACAGGCCAGGCGCCACGGCAAGGACCACCGCCCGAACGGCGAGGAGGTTAGGACTGAGCCAAACTTGCCTTCTAGAGCCCTGATCTTTCTTCCAAAGGCAGTGGATCAAGAGTTCGGTGCTCTGTCCCCTGAGTTCGCCGGGGACTGTGGAGCAGAGCGGAGGTGTTCTGTCCGCGCTGGTCCAGCTTCTGAGCGAAGCCCCTCTCCCTTCTCTGAACATCCCAGCTGCGCGGCCACCTTGGACACCAGCTACCCTGGGACTGGGTCTCCTGGGGTGGAGGAGGAAGTTCCAAGACTTGCGCTAAAGGAAGGGCTCAGGGTTTCTTCTCCCAGTCGAGGGATAAGCAGACAGACCCTCCCGGGTGCAAAAACTCGTGTTCCCCCCTTCCCCCCCCCCCGCCCCCTGCCCCGTGGACTCTGTTCTATGACCCTGAGCGTGAGGGCTGGTGTGGCACTCTCGCCTCCATAGCCCCAGCCCCTCCCCCGTCTCTCCATCCCATCCCCACCACCTAGTGTCCTGGAAAAGCCAGGCGCTTATCCTTGGTCCCAGCTGGGAAGGACTCCCCTCGGTCTATGAGTGAAACTCAGGGCAATTTTCACAGGATTGAATTCCTGGCTCTTCTAAGGGAATCGGGAGGAGGAGAGAACTGTAGCCCGTGGATCTCTCATGAACTCAGAAGCCCGGGGTCAGGAGGCGAGGGACCTCGCTCCTTTATCTTGAATTCACATCGGCACGCGCTCTGGGAAAGTCCAGGGCACCAGATGCGAGGACCACATCCACCCCAGGGGTCCAGACAACTGGGCAGTCCTGGTGTCCTCAAAAGAGTTAGGAAACATGCTCAGAGTGTGCTGCGTGAGATCACAGAACTGCAGGAATGACTCCCTCTCCATGGACTAGATACACATTTAAATCCTAAAATGCAAAAGCAACTCGGTCCACCATCTCTGTTAGAAGAGACTAGACCTAGAGGTAGAGACCTGAGCAACTCTAAGGCGTCCCCTTCTCCCGTCCGCAGCTCCAAATCCAGCACAAGGATGTGCTCTTTGGGTCCCCCTGAGAGTCAGACCCTGAAACGTGAGTTGTGGTAACTGCTTACTCTTAAGGGCGGGAAAGCATTCATTTTCTTCGCCCAGGCTTGTAAAATGCGCGCCCAACGTGGGGCTCGAACCCACGACCCTGAGATTAAGAGTCTCATGCTCTACCGACTGAGCTAGCCGGGCATGGCACCTGCCGGCTCCTTCAAAGGAAAAGGGAGGCAGCGCTGGGGCAAGACGGCCTTCCCCTCATCGCAGCCCCGCCCCTGTGACCAGTGCCGCCTCCGACACGATTCCTCTGTTCCAGCCCGAAACTGACGGAGAACCTCAGAAGTGAAAGCAGCAAGGGAGGAAGGGGGGTGGAACCCGAAATTCAAGGCCGCGGGCAGGGATCGGGGACACTCTGACCCAAAAGGACAAACAGAAGGAGGCCCAGGGGGCCCGGCAGCGCTGGGAAGCCGGTGCCACGCAGGCACCGAGTCCCTGAAACCCCACGGTCGCTCGGCCCCGGGAGGCAGCACGCAGGCCTCAGCAGTGCCAACCCGCCTCCTTCCCTCCCAGCTCTGGGATGGGAACCGAGGCTCCCCCCAGCCCTCCCGCCCTCCCGCCCTCCGTCCCTCGGGACCCTTTTGCAGACTGGGAGCACGGGATCGTGGAGGTCAAGGTCACTGGTGTTGAGTGGGAAAAGATGGCCCTGGAGGATGAGTCCGCTGCGCCTGAGAGCGCTCGGGGTCCAAATCCCCGACCGGTCTCTTTCAAATTCTCAACGTCTCCCCCTGCCCCCACGCCGCGTACCCTCCACCGCGTCCCACACCTCGCTTTAGGGCTGGCGGCGCGGCGTGGACCGGGAGACCCAGAGAACCCGCCGCAGGACGGGAGGGGGACCCCCAGCGCCCCGGGGGCCCCGCGCAAGGTCGGGTCGGGCCACCTTCTTCCTTTCCGGTTGGTTTCTAGAATCGTCGCCCATCCAGAAGGGAAGATGAGCGCGGCGCCTCGAGGCCCCGCGCGTCCGCCCAGCCCAGGGATGCGTCCGCGGGACGGTGCCCGGCGCCGGGGCAAAGGGGAGCTTCGTGAGACCCAGAGTCCCGCGGGGGCTTTGGGGGTTGAGCCCAGAAGAAGGCGGGCTTGGCCGAGGACAAGAGCCTCTGGGTCTGCCCCGGACCCTAGTTCCCCTTTCCGCAAACAGAGAAGACCCGGCTTTGGCCAGAGGCCCACAGCCCGGGCTGGGGGGTTCGAGGCGGGAGGCCCTAGTCTCGGGTTTGAGTCCCTTCCCCCCCCCCTCCCGGGAACCCCCCACGCGGTCCTGGAGCTGGCCACAGTCCAAGGCTAGAGGGAGGTCCTGGTGACAGAGGCTCGGGGGGGGGGGGGGGAATTGACCCCTGAGCCTTTAAGACCCGTAGTGTCGAACCTCACGGCTCTCTGGACGGTGACCCAATCCTCTTTCCTTGCGGTAGGCATCTGGGACACCACTGCAGCCTAAGGAGGGGGAAGCCAGGGGACAGAATTAACAAGACAGGGCAGGGCCAACTTGGCTTGGCTCGTTGGTCTAGGGGTATGATTCTCGCTTTGGGTGCGAGAGGTCCCGGGTTCAAATCCCGGACGAGCCCGTGTCTCTGCTGTTTTTTTTTTTTTTTTTTTTTTTTCCTTCTCCAGATGGTCAGGTTGTTGCTGACAAAGGGACCAAAGTCCACTCAGGGCCAGGAAGGAGCAGGGACCCAGAGACCCATCACTCCACACGACAGTGACTAAAAGACCTTCCAGCCTTCAGAGCTGGCCTGGACCTGCACTCACCCTCTGCTTAGGCTGTCCTTGTGTCCTCTGCTGTGCCCAGCACTGGGGGCCCCTTGGGGGGACCCGTCTGAAAACAAGGTCCAGAGTTAGCATCCCAGACTCCAAGTATGAGGGCATACTCCTCCCTGGCCAAGGGAAACCGAGTCAGTGCGTCAGGCAAGCGAGGGAGAGAAGTTGGAGCCACCAAGGATCACCAACCAAAGGGACTTTTTTTGGCCTAAGGATGTTTGTCTTGCTTTCGATGTGAGGTCTCAGATTCAATCCAGGAGGCCTTTCTGAAGTAGGCAGTGTGGGGCCTGGCTGTGCTGTCTTTTCAGACCAAGAGGGAGGGATACCCCCGGCCGACCTGGGGTCTTGAGCCCTCGGTGTTGCGGATGGTTGAAAGGCTGGGCTGGGTCAAGGCACCACTCAGTCACAGACAGGACCCTCAAGTGGGAGTGGGCTCAGGGTACAGCCACTTCCAAAACAATCACCCCCAAACCTCCGCCCCGAGGAGCCACCAGCATGAGTTCCCTGTGACGCCAGCGACTTCTGCTCCTAAAGCACGCAAAGGTGGTGCTTCGGGCTTGAGTCTGCGATGTGCGGAGGCACCTTTAGAGTATGTAAAAATGCCCAGGGATATTTAAAAGTTTTGAGGGAAACATCAATCCTCAACATCCAACAGACACCGCACTCTCTGAACACTGATCTCATCCCAAGGTTGGAGAAGCCGTACAGGGCCCGCCCACTGCACATATCCCAGTAAAAAAAGAATTATTATTTAATAAGAAGATAGGGCGGATGAACATAAGGGAAGGGAAACGAAAATAATATCCAACAGGGAGGGGGACAAACCAGAAGGGACTCATAAATATGGAGAACAAACTGAGGGTTATGGGGGGGGGGGGGGGGGGGGGGGGGGAGGGGCTAAATGGGGGAGGGGCACTAAGGAATCTACTCCTGAAATCACTGTTGCGCTACATGCTAATTTGGATGTAAATTTTTACAAAATAAAATTAAAAAAAGAAAAAGAAAATGGGGTATCGGGCTGGCTCAATGGGTAGAGCATCTGAACTCCTGATCTTGGGGTTGTGAGTTAGAAAACTAAAAGGAACATAAAATTTTTTGGAAAAAAGAAGAGTGTTGAATGGTGTCCCCCGACTACCGTGGCCACCCAGAACCTCAGGAGGTAGGGTCTTTGCACAGTAATTAGATACAGTGAGATCCTGGAGTAGGGTGGGCCCTGACCCAACGAAAGGTGTCTTTATAGAAAGATTATATGAGGACACAGAGGCCCGTGGAGGGAAGAAAGCCATGTGACAGTGGAGGCACAGACCGCAGTGATGAGTCTAGAAGCCAAAGTTGGCCAGAGCACCAGAAGCTGGAAGAGGCGAGGAGGGGTTCTTCCCTGGAGCCTTTAAAGAGAGTGGAAAAAATGGCCAGCTGGCACCCCGACTTTAGACTCTGGTCTCCAGAAGCGTGGGAAAATATATTTCAGTTGTTTTAAATCGCTCAGATTGTGGTAACTTCTTACGGCGGCCACGGGAAGCTAATAGAGACACCGAGTTGGTAAGAATTTTTTCCAAGAAGCGACGAAGGTGTATGGAGCTAAGTCCCTAATAAACTGAGTTTCCTTTTCCCCCAAGAACACCGGGAAAGATTACTGAGACTAAGAGTGCCCTGAGTGAGAAATAGAGGGGGCTCTCGCAGATCCCAGGGTCCAGAGGAGGGGTGTCTCCCAGCGTAACCTGGGTCCCCACCACAAAAGAAAGAAAACACAGTCCTGTCCCACACTTAGCAGGGTCTTTTCACGAGCCTAAACCGTTGCAAGAGAACACAAGAAAGTCAGCTGATGGGAAGCACATACCCTCCTTCTCCCTCTTCCCCAAAATAGAGAACGAAATGCCCCCTGTCTGTTTCCCTTTCACTGGGGAGAAGTGAAGGAAAGCTGACAGGCCACCAACCTCGGGGTGGGGGTGGGGGTGGGGGAGGGAAATTCTGCGCAGTCCCTCCTCAGGCACTGGAGCGGCCCCGATCAGGAGCCTCCTCCTGGGAGCCCCACTCGGGACCCAGAGAGTCACCCCCAAACCCACACAGACACCGAGCTCTGGGTTTGCATCCTGTTCCCCAGTCAAATGTGATAGCGCAGGTCACTGTCGGGTTACTAATCCAAGAAAAGATATAGCCATGTGTCTCCTCGGGCCAGCATCCAGAAGCTGGCTGGTGGGCCCAAATATTTACATTGCTTCACAGGAGCACAGAGACCGTGCAAGGCTCCGGAGGGCCACGCAGCCACGCGGACGCCTCCCTGGTAGCATCTACCTGAGATCGTTAAAAGCCTCTTTAAATGGCGGATCTGCGATGTACCTTCCCTGCGTTGAGTTGTCTTTTGGCCTCTTTATCAGGCAAAAGCGCACGCCCGACGTGGGGCTCGAACCCACGACCCTGAGATTAAGAGTCTCATGCTCTACCGACTGAGCTAGCCGGGCAAGGACAAGAACTGGTCCTACCTCCCTGCTACTCAAAGTATTAAAGGCAGGTGCTACAAGCCGAGGCAAAAGCGCATCTTGCTTCGGGAGAGGCGGTGCGGGCATGGCTGCCCCCAGAGAAGGAGACCGCAGGGAGGTGGGCACCTAGGGCGTGAGGATACTAGAAATAAGGAGAAGTAGGCGGCTACCAGGGGTGGCTCGTTGGTCTAGGGGTATGATTCTCGCTTAGGGTGCGAGAGGTCCCGGGTTCAAATCCCGGACGAGCCCCACCCTTTTCCTTCTCCTTTCTCAAATCCCCCCAGGGCCCTGCTGAAGCTCTGGGTCCCCAGCCCAGACGCCACCTGATGTACCGTCGCTCCCGCGGCCAGAGAGTCCTGAACTTGAGCTCGACATCGAATTGAGGGAGCTGGGGCCTACAGAGAGAGATGTCCAGGAGCAGCCGCGCCACACAGACGTGAGTGGCCACGGCTTCAGCCAGGGACTCGGCCCTTCACCGGCCTCCAGCCGCTCCTGCACTCCCAGGTGATTCTCTTCCCGGCCGCCAGGGGGAGCGCTGAGCCAGCACGGCGGCTGGGCTGGGTGGCCCGGGTCCTGCGCCCGTGGGAGTGGCAAGGGGACCCAGACCGGGCGGGGAAGCCCCGCCCCCCAACTATGTTCCCGAGGAGCCAGACTCTGGCTGACGGCCAGCATTGCTTCTTCTGTTAATGACCAGTGCGGGTCCGGGGAGCCTCCGGGGACACTTCCCCCTCCAACCTCCTCCCCCGCCTCCCTGCGATCACCCTGCCCGAAGGGGAGCGTCTGGTGGCGGGCAGGGCCTGCCCAGAGCACGCAGCTCTCGAAATGGACACTTTGACTTCAGCCCCGGGTTCCCCTCACCTCCCCTTTCCCTTCCTGGGACTTGAACAAAACCTGCAGGGCCCAGGACCCAGCAGCAGCCCCGGAAGCCTTGCTTTACTACAGCCTCTAACGTTGCTCCAGCCTTCTCTTTGTCTGGTGGGATGCCCCACCTCCCCCCAGCCAGGGGGTGACAGCAGAGGCCTGGTGGGGAGCCTAAACTCTCGCTCCTGCCCCGCAATAAGGACGCCCCACCTTGCGTGAACTGCGCCCCCCAGGCAGCTGTAGGTAGAATCTTCTTTTCCCATTGGGGGGTGGGGGGTGCGTTGTCAGAGGAGCGCGCTGAATCAGAAGATGTACATGAGATCTAGAGTTTCAAAACATAACACCAAACTTGTCCAAACATGACGGAGCTGCAGACCACTGGTCCTACTAGGAACCAGGAAAATCCCAACTTGAAGGAGAAAAGATGAGTGAAAGACAGGGACACAGATTCTGGAACCATCTGAAAAGGAGAGGTAGAAGGCAGCCATCCTAAAAATGCTGGAAGGAGCTATAAAGAATGCACGTGAAACAAAATTAAAACTTGGAAGTCTCAAAGATATAGAAGACATAAGGAATAACCGCATGGAAAACTTAGAGCTGAGAAATGTAATAGCTGAAATAAAATAGCGTAATGGTTGGGCGACAAACAGATGAACCAGACGGAGGAAAGACTCACTGAACAGGAAGATAGAAAGGAAGGAAGGGAGGAAGGAGGGAGGGAAAGAGGGAAGGAAGGAGGGAGGGAGGGAGGGAAGGAAGGAAGGAAGGAAGGAAGGAAGGAAGGAAGGAAGGAAGGAAGGAAGGAAGGAAAGGAGGGAAGGAAGGAAGGAAGGAAGGAAGGAAGGAGCCTTAAGGTTTTGCTGGGATTTTAACAAAATATCTAATGGAGTCATTGGAGACCCAAAAGAGAAGAAATATGGGGCTAAATGCATTTGAAGAAATAGCAGCTCAAATTTATCTGTGTATTTTTCATTCTTATTTCTAACTAGGCTCCACACCCAACATGGGACTTGAACTCACAACCCTAAGATCGAGAGCCACATGCTTTACCAACTCAGCCAGGCGTCCCTGTTTATGCCTTTTTTTTAAGAACAGACTTTAGGGTGCCTGGGTGGCTCAGTCGGTTAAGTGGCCGACTTTAGCTCAGATCACGATCTCGCAGTCCGTGAGTTCGAGCCCCGCGTCGGGCTCTGAGCTGATGGCTCAGAGCCTGGAGCATGCTTCCGATTCTGTGTCTCTCTCTCTGCCCCTCCCCCATTCATGCTCTGTCTCTCTCTGTCCCAAAAATAAATAAACGTAAAAAAAAAAAAATTAAAAAAAAAAAAAGAACAGACTTTATTTTTTAGAGCAATTTTAGGTCCGCAGCAAAACTGAGCAGAAATACAGAATTCTCAAACCTCTCTGCCCGCCCCCCCGCGCAGCCTCCCCCATTTTTGTGTGTTTTTAAAACCTGTCCTCCTCCACTTTTTAATTTTAAAGCACGTACCGTATAGCCTCAACCATAAAAGCTTTTCGTTTTGGGGTGGGGAGCAAATACCTCTGCGAGTAAAGTCCTTTTGTTTTCAAATACCCTCAGTGCCTTGCACACACCCAACACCACTACACCATGCACTCCGTGTTCTGTCTTCCCCAGTCTGTGTGCCGGCTCCCTGCTGCCTCCTTCCTCCTGTCTACGCTGGTGAGCTGTATTCAGGATGCGGGCCAGATCCGCACACGCAGTTGCGGTGTGGAGCCTGGAATCTCAGTGGACCCTCAGCAGAGTCACTGAGCCACCCCGACTCCAGAGCTTGGGGCGGGGGACGAGCAGAGAACTGCTGGGTCCTACTCCCAGCCTACTGTTTACCTAAAATTCCTCCTTGCTCTGGAGAGGGGGGTGCGGTGGGGGCTGCCCCAGCCCCAACCCACCTGGGGCTCAGGCATGCAGACACACTAGGACCGAACCTCTGCGTCCAGGGACACCTTGCTCTTGGCCCTGAAACCTGGAGACTGGATCCCGAGGCAGCGAGCGGGAGGCAGGCACCCTGGGGTCTCCCAACCCGCTCCCCACCCGCCCCCACCCGCAGCCGACCATGGTGGGGGGCAGATTCAGCAGCTCAGGGTTGCCCAAGGGCAGACCAAGAAGGTTTGGGGGCAAAATATATATATATTTTTTAATTTTTTAATAAAAATAAATTGATTTTTGATAATTCAAAGGAAGCATAGGTGGGAATTTTCCCGCGAACGGGTGGAATCTGGTGGGTCTAATAATTATTTTAAGTTCGCAGGTTTGTCTGATTACGTGAGGGAGGACGGGCCCGCTGTCACTTCCCCATTTCCTGCCGCCTGTCCATGTGCGGCGGGGTCAGCTGGCTCGGGTCCGCTGAGTCCCGTCCACGCCTCAGGGCTCCCTACGGCTGCCCCCCCCCCCAGCCCATCTATCTGTGTGTGGGGGGGGGGGTCAGGGCGGCCCCTCAGCCTCCACCACTCGGCTCCCCGCTCCCCACGCTGGGCTGGGGACGCAGCCCTTTCTGAGCAGTTCCCACACGCAGAGTGCCCCGAGGGACTCCAGAAGTGGCCACATCCCCGTTCTCCCCAAGACCTGAACTGCTTAGCCATTTTGACTTGTCTGCAGCCCAACAAATTCTGAAACTCAGCCGCAGCACCTTGGTTACGGCTGCCCGGCTAGCTCAGTCGGTAGAGCATGAGACTCTTAATCTCAGGGTCGTGGGTTCGAGCCCCACGCTGGGCGTCCTTTTAGAAAGAGACCGCTGAGCAGTTCCTGGCATATTCGGTTTGGCATATTCGGTTTAGGTAAAACCTCTTGGACGCACCAAAGCCATCGGAGGTGATGAAGGACACCCACTCCTTACACCGGCTTCCGGCCGCTTTATTCCTCAACTTCCTCTTTGAGCAAAGCAGTCTTAGAAAGCGGTTCTTCAGAGATTTGGACCCGGCTACAGGAGAAAAACCACCACGGTCACAGTTTTCTCTTGGGTTTAGTCAAGGGAAGGAGCCACAACTATCACCTGCACGACCGAGGGACGCCACGGCAGGATGCCACGTGCGCGGTGGTGACAAGCTCCAGTTTTTGCTAAGTTGTCCCTTTGGGGGTCAGGGTGTACGTGGGACTCCAGGGCACGATCATCAGTCAGTGGGGAGGCGCTCAGGGCAGAGGGCCCCGGACCACTATGAGTAGGGGAGGGTGACAGCCTGGGGGGGCATGTCCACGCGTCCTGGTGATTGCAGCGCGCCCACTGCCAAACACTCTCAAAAGCAGGGCTCGGCTAGGATTTGGGCCTGGGACTTCGCGCACCCTAACGGAGAATCAAAGCCCTAGACCAAGGAGCCACCCCTCCGGCTCTGGCTCGTTGGTCAGGAACTGTCCCCACTTCCTGTGGGTGTCAGAGAAGGGTTTGATTCAGGTCTCTATGGACAGGAGAATGGCAGGGGGTGGGGGGCAGCACTGCCACACGCTAAGACTCCAAGGCAGCAGGTCCCAGTCTGGGTTTTGGGGTGGCCGCTCTTCCTGTCAATGGGAAACTGAGGCTATCGGCTTGGGAAAGCTCCCCCAGACCCTCCTTCTGTCACCACGCGCAGGGCCGGGCTGTGGAGTGGAGCTGAGAACAGGTTTTGGACCCCGCACCCCTGGAGCGGGACCGTTCTCTCTCCCATGGGACCCCACCCCTCCCAAGCCATACACTGGAGGGACCCCCCGCTCTGACCCAAGTGTCACCTTCTGCCCCCAGGCTCCAAGACGTGCATCTGCACCCCGCTCGGACCCAGATGGAAGCTGAGTGTCTACAGGTGGAGAAAGGATGAGGAAGGACGTTAAGAAATTTGGGGAGCCCTCAGGGGAAACCGCTGCCCGTAACCAGGGTCCAGGCGTCCCCTTGTCCACTGAGCACACCTGGACACCGGCCTTGGGGCCCAGACCTCATCCGGCCACCGGGGTCCAGGTGCGCTCTGGGTCTGCCGCGCACCGGGACCGTCTCTGGTCCGTCCCTACGGGGATCTGCTGGGGCCTCCGTTCATGCCCTGAAAAGACTGCGAGGAGGAAAGTGTGGGCTCCTCAGGGACGTGAAGCAGAAGAGAGAATGTGCCCTCCTCCCCAGGGACCTTCCCCGCGGAGCCCCGGCCAAAGCTCCCTCCAGGCCTGGGTGTGAAGGTGGGGGGCAGGCCCTGAGCACTGGAGTCAGGAGGGGTTAAGGCAGGCCGGAGGGAGGGATGCTGCTGGTTCCGAAAAGAATTTGGGGGAGGAGCCACTGGGCCGCTGGGGGTGGTAGTGGTTTCCCCATAAGCGCGGGAGTCTTCAAGGGTTCTGGGCCTGCTCCCCTCAGGGACTCCAGCAACAGGGGGCATAAAAGGGGCAGCCAGCACGCACCGCCCTGGGGCTTGCGTGAAGAAAGCAGAGGCTGCCTGGGTCAAGGGGAGGCCCACCGGTCTGCACGTGCAGAGGGCCCTGGCCCCACTGCCGCTCGCCTGGTGAGGGCTCCGGGCCACAGTCCCCAGGCCGGACTTGACTGAGATCGGGAAGCTCTTCCCAGACTGGGGGGGCCGCTGAAATGTCCACCAAAACCTCCCGCCCTGCCTTTATTAACCAGGTCTTTTCTTTTCTATATTCTGAAACTTTGACGTCCGTGGCCTTGTTGACCCTGGCGGGATTTTTCCCTCCCAAGGTCAGCCAATTCCTAGAGATTAGCAAACGGACTCTTAAAGGGTGCATTTCCGACGCAAGCCAACTGGAGACCAGAGCGCCCCCACCCCCCGTCGCCTTTTGCATGGGGCTGTCAGACTGGGGGTCACTATGCACCTTCCAGAATCACCCCAAGGCCAGGAAACAGACAACTAGGGACGGCGCCTATGTCCCAGAGGCAGCTGAAGTTAATTCAAACCAGCTTCACCGAAACCAGGAGAAAGGCTCTTGCCCACGCGTTCTCCTCACTTCCTGTGCTGCCTGACTACCCGGTGCCTCCCCTGTGCTGTCCCCACGCCCAGGGGCCAGGCGTGCCCTTCTCGGGAGCTGTGGGGAATAACCCGACTTTCAATGGCTGCATGCGCCGGTCCCACCATACCTGAATGGTAATAAAACCTACTGAAACCCTGCGGTTCTTCCAACGTGGCGGAAGCGCCTGTGGGGACCCGCATGCGGAACCCGAGGCGCCTGTGGGGACCTGCATGGGGATCCGAGGCGCCATGTGCCCCGCATGGCCCCACCACTAAGGCCCAGCCCCTCCCCAGGCCCAATTTCCACTGTGGTTTCCTTCCTTCCCTTGTCTGTGGAAGGGCCTTCTGGTAGCCCCTCAAGAAAGAAGAAGATGTCTGCAAACAAGACCTTTCACACGCCAAGGCAAAAGGGAAGAAGGCGTCCAGACTCAGTCGGGTCCTCGCCCCCCATCCTGGGACTACCTGGCGTGTGCAAACAGTGCACAAGCACGCAGACCAGGTCTCCTGCTCAATGACAGGTGAGACTGGCCTGGGGGGAGGTGAGAGGGCGACCAGTTTCTCTGATCCCGGACCTCCTGAGGCTTCACGCATCGTGACCCTCCGAAAAGACAAAGACGGGCTCGTCCGGGATTTGAACCCGGGACCTCTCGCACCCAAAGCGAGAATCATACCCCTAGACCAACGAGCCGTCCCGCGATGCGGGTCGTGAGGTGTCTCCCTGGAGGCCTGCGTCCTCGGCTCCGAGCTCCCGTCCCACCAAGTCTCGGCTTCTTGGTCCCTCGGAAAGGTGCGCGGGGCGAGGTTTCGGTTTCGATTCCGGAAGGGGAGAAGGTGGGGCGAGGAGGGAGCGGGGGGACCCTCCGGCCCCCGGACCCTCTCCCCGCCTCCCCTCCCGAGCACCGCCCCTGCCAGGGCCCCCCGCCCGGAGCCACCAGAGAAGCCAGTCTGCGGGGCCCAGGTGAGCACGGCGATGTCTCACGTGGGCCCCAGCCCAGAAATTTCCCCCAACGTGGGACCCAAGTCCGGGACCCTGCGAATGAGGCTCGGCCGGCCAGCCCCGCCAGGCCTCCAGCCGCTCGGCAAAGGACCCCGGGGCTCCTGTGCTCCGCCGAGCCCCCTCTGGACCCGGGCTCAGCCCCTCGCAACCGGGGAACCCCGAAGCGGGGGTCAGAACCGGGGTCGCCGCTCACTTCTTCCCATCTGCAGGTGCGCGAACGCTCCCAACTTTTCTTTCCTCTTGCTCTAACACGGGGTCCAGCACCCACCTGGGAAGGAGGGTTTCCCGGCTCGTCCCCTCGGCGAGGCCCCGCGGTCTTCCCGATTGCTCCTTGCCGCCAGCCCTAAAAAGGGCCGAGGGTTTCAAAACGAGGGAGCCTCCGTGATTGGAACCTGGCAGCTCTCCACCCTAAGCGAGGATCACAGCGGGCTCCTTACCGGCCGTCTCCAGTGACACTCGCCCCATGCTCTTGCTCCAGACTTGCCGGCTTCCCTGAGCTACTGGGCCACACAGACGCACTGACAGGACAGGACGGCACACGGTGACCTGGCGGCGCCCTCGCTCCTGGCTGAAAACAGTCCGCCAATTCTGCGTTCCACTGCCCGGGGTTGCAGCGCGCACAGGACCCAGAACCTGTCCCTACCAATTTTAGAACAGGAAAGTTCTCGAGTACCTCAATCAGCCTGTGGAAGAGCGGCCCCCTTACGGCTGCCCGGCTAGCTCAGTCGGTAGAGCATGAGACTCTTAATCTCAGGGTCGTGGGTTCGAGCCCCACGTTGGGCGCAACTTTTGTTGGGCCAGCTTGACACAACGGAAACAGGTGACTGGGTCTGGTCTGTATAATACAAACTAAAACTCTTCCAAAGTGGAACATGCAGATGGTCCGGGGAGGCTAGCACAGCAGAGGGACCACGGAGGAACCTCACAGAGGCAAGATGCATTCGTGTTTTATGTTTTATTTATTTATATATATATATATATATGTGTGTGTGTGTGTGTGTATACTATATATTTATACTATACTATACTATACTATTTATACTATATATTATATATACTATATATACTATATATATATTTATACTATATATAGTATATATATATACTATATATATAGTATATATATTTATACTATATATTTATTACTATATATATGCTATATATATACTATATATATAATATATAGTATAAATATATAGTATATGTAATATATATAGTATAAATATAAATAGTATAAATATATATAGTGTGTGTATATATATATATATATATATATATATAGTAATTTTTAAAAGTTGCCATTTACACAGAAGTTCCATATACAGCACACACAGCAGAGAGAGCCTCTCTCAGTAGTTTCCCTGCTAGGAACCTCCTTGAAGTTTGGAAAGATCTGGGCAAGGGCTAACCAGGCCAAAATAACATAGCTCCCAACCTAGGACTCGAACCCACTGCTTAGGAGTTTAAGTCTCAGCTCTAAAGGCTGAAGGAGAGCTACGAAAGAGTACTTGGAGTGGATTTCCAGCTAAAGGTGGAAACTCACTGACTCTGGCCCTGAATGGAGGCCTGCATGGGGCCCCCATTCTGTATCCCCTCGCGGGCCCTCCCTTTCTCCAATACCGTGCCCCCTGCCTTCCGAGGCTTTCCCTCCTGGTGCGGCGGGGAAGTGACAGGGAAGAGACCATCTGTCCAGCCCTGTCCCAGCTCCTTTCCCCTTTCTAAGGTAGAAAGAAAATTGGAAATCGCGGGATACTCCGAGTACACGTCGGTGTCCGGCTCCCACCAGAGCAAGCAGCCAGGGAAGAAGTATGGCTTCCCTTCTGTGAAAGGGTAGCAGAGCCCAAAGGATTGACGATGCCAGTCCTGATCACCACGTCGGGTCGTCTGCGAATCTGGGGCTTCCGGGGGTCCGTTCCTCCGAGTGCCTATGGTGCTCTGGCATCCAGCCACCCCAGGTCCTGGCTCGGGAAACCGAGGCTGCCGTGGGGGGTGGGGAGTGGGCTGGGGAGTGAGGAGGCACCTGCCGGGTACCACTTGGTGCCGGGCTGGGGCGCCCTACCCGTCCCAAACAGACTGTGTGTATCAGAGTTCTCCGGGGAAACAGAACAGAGTGGGGGCGGGTGGAAGCCTGGGCCCAGAGACTTCCAGGTTGTCCCCGCACCCGCCCTCAGCTACCCCCACTCCAAGTCTCTGGGTCTCACGTCTTCCCTCCCAGCACTCTGACATTGGCCTAGGAGGGTCACCTTTTCCTCAAGATCTGCTACTTTCACACTGAGGCCCCCAGCCTGCTCTTGGGCTTTGTTGGCCGAAGGGCACGTGGGTTGCTTTGGGTTCTGCCCAAGTGCTTTGAACGGGTGATTAGTTGACATGGGTCTGTCGTTCTTTTGTGTCCGTGCGGTAAAGCTACTCAACAACAACCTAACCGAAGAGGCGAAAAGACCTGGAGTCTGAAAAGTATAGAACACCGATGAAAGACATTCAAGATAACACAAAGAAATGGAAAGAAATTCCATGCTCCTGGGTAGGAAGAACAAATATTGTTTAACTGTCTATACAGCCCAAGGCAATTGACACATTTAAGGCAATCCCTATCAAAATACCAACAGTATTTTTCATAGAACTAGAACAAAGAATCCTCAAAATCCTAAAAGGCTCTGAAGAGCCAAAGCAATCTTGAGAAAGAAAAACAAAGCTGGAGGCATCACAATTCTGGACTTCAACTTATAACACAAAGCTGTAGTGATCAAAACCCTATGGTACCGGCATGCAAGTAGACAGAGATCAATCAAACAGAATAGAAAACCCGGAAATAAACCCACGATTCTATGGTCAGTTAATCTTCGACAAAGCAG
This sequence comes from Lynx canadensis, assembly GCF_007474595.2. Classification (NCBI taxonomy): domain Eukaryota; kingdom Metazoa; phylum Chordata; class Mammalia; order Carnivora; family Felidae; genus Lynx; species Lynx canadensis. The sequence continues at coordinate 2,920,361 of NC_044318.1, read as the reverse complement.
GAGTGGATACCCAACGAGAAAAAGACTGTCTCTTCCACAAATGGTCTTGGCAAAATTGGACCACTTTCTTACAGTATACACAAAAATAAATTCAAAATGGATTCAAGACCTAAATGTGAGACCCGAAACCATAAAAACCCTGAGAACACAGGCAGTAACGCTTTTGACATGAGCCGTAGCAATTTCTTTCTAGATACATCTCCTGAGCAAAGGGAACAAAAGCAAAAATAAATTCTTGGGACTTCATAAAAATAAAAACTTATGCATAGCAAAGGTAACAATCAACAAAACTAAAAGGCATCCTATGGAATGGGAGAAGGTATTTGCAAATGACATATTTGATAAAGGGTTAGTACCCAAAATACATAAAGAACTTATACAAGTCAACACCCCAAAACCAAATAATCCAATTAAAAAATAGACACAGGGCAGCTGGCTGGCTCAGTCAGGGGAGCTTGCGACTCTTGATCTCAGGGTTACGAGTTCTAGCCCCATGTTGGGGGTAGAGATTACTTAAAAAACAAAATCTTAAAAAAAAGATTTTATTTCTTTATTAATAATTAATAATACATGTATTTATTTTTTTATTTTGAAATAAAAAAATGGGCAGAAGACATGAACAGACATTTTTCCAAAGAAGACAAAGACATGGCCAACAGAGACATGATAGGATGTTCAACATGACTCATCGTCGCGAAATGCAAATCAGAACTGCAATGAGCTATCCCCTCACACCCGTCGGAAGGGCTAGACTCAACAAGACCAGAAACACCAGGTGGTGGCAAGAATGTAGAGAAAAAGGAACCCTCCTGCACTGCTGGTGGGAATGCAAACTGGTGCAGCCGCTCTGGAACACAGTATGGAGGCTCCTCAAAAAGCTACAAAGAGAACTACCCTATGACCCAGCGATTGCACTACTGAGTAGTTACCCAGGAATACAGGAACGCTAATTCAAAGGCATACATGCACCCTGATGTTTATAGCGGTGTTATCTACAACAGCCAAATTATGGAAGCAGCCCAAGTGTCCATTGATTGATGAATGGATAAAGGAGACGTGGTGTAGATGCACCATGGAATATTACTCGGCCATAAAAAAGAATGGAATCTTGCCATTGCAATGACCCGGATGGAGCTCGAATGTATTACGCTGAGCCAAATCAGCCAGTCAGAGACAGACAAATAACGTATGAGTCCATTCACATGTGGAATTTAAGAAACAAAACAAGCAAAGGGAAAAGGATAAGAGAGAAATCAAGAAACAAACTCTTAATTATAGGGGACAAACTGATGGTTACCAGAGGGGAGAGGGTGGGGGCACGGGGCGGGGGGGGGGGATAGGTGATGGGGATTACGACGCGCACTTGGCCTGATGAGCGCAGGGCGATGTATGGAAGTGTTGAATCATGGTATCGTACACCTGAAACTAATATTACGTTGAATGTTAACTAAGTGGAATTAAAATTGAAACTTACCAAAAAAGACAACAACAGCCGCATAATCCCACGGTCTCGACCAGATCTTTCCCGCTGTGTCTGTGAGGCACCCGGAGACATGGGCAGTTCACTTCCCAGCTCCTCTGGTCTATCCCCGGTCAGCACAGGCCGGAAGTCTCGACACCTGCTCTGCATTTCTCAAAACCCTCCCACCACGGGTGCTGTGTCCTCCGGGCCAGGCGGCCAGCGGGTGGTTCAACTTTAGAATCTCATTCTTAGAGTCCGGCTCCAACCGTTGAAGGACAAGTTTCCCAGAAGCAAGCCCGAGGCAGGGATTTCTGAGCAATGGGTTCATTCCTGAACACGTTCAGGAAGCAGGACAGAGCAGGTGTGCCGATTAGAACGCTGCTATCGCCGGCTTCCAACTCACCCTTCCAGACCCTACTTGGTGATTGCTTTAACAGCCGATCCCTGTTAGCTTTGGCCCACAGGAGGCATAGACTGAAAGGCTGGAGGAGGAGGAAGGAGTCCCTACTTCTTGTTTTCTGTTCCCACCACCACCACCGGTTCTATCCAGGCAGCAACGGTTCATCCCAGGAACAACAACTGAATCCAGTTTGACATTTACCCACACTCACAGAATCAGCCTCCTCACGGCTCATTAGAGACTCCGGCACAAGCTGCCTGAGGTCCACGGGACCCTCCTCTGAACTCAGAGACACCCATCCCAGCTGAGAGGCACTCTTTCTCCAACATCTGCTTTTCAGCTCCTTAAGGCCCCCTCCAAGCTTCGATTTTTAATAATCCCAACCTCTTCCCTCGCCTCCCCCCCAGCCCTATAGGTGGTAACTGCTTTCTGCCTTCTTTACTGCCCCTTTAGCAACTCTTTATATCTAGTGAATCATCGTTCATTCAATCATGGTTCATTAAAATAACAGATGGCTTTTCTTTACTCCCCAGGTTCGTTGAGATATCATTGACAAAAACCGTGTATACTGAAGGTGTTTGATGTGATAGTTTGATATATGTATACATTGTGAAATGATTACCATAATCAACACAGGGTAATCGTGAATGAACACATGCATCATCTTACATGGTCACCGTGTGTGTCTGTGTGTGTGTGTGTGTGGTCAACACTGAAGATCCACTCCCTTAGCAAATTTCAAGCATACGATACAGTATTAACTATCATCGCCATGCTGTATGTGAGATCCCCTCACCCTATTCGTCTCACAATGGAAAGTTTGTGCCCTTTAACCAACCTTCCCTCTTTCTCCCCAACACCCACGGATGGGTTTTCTGACTGCTGCCTGGACCCTGATTTGGTAATGAATTTGGGCTCAAATGCCACTGAGCTCCTTGCCAACGGGAAAGGGGTTGCTGGTAATCCACGGCATGTGGTGGCATCGAGATCGAGCCGCACGCCACCTGGTCGGCTGTGATGGAGTGCTGACCAAAGCATCGCCCTGAAGGACCCTGCGGCTGCTGTCCTATACTGCCGTGGCAGTAAAGGTGACTATGAGGATAGTGGCGTGAAAGGGGTTCTTCTGGGGGCGCTGGTTGGCACACTGAAAGAAAATGACAAAACCAGACCTTTCGACCTTGAGCCCAAATCGTCTCTTACAGCTGCAGGGCTGATATGGCTATAAAGATCAAACACGTAGGTAAACGGTGCACGTTGTAGAATGACAATGGAAGTTGGGTTCCCAGCCTCGGGACATCTATTGTGTGAAAGAAATGGCGACGGTGATGCAGAAGTGGAGCCCGAGGCACGGAGACCTCTGGGGGGTCTCGAATGCCCCCAGCCACTTGGAGCTTCCTTGCCAGCAAAATCAGCCTGGAATCTGCGGAGAGTAGCCTTCCTGCGCTTGAACGTGCCGTAATCCTCTCAGCTGGAGCGACGGTCTCGCAAGGGGAAGCCACGCCTCCGCCAAGCCCACGCCCACCACCCTTGTGAGCCGGGCCCCATAACCGCAGTCAGACCAGCACGCTGTGGGCGCTGAGGACAAGAGCTGACCCGGGAGGAAATCCCTTAGACACCAAAAGAATTGGCAGTGGTGTTCCTTTAGGCCAGCAGAAACCCAGGGGATCTATGTGGGAATGAAGCTAAGGGTGTTGGAGCGAGCAGGATGAGATCCGATTTGGCTTTGCGGCTGGTGAATTTATTGACCTGGGTGGGGGCGGCACTTCCCAGAAAGCCTGTATTTAACACGTTACCCTGTGCGGCTGACTGTGGCTCTCTTAGGTTTCTTGGCTGGTTGGCTGGCTCAGCGTTGAACTCCGTGGTAGCCTATGTTTAAAGAGACACGTGTGAGAACTTCAAGCAGAGAAAGGAAGCCGAAGACAGGGAGACGGCAGTGCCGGCGGGGATGTGTCACACACGACGGGCACAGCCGCCCCCCGCCCCCGAGCGCCCGGAGAACATTCCTCTCAGTGAGGCACTGGGAAATGTCAGCGAGGGAAGCGGGAAGCAGCAGCACCCTTGGATAGCTCTGTGGCCCCCGTTCTCCTCAGGTCGCCCTCGATGACGGGAGACACGGCACTGAGATGAGGTCCTTGACTCCAGTGGGGGCAACGGGGCCCCGGATGTGTGGGAGAGTGGAAGAAGCAAGGCCGAAGCTGGATGAACAGAAGAGTCTCGTTCGTGGTTTCTAAAGGCAAAAGAGAACTGTATTTTATATGTGTTTATAAAGCTCCAGTATTACTCTGCTTCCTGTCGCGAAGCTTGGGAGATTCTTACCTCGGGATGAAGACAGAGATTGCATGGATTAAAAGGAGAGAAAGCTTCATTTTTATCTCTTTTTAAATGTTTGCTTATTTTTGAGAGATAGAGACAGAGCATGAGCAAGGGAGGGGCAGAGAGAGAGGGAGACACAGGATCCGAAGCAGGCTCCAGGCTGTCACCACAGAGCCCAAGGCAGGGCTTGAACTCACGAACCGTGAGATCATGACCTGAGCCGACGTCCAACGCTTAACTGACTGAGACACCCAGGGGCCCCGAGAGAGAACGCTTTATTATGGTCTATTTCAAACATGCACTAAAGCAGAGAAATAGTATAATGTGTCCTGCCCTTCAGTTTAAGCCATTATCAATTCACAGATAGGCTTGTTTCGTCTACACCTCCATCCAACTCATTATTTTTCCCTAGCTTTATTGAGATATAATTGACAAATAACAATGAAATACATTGAAGGTGTACAATGTGATTGTGAAATATCTACCAATCATTTACCAATACATTTGTGAAATATTTACCACTGTGAAGCCAACACATCCAGCAGTTCACATAGTTACTTTTTCTGTGTGCGTGGTGACAAGGCTCCAGACCTCCTCTCACAGCAACTTTCAGGTATGCGGAACACATTACTAACCATAATCAGCACTCGGTCCGCTGTTTTAAAGCACAACAGGTGTCATATAATTTAATCTCTAAATGACTGGATCTGTTTATAAAAGATAAGAACTCTTAAAAATATATGAAACCACAATAAAATTAATACACCTGGGAAAACGAACAATTATTCCTTTATATTACGAGAAAAGGATGCTAGAATGGATGGTTATTTGAAAAATTTGAACGACGCAAGTATTCTCTTGTGAAAGCTGGAAACGCGCACCCCTTATTAGAAAATAGAGTTGCAGTGAATTGTCAGTAGCTTAGGTCTGCCTCTGGAAAAACTCCAGGAACTTGCTTCCTCCACTAGGGAATCCATTCGGTTTTTTCTTTGGCAGAGGTCTAAAATTTAACCCCCCGTACCCCGGGTGGGACTCGAACCCACAATCCCTGGCTTAGGAGGCCAATGCCTTATCCATTAGGCCACCGGGGCCGGCGGCAGAGCCCTCGTAATGGTCCTAGACCAGTCTCTCGGTCACCTCCCCGTGGTTCCCACAAATGACGCACAGCCTCCCCGCTCCGTCCCGGTCTCCGTCCTGCCCCTCAGCACCCGCATTCACCCGGCGCTCACCCGCTCCTGAGCGTCCTGGGACCCCGGAGGGACCGCGCACACGCAGATGGAACCTAAAGAACCGGGGCCACAGGTGTCAGCTCAGCTCTTTGGCCTACGGTGTGATCCTCGCTTAGGGTGCGAGAAGCCTGGGCATCAAAGCCTGGGCGAGCCCTTTCCTTCTCCTTGCGGGAGAATCCGGGCTCGTTGGTAACTATTAGCAAGAAGGAGCTGGCTATGCAAAACGTCGGAGAGGAGAGGACGGGGGTGCCAGCTGAGAGAGTGGGAAAAGCGCCGTCCCTGTCCTTGTCCTCCTCCCTACACTGGCCCGCAGACAAGAGGTGTTACCTGGGCTCAGGTCTCCGCGCTTTTAACAGAGCTCAGTGGCCTCCCCAGTGGCCCCGTATCTGACCGGCTGGCTGTGCCCGTGAGGATGAGAGCCCAGCGTTAGCTTTCCCACCAGAGGATGGGTGTTCTTTCTCACCTCCAAAATGTTGGTCCTAAAGAAGCTTCAAACCACCGAAGCACCACAAACACGGTAACACCCCACATGACCCCAGGGTACCTGCGCGCACCTTCCGGAATATGGGCTCCGGCTGCCACTGCCCCAGCGGTCACCAGGTGGGAGGAGGTCAAGTCACCTAGGTGAGCTGGCTTAGCCAGAATCCTTTGGCGAGAACACAGTTCCTCAAGTGGAGACATTTTTTTCCCCAGGTAAAATGATAACCCAACCCTGGGCATATTGTTTATATTTAAACGTTTAAATGTACACCCACACTAGTCATTTAAGGGTACACTATCATTGCAAGAAATCCAAATAATCTATTAGATTTTTAAAACATTTTACTCTGTTAAAAATGTGTATATGACGCGATAGCCAATTTAGCCATTTTTAAGCGTACAATTCAATTCAGTGGCATCAGTTACATGCACAATATCATCCAACCGTCACCAGAATTTCCAAAACTTTTTTTTAATCACGATAATCTATTATAGTTTGGAACGCACTTGTCTCCTGAGCCCTTGGAACAATTCCCATGCCCCCCGCGCGTCCCCCGCGCCCAAAGGTCCAACCTCTCATGTGCGACAGCTCTGGTCCTCAGAACTGTATTCGTGCAGCCAGTGCCTAGTGGGCCCCGGGACTCGCGGCCGGTGGCTTCAGGTTCCGGCCACCGGTGGGCCTCGCAGCTCCTCGGGGGCGCGGGCGTGCGGACCAGGCGCTGGCTCCTGAGCTCCGCCCTTGCAGGCGCGCGGCGGCTGCCGAGGTGCCGGAGGGCGGGGCAGCGGGCGGGGCACGGCCCAGGCGACCTAGGGTTTCGCGGAGGGCGCAGTCCCGACCGAGGGAAAAGGCAAATCGGGGGGAGAAAAACAAGCTGCGCAGCGACCACGAAGGGACTCGAACCCTCAATCTTCTGATCCGGAATCAGACGCCTTATCCATTAGGCCACGCGGCCCCGCCGGTGGCGCTCCCACCGCGTTTCTCATAAAGCTGATTCAGGCGCCTGCGTGTTGTACCGCAATACGCATGCTCCTACTGGCAAGGAGCTCCGCCCCCTCGGGCTTTATGTGGGAGGAGCCGGGGCCCGGCGCCGAGAGGAGCCCAGGCGGCTCCGCGAGAACCGCCCTCCCTGACTTGTGCTTACGAGTTCGAGCCCCGGTGAGGCCGCGCAGGCCCTTCCTGCCCTAACAGGCGCCTTTGGAACTCTTCCCCCACGTGGCCCCGGAGCGCGTTGAGTCGGGAGCTGCCCGGCGCTCCCCAGGCCCTGTTTCCCCTCATTCACAGTACCGATCCACCTGCAAGGCTCGGTCCAGAGTGTCATGGCTCCAGACTAGACTCTGACCGCGTCTCCCGCATTTCCGCGGCCCCGGCGCGGGGCGCCGCCGGGGTGCGGGAGCTGAGACCGCGACGTGGGCCCCGGCTGCCCCTGCTCGGAACATCCAGCCCAGCCTGGCCCGTGCTGGGCTCCTCAGCCCCTCCGCCCGCAGGAAGGAGAGCCCAGCCTGGCTCCCGGGAGCACAGATGCACCCTTACTGGGTGCCGAGCACCCTGCCTGCAGCCTCCCGCTGCCCCGCCTCCCCGCGAGCGGACGCATCCTCGGTCTTGCACAGACGCTTCTAGCACGCCGGCCGAGCCCCGCGCCCGGGCTGTCGCCCCCACTGACAGATGAGGAACGGGGGGCCGCGGGTGGAGTCGGCGGCGGCGCCGGGCTGTGGCTCCCACCGGCCGCACCCCCGGGGCAGCGGCGCGCGGTCAGGCCTGCAGGCAGAGCCGGCGCCTCAGCGAGCTGCGGATCTCCAGGCTGGCCTTGCGGCGCTCCGGGCAGTCGGGACCCAGCACCTCCAGCTGACACACCCGCCGGTTGACCTGCGAGGCCCACGCCAGTCAGACCCAGCCACGCTCCACTTGGCCTCAATCTGAGGGGCTTCAGGGGCGCCCGGGGGGGGGGGTTCAGCCGGCTGAGCGTCTGACTCTGGTTTCCCTTCTGGTCATGATCTCACGGGTCCTGAGATGGACCCTGCGTGGGGCTCTGCGCTCACAGCTCGGGCTCTGCGCTCACAGCTCGGACCCTGCTTGGGATTCTCTCTCCCTCTCTCTCAGCCCCTCCCCCGCTCGCTACTCTCTCTCTCAAAATAAATACATTAACATGAACATTTTTTTTTTTAACCTGAGGGGCTTCAGTTCCCTGCAGGTAGTGAAATTATTCAAACAAGCCAATCAGCTCCTCCTGCAGGAAGCAGGGGGCACCCCCCCCCCATAAAGCCTGCGGCCCGCAGCCCCTGCAGGTTCACTCTGCGCCTGACTGCAACTCCCAGGGGCCCCGCGTGACAGGCGGATTCTCTCCCCCGTCTTCTCCGCGGCGGAAAGGGAGTGCATGTGGCTAATAACTGCCGTCCATCTCGCCCGGCCAGCGCCCAGCACCGAGGGGCGAGTGTGGCTCACGGACAGAGTTAAGAGATGGCGAGAAGGATGAACCCAGCCCCCCTCCCCAGGGCTCTGCCTCTCCCCCGACACACCTCAGTCAGCAGCTCCAGAACTTCTCTCCCAGGGTCAGCTCTGAAGACCTCCACCAGCGTCTGGATAAAGTCTGAGCCTGTCTCATCCCGATAGGCTACACAGCCTAGGCCAGAAGACCAGGGTCAGAGCGTCAGACTCTGGACAGGACCGCGGCCTTCCAATCCCCAGGGGCTCTTTGTTGGGGGAAAAGGGGGGGGGGAGTGGCAAAGAAACAGGACCCCAGGGGTCTGGCAAGGGGATGGTGCAAAGAGCAGGAATTTCTTGCTTCTGGAACAACTTGTCGCTTGATATTTGTGGACTGAATACACAATTGCATTGAACGTGGAACACATATTCACTGTGAACCTACCACCTTCTGGGCACCGGGCAGAGCCCTCACGGAACCTGCAACCCTCCGTACGGTCAGCTCTCAATATACGCTCACCATCATTACTGTTATTATAAATAATAGACATGGGAGGAAGATGGCCTAACTGAAAAGGGGCTAGTGCCCCTGTGCCCCAACTGCCACGCCCTGGCTGTCCCTCAAGCCACTCCAGATGTCCAGCCAGGATGCAGGGCCCCGTGTAACAGGGCTTCTTGATGACCCGTCCCCTTACCCTCGGCAGCCGCATAGACCGTCAGGATGTCTGCTTGGTCAGAGCTCCCTGCAGTGGGGAAGGGAGAGCTGCCTGCAAGAAAGACCAGCATTTACCCAGCACCCTGGGACTCTACCAGCCCCGGGGCTGCCCCCTCAGTCCGGCTCAAGGACACCCAGGGCAGTGGAATGAACACAGGGCGGAAAAGGCAAATCAGAACTGCAGTCTAAAAACAACCAAACAAAACCTCAAAGCTCAGCCCCATCACGTATCGGCTCTGTGACCTTAGAAGAGCTATTTCACCTTCCTGACTCCGAGGTTGTTTCGAGGCTCAAGTAGGGGAAGAAGCCCTCGATTTTCAAAGGCCCTTGCAATTTAGGAAGGTTTTCCTTCCCAACCTCTTGGCAAAGCCAAGAGGATGCTGGGGGCAGCAGACCCCCAGCTCAGAGCCCTGGAAATGCAGGCCAGAGAGGCCACCCAGTAGCCCCTGGCCAAGCCCAGCCTCCAGAAGGAAGGCACGCCCACCTTGGGCATCAGCATAGATCTGGAGGACATCGGCATGCGAGGGGGTGGTGGGTGATGCCCGCAGCCAGCGCCGGAACCAAGGGAGACCTGCGGGCCCCACACCGGCGTCCCTATGCCCTGGAAGAGGAGGGGACACACAGGCCCTTTCACTGAGCAGACACCTGGGGGGGGGGGTCTCCAGGGGCCCATAGCCCACCCCCCAGAACTCCAGGGCAGCCCCATGAGACTAGAAAATCCAGAGCAGTGAACAACGAGAGCTGAGGGTGAAGTGCTCAAGTTGGTGGACTTGACTTCTAGGAGAGGCCCAGAGAGACCCGGAGATGGGACAGGTAAAGCACCAGCGCTCAGGCTTCCTGAAGAAGGTGGACAGCAAGTCCTGGGTCGCCGAGGGCTGGGTGTGGGAAGCTAGGACGGGAGGAGGCAGGTGGGGGGTAGGACCCCACTCACCCCCACGGCAAGCCTGAAGCAGAAAGATCTTGGGGCAGCCGCACAGGGCCCTGCAGCGGCTCAGCTCCTGCACCAGGGCCTCTGGCCATACCTCCCGCCCGTCGGCCCCCAGCAGCTGTCCCTGTGGCCCCCCGTGGGCCATCAGGGCCACAAGGGCACAGCTCACTGGGGTCCTGTGGGCATCTAGGCACTCCCGGAACTGGGCCAGCTCCTCCTGGAAAGCCTGGGGTGGGGACGAGATTGAGGCCTGGGCCAGGGCCATGGCCTCCCCAGTACCTGGTGGCCCTCCGGGGAGGCTTGTCCAGCCCCCGCCCACCCTACTTACCACCTCCTGCCCACCTCAGGCCACAGCGGAAGTTCTCTTTCTAACCCCCCACTGCAACACAAGGCATGGCCCAACTGGAGGTGACGTGTGGCTCTAGCCTCTTACAGCTGGGCCTTTGGCCCCAACGGGGAGGCTGCTCCAGAAAGTTAAGACGCGTGAGGGGCAATGAGCTGACGGGTGTCGGGGAAGGAACCCGAGACCCTCCCAGGAAAAGCTCGAGGGTGCAGCTGGGGCCTGGAGCAGAGGAGTAGAGGGTCAGCCAGTGTGGGAGGCTGCAGGAGCCCTGGAGACTGGGCGCCCAGAGGCAGGGGAGTGAGCTCCCCACGCACGCAGCAGGAAGGACTGAAGGCAGACAAGGGGCGGGGCCGGGAGAGAGTCGCTGGAGTCCTGGGGCTGGGGGCGCCCTTCCTTTAGGGCACCACCAGACCTCACCTGGGCCGTGGGGTCTGTCCTTAGCGTGGTCTTGAAGCTCAGGGCCTGGCACAGGGTCCCCAGCGCCTCCACATCGTGCTGGGCCCCGGGCCGGCCGTGGATCACGGACAGGAGGAGGGCGGCCCTGGTCCCGGACAGGTCATACCGAGCAGCGGGGCTGGGTTCTGGCTACGGACAAGCACAGGAGCGTTCTCGGCGTGGTCTGCGAGCTTCCCAGCTCCTCACCTCCCCCACCTCAGGTCTCCCGGAGCCTCTCTCCCACTCGCGACTGCTGCCACATGGTTCACCCCACGCCGTCCCCCTCACCTCGGGCCCCCGGGGCTCCACGTCGCCCAGGCACAGTGCGCCCCGCAAGGAGCTCCGAAGGACTGGACAGTAGGTGGCCTCGGACTCTTCAGCTGTCCTGCAGAAGACCTGGGGGCGGGGGTGAGGCCAGAGAACGCCTCAGGGGGCTGCTCCACGGGGGGCACGGTTCCGGGAGGGAACAGGACGCTGGCTTCAGGGAACGGCTTGGCCGGCTCGCGGCTCCTGCAGTCTCTTTGGGGTCCCCTAGCAGAATTAAGGGAGGAAAAGACAGACAAAAGAAGGGGAGGGCACAAAGGGGAGGTCCTAGTTGAGGTTCAACATCAGGGGCGTCCTCAAGTGGAGAGCGGCCGTGCCATCCACGGCACCACTCCCGGCCCAGAGATGGGTGCTCCCTAGAGCAGGTTGGAGCCTGTCTGGGAAGGCTCACCGTGGGGGGGGTACCACGTGGGGAGGGTGCCAGGCAGGGGAAGCTGTGGGGCAGAGCCAAGGGCCACCCCTCACCTCCAGGGTCACCCAGCGGCTACCCAACTGCCCAGGGAGACCTTTGGGCCTTGAGCCCAGACCAGACCTGGATCATTCCCAACTCTGACCTCCAGGGACCCCCAGTCTGACAGGACAGTCGCTGTGCGAGTGTGAACAGGGGTGGGCAGAAGTGCAAGCCAACTGATCGAACAGGCTCAGGACAGTACAGCAGAGCCAGGGGAAGTGACTGGCACAGCCCCCCTCCCAGGGACTCCCCCTCCCCCCGACCTGGGCCCCCGACCTCTGTCAGCAGCTGCAGCAGAGACCAGTGAGGAAAGCGGCCACACAGCTCGCTCAAGCCAGTGAGGAAGGCTCCGGGCTCGGGGGCAGCTGGGTGGAGAAACAGCACGTTGGCCGGAAAGGTGGGTCTCGGCCCCCCTGCCCTCCCCCACCTCTGCTTTGCGCTGTCCCGCAGCCAGGGTCCCTGCCCAGCCCACTCACCCCCAGGAGCACTTGAGAGCAGAAGGAAAACTTTGGGGCGGCCCCAGAGGGCCCCACAGCGGCTCAGCTCCCGGACCAGCTGCTGGGGCTGCTTCAGCTGCCCACTGGGGGCCACCAAGGCCACTAAGGCACAGCCCACAGGGCCCCCGAGGGCATCCAGCTGCTCCCGGAAAGCGGCCAGCTCCCCAAGGAAGCCCTAGGGCAAGAGCAAAGGCCGGGCCTGAGTCCAGGGAGGCTCACCAGCAGGGGTGGTGGTGGGGGGGGGGGGTGGTGCGTGGAGGCGGGAGGCAGGTGAGGACTCACCTGGACAGAGGCCTCCCTCCTCTGGCAGCTCTCAAAGCCCAGGGTCCGGAACACGCCCTCCAGGACAGTGACTATAGAGGCTGACACCTCAGGGCTGCTGAGGGTCAGGGCCACCCTTGGGCCCCGCATGCTGTACTTCCCCTGGGGAGGCAAGGCCAGAGTTGCACCGGGGTGGGGCTCCGCTGAGAGCCGGGAACAGGCTAGGCCAGGCAGCGCCCCGGCTACCTTTCTTCCCAGGCTCTCTCGAGCATCTGCGATCTGTGAGGCCACCTGCAGGGTCCCAGCCACCAGGAAAGCCATGGGGGCCAGGTGGGGGCTTCCTCTGAGCACAGAGCTTACCCCCTGACCCCCATGCCAACGCCCTGGCTCCCAATCCTTGCCCTCCCCCTTCCAGCCCTGTCCTATCAGCTCTGTTTATGAGCTGAGCCAGACTCTGCCCCTTTCCCTGGAACCCTGGGTCTCGGGCTCCACCGCCCCAGGGCCTGCTCTGTCCCCTGGCCCCAGCGGGCTCCTCTCTGGCTGGCATTGGCACACCCTCACCTGAGCCGGGAGCATATGCCCAATCCTATTCTTAGCTCCTGGCCCACCTCCTATGTGATCTCGTTACACGGGAGTGTTTCCCTTCGGAGCCAGCCACCAGCACCAAAAACGTCCATGCTCGGCTTCCGCCAGCCCCCACTCTCTCGTGCACAGCACCCACCCACGTGCACACTGCAGCCTTGAACACAGGGGTGGGAGGGGGGGTGAAGGGCGCCGTCCCACAGGGAGAAAACTCCGACCGGAGTCATGTGTCCACCGTGAGACTCCAGTCGCTTCATCTGGGAAAAGGGGTCCATCGCAGTGACCTCAGGAGGAAGCAAGTGTTACGTGGGCGGCTGGCTGAGGAAGTGCTCTCGGGCCAGAGGGGCTGGCACACAGAGCAAGGGACAGAACATTCTGTCTCCGCCCGCCCCCACCCCCTTTCGGGAGGGCTCTGCTGGGGTAGGATGATCTCTGACTGTGCACCCCCCACTTCTGTGTGGGCTCCAGGCTAGGGAGGGGAAGGGTCAGATGTCAAGGGCTGGGTGGGAAACAGGCAGGGCCCATTCTGAGCCAGCAGGCCCCTCCCACTAAGGGATCTGAGCACTGAGACGGCTTGAGTCCTGCTTCCCCACACACCCCACGCCTAAGCCCCTTTCTTCATTTCACCCGCGAGGCCTGGCGAAGACCCACTCAGCTCCCCCACTGTCTGCTGGGGTAGTGGGGGGTGCAGGTGCCCCCAGTTATCCCATCCTCATCTGTCCCCGGTCCAGGGCAGGCGCTGCCTGAAGAGGGATGAGAGTCCGGACACTCGTGGCTGTAATCTGGGACCCAGCCATCCCGGAAGCCAAGAATGTGGCTCCACCTGGTGACCACCCAGTACCAGTACCACCAGGACAACCGAGCCAGGAGGCCCAGAAGTAGGAGTTCCAGGTCCCCCCCACCCCTAGCAACCACATAATCAACAGAACAGTCTGGGGGAAGTTTCCACATTTATTCAAAGTCCTCTGCTGCCCTTTTGAGAACAGCAGGGCCCAGCTCCTTTAGAGAGCCTGTGGTCTGTCCCTGGGAATGCCAATCTGCAGACAATGCAGGTGGCGCTGTGGAATGCAGTGCTTAAGGAGTCAGCGACAAGTGCTGACAGAGTGCTAGTGTTAAGTATTACAAAGCCCACACCTCTGGAGAGGGGAGCAGCGGGGAGCAGCCAGCCTCCACAGGCCCCGTTCTTGTCTATACTGTCAGCCTCCTGTCCCTGAAGCCACCACCACCCTCACTAGATTGGCAGGGGGTGGCCCTCAGGGACTCACTGGGGGCAAGTCAGCCAAGTGCAGAGGCGGGCAGTTCCCCACCTCCGGACAGGCAGTGGTCAGGGCCTGGCCGAGGGAGGGAGTGTAGGGCCAAAAGCCCCTGCGGCCACGCCGGGGACCCAGATCCTCACAGGTCTGGGCTGTCCCTCCCAGAGCCTGGCAGCACCCTGTGGGTCAAGGCTTGTCCTCCGCACCCACCGGAAGGCACAGCTTGGCAGGGCAGAGGGCCAGGCCCAGGGCCCCAGCAGGGTGCAAGGAACATGAGCCACAGGACAAGCAAGGCTGGGGGGCGGGGACCCAGAGCCCCGCCAGCGACGGATGTCCTCACACATCCCTGACACCCTGGCCTTCCGCCCCCGCCCCCCACCAGGCCAGGGGCCGGGAACGTGCCGGGGCTTCAGGAAGCCAGAGGGGCAAGAGAAACCCCAGGGGCAAGACAGGGAATGGCCAGGAGGTGACAGACAGGGGATTTCCATTCCCCGGGAGTGTCGGCCAGGCCCAGGGGCCGAGCAGGGGCGCAGGGATGGTGGCCGCCCACGCCCACGGGTGGAGAAGCCCGGAGTGGGGGGAGACACCGCCCCGTCCCCGGCTGGGCCACGCGGCCCCCGCCAGCCCTCAGCCCACGGGCTGGGCCATCTTGGCGTGCAGGCTCTGGTGGGCGATGAGGTGGGCGCGCTGCTTGAAGCTCTTGTCGCACTCGCCGCAGCCGAAGGGCCGCTCGCCCGTGTGCACGCGCCGGTGGTCCAGCAGGTAGGAGCGCAGCGAGAAGCTCTTGCCGCAGTCACTGCAGCCGAAGGGCTTCTCGCCGGTGTGGATGCGCTGGTGGTCGGCCAGGTAGGCGCTGCGGCTGAAGCTCTTGCCGCACTGGGCGCACGAGAAGGGCTTCTGGCCCGTGTGCACGCCCTGGTGGCGCACCAGGTCCGAGGAGCTGCGGAAGCTCTTCTCGCACTCCTGGCACTTGTGCGGCTTCTCGCCCGTGTGCGTGCGCTGGTGGCGCGCCAGGTCCGAGCCCCAGCGGAAGCGCTTGCCGCACTGGCCGCAGCTGTGCGGCTTCTCGGCCGCCAGGTCCCGGAACTGCCGCCGGCGCGTGGGCGGCCGCCCCCTCCGCGCCCCCGCGGCCCGCCCCAGGGGCGCCCCCGGCCGGGCCTCGCCCCGCCACGTCTCGGCCTCCTCGGGGCTCCAGGACACAGTCACGTCGCCGCCACGGCCCCCGCCACCGCCGGCCTGGCCCTGGAGCGCCGTGGCGGCCTCCTCCAGCCGGGACTGCTCGCTCTGGCTCTCGGGCCCCAAGCCTGCAAGCCGAGAGGGGGCGGCCTCTTCGGTTCCACTGGGTTCTGGGACCAGAGCTGGGGCGAGGCAGAAACGGGAGTCAGGATCAGAAAGCCCTGGGCTACAGAGACCCAAGCCTCAGCCTCCTCGTCCATAAAATAGGGGCCTGATAAAATGCCCGCAGAGAAACACTTCGGAGGCAGAGGCAAGGAAGGAGTCCGGCTGGGCTGATCTGCCTGCAGAGACACTGCCTGATCACACCCCTGACCTTTCCGCCCCCGTGTCCGCACTGGGGCCCGGTGTGCCACGGTCTGAACCCTGGCTTTGCAAACTCTAGAACCGAATCCACTTAGGTAGTTTGCAAATTATCCAAGCTCTCAGGGCTTCTTACCAGAAACTGAGGAACCACACGGGTTCGGCCTATGTGGCTGCTCTCACCCCACCAGCTTTTGTCCCTTGACTCGAGAACAGAGTTCAACAGGGAGTGCTCCTCGTCTTCCCATGGGGTCATGTGGATTAAATGAGATGATGCCCAGACAGTGCTCAGACAGCCTCTAGCTTGGAGAGGGGCCCCAGGAGGGTGGCCCCTGAAGGGCGGGGCCCAGGCGTTAGCACACGCCCGGCAGCTGCTTTCGCTGTCAGCACCTCTTCGTGGGGCAGGCGAGGGGACCTCACAACTACTTCAGAGTCCCTTGGCCTCTCTGAGTCTCAGATCCCTCGTGTGGGAGCCGGGACAACACTTCTACGCACCAGGCTGTGAGAATCACAGGAAAATGCCCGTATGAGAGCTCAGCACAGTGTGGGCACGTTGCAAGCACCCCTCACATGGTAACACACCCTCACAGGCAAACAAAAACGAACATTAACACAAATAAGAAATCACCCAGTGCTCTTGGAAAGACCCAGGAAAAGCCCACTTTCGAGCCAGCTCGAAGACTGGTGTGGGAAAACTGAGGATTCCAGCGGGACATACAGGAGTGTGTGGCCTGCTTGGGCCAACCATCCAGCGCTGGACCCCCTAGGAAGGGTGCTGCCTCCAGTTCAGAAGAGCCAAGGACCCCAGGGATCCTGGCTGCACCCGCTGCTTACCCAGGGCAACGTTCCGGGAGTTTTCCCGCTTTATGTCCCAGAAGAGATCCCTCTGAGCAGGGTCCAAGGACCCCCATTCTTCCCGGGAGAAATAGAAGGGAATGTCTCCAAACGTCACAGGTCCCTGGAGTGAGGTGAGAAAACCTGGCTCGGCACTGCCACTCAGGGCTCCCCAGGCAAGCCATGGGTGGGGACAAGATGGGGGCTGGGATGGGGAAGAGGACAGGTCCAGGCAGGACCGAGATGGATAGAAGAGGTCTTGATGAGAAGACGAGGCTCATTTTAGGGACGTGACAACACAGAGGGCCCCAGGGGGGACACAGGGACTAGTAACTCACGTGGACATCAGAGGCAAAGCTGGTGCCGGTGTTCTCTCCGCTACTCCCCTCTTTAAGAGCAGGCAGCTGGGCTGAAGAAAAGAAGAGACCCTCAGAGAGGCCAGCCCAGGCCAGGGGCCAGATCTCGCACACGTACACGCACACACAAGCACCCTTTCCCAGGCTCCTTAGAACAGAAATAACCTTTCCGCTACCCTCGAGGCAACAAGCGGGAAGGAGCCGGGCCCCTGCCCAGCCACCTGTGGCCCACCAGCTTACTCACCGCCATGGCTGTGCTGCTCCCAGAGTACAGGTGGCCAGCTTCGGGCCCCCACTTTCACGGGAAGCCCCTTGGCTGGGGGTCCCTGGACTGTGGCCTCGGGTTCCACCTCCTCTGAGGGCACTTCCTGTGCAGGAACCACAACATGCTCATCAGCACCGAGATCAGACGGGGGAGACAGAGCTTAATCCCTGGGAAGGAGACACAGGACACGTCCCTCAGGAGGAAGGGGCGTGGGGAAGGAGATCAATATGGGTCCCGGGAAAATCCAGAGGAGAATGTTCTGTGTGCCCGAGGGCACTCCCCGATCAAGCACGAGGCAAGGACGGCCCCCAAAAGCCAAAATCACAGAGCCACTTACTAAGGGGATGTGGGGGCAGATCTCCAGGCCAAGGGCGGGCCCCACACCCCAGCCACTCATTAGCACCTCCCCAAGGGTCAAAATCGAACACCCCCCAGACAGCAGGGTTCACACGGACAGCTAGCTTCTCACACCCACTCTGGTGCTGTCATGACACATATCACTGTACCCCCAGGGCCCGGCCGACAGCGGAACACGGATGAACACTTGCAGAGCCTGTGTGGAGCTAACATCTGCCTTCCTGGAACACGCCCACTTTGATCCTGCCGCTGCCCTCCAAAGCCACCAAAACTAAACGACTCATTTGGACAGTGTCTTTCAGAACCGCAACACCTGTTATGATGTACTCCTGCGGAGGCTCCCTCTGGCCCCGCATCCCTACCACCCCTGGAGGACTCGTTTCCAGGGAGGACTTCCTCTAAGAGAGGAGACGGCCACCTCCCTTCAGCCAGGAGCCATCCAGGGGCCCTGGGTGTGGGAGGGGCCCCTCACCTGTGGCCACGCTTTCGCCGGCTGCTTCTGCAGGACCTCCACCAAGGCGACGGCCTCCTCCCCGCTGCCGGGACACCGCTCGCGCACCCAGTCCTGGACGCCTCCGGGCAGCACGCTCAGGAACTGCTCCAGCACCAGCAGCTCCAGGATCTGCTCCTTGGTGTGCAGCTCGGGCCGCAGCCAGCGGCAGCACAGCTCCCAGAGCTGGCTGAAGGCCTCGTGGGGCCCGCCCACGTCCCTGTAGCAAAAATGCCGAAAGCGCTGGCGGCAGGCCTCAGAATCCCTGCTGTCTTCTCGCGGGGCGGAGTCCTGCTCCCACGAGGAATCTTCTACCTTTACGATCAGCAGCCCTTCTCCCTCCCCAGGAGCCTCATCCTGAGGCTCTGGGGGTGCTGCCATTCCCCTGGCCTAAGGACTGGTTGGCCTCAATCTGGGCCTGCGAGCCTGCCCCTCAGTCTCCCAGAGGAATCTCCTGTGGCAGCCGGGTGGGCATCTGGACGAGGACTCCTGGGGAAAGAGCAAAAAGGAGGAGGGAGGCAGTTCATGAGCAAACACCAGCCTGCTCCTGGCCTTTCCTGGCCTTGAAATCTTTTTTCGGCTGTCCTTGATCTCCTTGCTCCTGTGACTCTCTTTTTTCTGCCCAAACAGGTCCATAGCTCCTTATCCTCAGCTCTGAAATCCCAAGCTCCCAGGCTTTTACTCCCTGGCCTACTGATATGAGCGTATTTATAGTCTCCATTTATCTCACTAAATGGAAATGTTCACATGTTTTACAGCAAAAACATTTTTGTATGGATTCAGTTTGTAAATATTCATCAAGCTGTACGAACCATGTGTATTTCTGTAGGTGTCCTACACCGTGAGAAAAAATGTAATTAATACGTTTGATTATTATCTATTGCTGCAAATTTTGTTGGTGGGGTCACTTGATATACCATGTGTACTGTATTATCGTTCTCAAATTTGAAAACTTCCGAATTCCAAAACACATCCCGGACTTTGGGTGCCAGCGAAGAGCTCACAGAGACACCTGTCTAAGCCATTTATCCGCAGGTACGTATGAATGAATGACACAAATTTATCCCTTACATCACTACTCTTACAATACTCCTGAAAAGTATGGATTTTGAAAATTTCCTTAATTGCTCTCTGAACAAAAAAATGGGACACAGACCATCGAAATAAAGGGGGGAGGGAGATTTAAACAATACAGAAACACATAAAAGAGAAACTCCCGTAATTCAGTTGCGCCCTCCCATCAACAGCATAACATATGACCTCCCAGACTTTCCCCTGTCCATCTACTGAAAAGGTATCTATAGAAACGGGGAAAACCAAGTGTGTGTGTGTGTGGGGGGGTGTTTACATAAACGAGATCTTACTGCACATACTATTTTGCAACTTGCTTTTCCACCTAACAATGCTTCTTCGTTAGCCGCTCTGCGAGATTCCACGGTACGAATGCGCTCCAGTAAGAGATTCACGTCGTTTCCAGTCCTCTACTACACACTAAGCACTTTATTTACTTTGTTCTTACACTCCTCGCAACGCCCCTGAAAGGTACGCGCTCCATCCTCATCCTCCAGTGACCATGGAGAAGGCTGCGCTCGGAGAGGGCCAGGGACTCACCAGGGTCGCTCGCAGGACGCGGCGGGCGAGAAGGCGGACCTGGTCGGAGCCCTGCGCTCCGACCCCGGCGGCCTCGCCTGCGCGCAGCTGAGAGGGAGCGGGTGGGTAGTGGACACAGGCGCGTCCCCACCCCCGGCACTTCCCAGAGGCACGCGCCCCCTTCGGCCTGCGTCTCGGGACGCCGACCCCGGCCGCCCGGAGCCCCGACGTGGATCTCGGAGCTCGGCGGCCCGCGTCGCGGGTCCCGCCCCCGGGATACACACCGCCCACAACCGCCCAGCGTTCCTAGTTCCGCCGCCAGGTCCCTGCGCCGGAAGTTCGCGCGGGGCTCGCCGGGAAACAACAAGGCGCATGCGCCGCAACAAGCCCTCGAACTACACGCCCCAGGAGGCCGTTCGCCCAATTGAGTCCGCCTTCTCCCCGATGGATAGCCAATGAACGGGGAGAATTTCCAAAGTTGGCCAATCAGGAGGCGGTGGCGCCCTGCGCCTCACCACCAATGCCCCCATACTCAGGTCTGTGTCTAGATTCGTGCTTTCAGATTTCTCTGAAAATCTAAAAGGCCACTTAAGGGCGAGAAGGGAAAGACAAGCCCGGTCTGGTGGGCCGAGCCGGCGTCTGGCCCAGCCACGAGTAGAGCTCCTGATCCGCCGGAAGGGATCCCCTGAGGACGAACTCTTCCTTCCGCCCTCCTTGAGTCAGACGAGGGCGGAAGGCTGAAGGCCCGCGCGCGACCCAGGAACTGGAGCTCGGCCCCGGGAGACTCATTTCCAGCCCCTTGGGTCCCGCCCTCGCCTCAGTCTTTACCGCCCCTAGAGAGGCGTGGAGCTTCCTGGGAAATGCAGTCCCGTGAGGGACGCGGAGCCTCCTGCGGCGATTCTCTCCCCCGCGCTGTCCTCCCCCGCCCGAGCTTCAGCCTGGGTTGTGCAGCGGGACGTGGCAGGCGGGGACGCTGACCCCGCGGAGCCAGCTTCGTCTGCGGGGCAGCGGGGTCCTCGGGGAGGGGAGCGCTGGGTTCTTCTTTCCATATATTTGTACCTGCTCCTACACTCTACTCCTCTACCTGGAGATCTGAGGCTCCAGATCTTTTCCTGAAATATAAAGAGCTCTCTTGTTTTGATTTGTTTTGATTATGCAAGTGTTGCATGCTTAGTGTAGAAAAGAAAATAAAGTGTGAAAAATTATAAAGTTATTTATATCCACAAGGCTAGCTCCCTCAATCTGCTCCAATGTCACTCCCTCCAAGTGACTTCCCCTAATCCTATGTAAACAGCACCCCGGCCATGCTTCTGCCCTGCCTTATTTTTCTTTTATCGCTGCCTGACGGACTTGTGTAATATTTGTCTCCCAGTACTCGAGTATAAGCTCCGTGAGGTCAGAGTTTTCACTGCCCTACTCCCAGCACCTGGATTTGTGTCTGGCACAGTATTTGTTGAATAACTGAGGGCAAAAATAATTGAAGGTGAAAAAATATTCCCAATAAGGCCATTCAGAAGGGAGTATCATTAATATTTTAGCCTGTTCTTATACATCTATGGATACCTGTACTGTAGATCCGGAATCATTCTATGTAAGTATTGTAGGTTGACTCAAAAGTCCATCAAGGATATCTTTGCAGGTCACCCTATGTAAATAAAATGCATCTCTTTTGCAGACTGCATAGTATTCCATAGCATGCAAGTTCCATATTTTATTTTAAATCGCTTCCTCTTGGACAATTAGAATGTTTCCATTTTTCCGTATGTGCAGATCGTTTATGCGAACACCCACCTTCCACTATGTGCTTGAACCATTTGCTGGAGAGCAAATGCCAAGCCTGCTCTGTGAAGGCTGCTAAAGTGGCTGCTGCTGCTGCTGCTTTCTTCCCTCCCTCTACTGGCCCCGTGGAAAACTGCCCAGGGGAAAAAAAAACTTGAAAGTCCCCTTTTCTAGGTGTGGATTTGGGATTTACAGTGTTCTTCCATCGCCCTCTATTGGCAAAGACTAGCATCAATTTGACTAGCGAAGTAGAAAGGTCTACAGGCTGTAGTATCGCAGCGGGTGACAAAACGTGTGTGTTGGGGGCTGAGAAACAAAAAACTGGCACACTTACCATATATATTATCGGGCATTGCTGGCAGATGACAAGTCATTTGTATATGATTACATTGAAATTAATCACCCAGTAGCACTTCTTCTTTCTAATTTTAGTTTATTTTTCTAGCTAGGAAGTATAATCTATAAATAATGAAAAAGTCAACATTCTCTTTCCAGAAAATTTATATTCATTTCCGGAATTTATACTCATCATTTTCTCAGTCTTAGTCCAGAACCCTCGAAACAGTGTCAAAAATTGAGGACAGGGGCGCCTGGGTGGCTCAGTTGGTTGAGCGGCCGACTTCGGCTCAGGTCACGATCTCACGATCCATGAGTTGCAGCCCCGCGTTGGGCTCTGTGCTGACAGCCTGGAGCCTGTTTCGGATTTTGTGTCTCCCTCTCTCTCTGACCCTCCCCCGTTCATGCTCTGTCTCTGTCTCAAAAATAAATAAACGTTTAAAAAAATTAAAAAAAAATTGAAGACAGTAGGCATCATTGTCTTGGTTAATAAACAGTTTTGTGATTTTTAACTGTCCATTGTTTGTCTCTGATATATATTCATGCTCATACTAAGGAGCATCTATTCTCATTTGCAGCAGAAAAGCTACTAGCTGTTCCCCAATATCTGCTTTCTCCCTCTATAGTAAGAATTTGGGGGGCACCTGGGGGCCTCGGTTAAGCCTCTGGCTTCGGTTCAGGTCATGATCTCACGGTTTGTTGAGTTCAAGCCCGTGTCAGGCTCTGAGCTGAGCCTGCCTCAGATTCTACCTCTCTCTCTCTCTCTCTTTCCCTCCCCCGCTCACGATCTGTTGCGGTCTCAAAAATGAACGTTAGAAAAAAATTAAACAATTTTTCAATGGGCACATGGCCGTTCAGAATAAGGAGTATACCTTCCCAGCCTCCCCTGCAGCTAAGTATGGCCATGTACTTAAACTGAAGGCAAGGAGATGTGAGAAGACGTGATTTTTTATGTGTCTTGTTCGAAAGGGATGGGTCATGTCTTCCTATTTTCTTTTCCCCAGCTGCTAGCAGAAATTTGGACCTAAAGGCACGGGCCATGCCAATGAAAGTAACCCCCAGAGGTATCAAAGCAATAAGATGGAAAGTGTCTGGATTCCTGACGATTGTGGAACGCACCAAACTAGCCCTAGATTTATACCCAAGCAGTGATGTGAGAAAGAAATAGATATGGCGTTTAAGCCATTATTGCCTACTAAGAGGTTTTTTTTTTTTTTCATTAAAAATAGATGATAAAGGAGCACCTGGGTGGCTCAGTCAGCTGAGTGTCTGACTTCGGCTAAAGTCTCGATCTCTCAAGTTGAAGCCCTGCGACGGGCCCTATGCTGACAGCTCGGAGCCTAGAGCCTGCTTCAGATTGTGTGTCTCCCTCTCTTTCTGCCCCCCACTCACGCGCATGCGCGCGCACACAAACACCTCTCTCAAAAATAAACACACACCAAAAAAAAATGTTAAAGAGATACAAATACAAATATTTATTTTTATTATTTCCCCTATAGGATACTGGCTATTCAGAATTTCCATGTCTTCCTGCCTCAATTTTGACAGTTTTTAAAGTTTCTCTAGGAAATCATTCCTTTCATCTGCAATTTGTACATGGTATTCCCATTTGATAAAAAAATGTTTAAATTAGCATGTACTGGGGCTCCTGGGTGCCTCAGACGGTTAAGTGTCTGCCTCCAGTTCAGGTCACGATCTCACGGCTGGTGGTTTCGAGCCTGGCATCAGGTTCTCTGCTATCGGTGCACAGCCCACTTCGGACCCTGTCTCCCTCCCTCTCTGCCCCACCCCCACTTGCGTGCTGTCTTTCAAAAACATACATAAAAACATTTAAACATGAGCACGTATGGTTCAATGCTACTCCTTGTTTTGGGATGGTGAGAGGAGACTTTACTGGCGGTGAGATGAGACTCCTTGTTTTGGGACGGTGAGACGAGGGCCTGCCTGGGTCCGTGCTGGCTCTGCAGGCTAGGGCCGCCACACTTGTCCTGACGTAGGCTGACTACCTCCAGCCCACCTGCGCATGTTATCGTGAGAAATACACTTACATCTTGGTTAAGATCCTGCTCTTTTGGATCCGTTATTCGTAGTTGAACTGAATCCTGATTCACTACCTCCTAAGATTGTGAAAGGATTAAATAAGTAAGAGAATATATATGTAAGACCACTTAGCCCAGCACTAACTTTTAACACACAAGAAGTGCTCAGTAAAGAGTGGTTTAGTCCCAGGGAGTTCAGCATCGCCAGGAACCTGTCACCTGGGCATGCCCACAGGAGTGTGGGGTACTTAAGAGGGTGCAGGATTTAGGCCCTCCAGGCCTTTTTTCCATTTTCTCCTTAAGATTTGAGCCAAACTTGTTCTGGTCAGTGGCCTGTGGGGACTGTAGTACTAATCTTCATGACTAGTCCAGAACTTTGTTAGTTGAGAAGAGAAAAACAGGTGCTCTAGGAGGTGACAGAGGTGCAGGCCACAGAGTGCTGTCTTTACAACCCAGGCAAGGGATCGTGTCTGACCACGTGCCACACGACGGCCAGAGGAGGAAGGGTGAACGATCCTCATAACCTCCTTTCTCCACCCTCTGCCACACGCCAAGGAGAAACTTCGGACCACAGTCCTGGGCACTGCCACCTTCTAGCCTCCCCTCCTGCAGTCATCTCCTACCTTCCCTCCCAAGAGAGGTGTCATTTCAGTCTCTTCCTGGTGGCCGGGCCTTTATTCATTCTGTTTCCTGTGCATGAAGTTCTGCCCCCAAATCCTAGTAAAATGGCTTCTTGTCTTTTCCAAGTCTCAGTTTAAAACTTCCCTCCTTGAAGAGGCCCTTTCTGACAATCCGTTCCTAATATTGTTTCACCCGTTCCTTTCTTTCTGATACTTGTCACTACTTGAAATGAATGTTTGTGTCACTTATCTGCATGTCGGTCTCCCTCACTAGACCGGAACCCCGAGAGGGCAAAGATCTTTTCTGGCCTTTTCACCGCTTGTTCCTCAACGTTTAGCAAAGAACGTGGAACACTCGCATTCACTCCGTATCTGAAAAATGAATGAGTGAATGCAGCAAAGCCCCTATTTAACGTTTCCCCGCCCTTTACCTCCCTCCACACAGCACCCAGAGCCACCCCCACACCCCTCGCACTAGCCACCTCAGTCTCCCTGGCTCCCCCCGGAAGAGGACTGAGCTCTCCTTCCAGGCCGTTCCCGCCCCCGCGCCCGGCTCTCCCTGGCAGCACCGTCAGGCCCTGCTCCAAGGCTTGGAAGGTGCTAGAGCGCCGGCCGGCGGGAGGACCGCAGGCGGCCACCGAGCTCCAGTGCAGGGGTCGTAGGTGCCTGCTGGGTTCGGGGTCCCGGAGTCTCCAGCCAGCAACGAGACGAGAGGACTGAGGGCGCCAAGCCGGAAGTGGCTCTGGCCCAGGCCCTCAGCCCTCTGCCCACGTCCAGTCTAGGACCGCAGGAGGCTTTGCATCTCGGTAAGCCCAGGCCGGCTGTGAAGTCTCGCGGGTTGGCGAAGCCGGTAATCCAGCACCCGGTCGTTGGACCTTTCTGAGCCCGACGCGTGGCAGAGAAAAAAAGGGAAATTGTCAAAGCGGAGATTTCCGGCCATTACCTGGCAATCTTGCGGCCCGGGGAGCGGAAGGGTGAGAGAGACGGTCGTGATTGGCCGGGTCCACCGGGGCCCGCCTCTTGCCCCGTCCAGACGTCTGATTGGCTAAGGGCAAGGGTGGGGGCGGGACATTCCGGAACCCATCCTCCTTGCTGTGAGGGCGCCCAGTGAGCTTGTCCCGCTTACGAGACCTTCGCACGCGTCCCGCCTCCCTACCCCGCGGAGTCACCCCAGCAAGGGAAGAAATGCCCCCAGACCGAGCTGGGCCCTGAGCCCCTTCGACCGGACTGGGCCTTGCCTTCGGGCCACACAGGAAGCGGGTGGGGAGCCCACACGGAATATTCCCCGCCTCCGCCCTCGCCCTTCTTTTGACCGCGCAGGCGCAGGTAAACGGTGAGCACCCAGGTGGGGCTCTCCCGAGCCGAACCGAGCAGCTGGGCGGTCAGGTGTGAGCAGAAGCCAGAAGGAAACAGGCCACGTCCGAGCGGATACCCAGAGACACGAAGGCCCTTCCCTGGCGTCCCCCCGCCTGGCCAGCTGCCTCTCCCCCACCAAATCACGAACACCCTTCGGCGTGACATTCTAGGCCCTTCCAAGATAGCTCAGCTGCCTCTGCCGTCTTAGTTGCTCTTGTCAAATATCTAAATTGCCAAGTTCCACTCTTAAAATGCTCCCGACATCTTTGTCCCAGAATGGTGGGCCTCTGGATGGGTCTCTAGGGAGAAGTGGACTGAGACCCACGGAGCCCTTGGTATCATGACCCTCTACATGGTGCTATGAAAAGGGGAAACAGTTTCTCCTGGAGAGCGTGGCGTCGGAGTCCCTCAGAGGCCAGAGTGAAGTCTTTAAATGAGCGTCTGGCGCACTCAACAGATCTGAGTGGTTCAAGTCCTGGCACACTGGTCATGAAGCCCCAGGAAGCAAATAAATACCCACTCTGTGCTAAGCTTGCACCAAGGGACCCACGCTCTCAATAGCGTTGTAGTAAGTGTCTTTCCTGCCTCTCTCTCTTTCATCAGAAAACTCGTTCCTGGGAGCAGCAAGTCTGCTTTATGGGTACAAGTCCCCCTTGCCCCTTACACTGAGCCAAGCAGAGAAATCCCATTTCTGAGTGACCAGATCCCTGAAGACAAGCTGAACGGAGGAAACCGCTTTCCTTGTCGCCTTTTCAAGAAAGAGCCATCTAACTCAACCAGTCCCGTAGCAACCCAACCCTAGATCCCACGGAGACCTCCCAGACACAACCAAGTTCTGCCTGGGCCTCCGCTAGTCAGCAGCTTTCTGGCATGCTGCTGATGACCCACCTCCCACCCCACTTGCCATCTCCAGCTGGGTTCAGCACCCCTGAAGGTCAAGTTTACAGTCTGTCTTACTCTTTTTAGACAGCCCTACCTCGTAACATGCATTAGACAGTCAGTAGTTGTCAGGGTGCATGGAAAGAGGAGTATTCTTTACACAACAAAATTCCTGGACCTGAACCCCAGCTCCCAGCTCACTGGTTGTTGGCTAAATTATTGGATTTCTCTCTCAGCCTCAGTTTCCTCATCTACAGAACTGGGATGGAATCCACTGCTCAGAGTTATGGAGTGTAGAAGCGACATACATACACGGCACTTGGTCTCACACCTGGCAAGCAGCCGCTTAACTGGCAGCTATTACTATCCTCAGTCCAGTCTCCTGTCCAAGCTCCCCTAGAGCTTGATCCATGGACGCAGGTGGAGCCTCAACAGCCTCCCTCAAGCAGATGTCCTCAAGGTCAGTTGATGACAGAAGTGAATGTTATCTTGGGAGCCGAGCTGCAAATCTTGGATAATAAGCGGCTGAGCCCATTCCTCCCCGGGGGGGAAAAAAATAAAGAATGGGAAACAGAAGCTACAGAGGTCAAAAACCAGAAGGCCAAGAGTAGAAGACCCAGGCAGAGGCAGATAGGGCAAATTATAAAAGACATGTACGAAGAGGCCAAGGAGGTGAAAAGTAGCAGAGGGAGCTGGCGGCAGCCTTTGAAGGCACCAGGAGGGCCAGTGGTCCCTGTTAAGGGAGGAATCCTCACTGGATTGCGGCTGGGCCCCAGTGGAAGCAGATGGAAAATGTTCAGTCACAAAACAGGCTTGCGGTGCCTGAGACAGGAGACAGAGCACCAGACAAAGAACAGGAGTTTCCATGCTGGCTCAGCCCTGCTCCAGCTCCCAAAGAGAAGAGCCGGGGGAGGGTCCAGGGCTCAGCAGTCAATGTGCCCGGGACAAGAGTGATGGCAGCAGGAGCAGACCGCCCTGGCAGGGGGACCCACGGTCTCAGAAGTGGCTGGTTGGCTTCAGGTTTCTGTGCCCAGAAGCCTTTGCTTGTAGCCTTAGGGTCCTGATGCTTTGGAATGGCCCCAAGCCAGGTCAAGGCTGGGGACGGGAGTACCCAAGCCCCACAACCAGGATTTCAGGGAAGCCTCAGCCACGTTGGCGCCAACGTGGCTGACCCGGGAGCCCCGGGAGTCGGCGTCACCACCGGGGCCCCCACGAGACAGAGCATAGTCGGTGGCTGGAACTCCAAGGCCTTTAATTCGCAGCTAGCTAGCGTGCCTGCGCCTCGCCCCAGCTCCTCCCCACGGTCATGCCCCGCCCCCATGCCAGCACCTCCCTCTCCCTGCCCACACCCCCTCTCACGCAGCCCCCGCGTCTCCCCCACGGCCACCCCCCCACCCCGCCTCCTAAGTGGGAGCCGGCGGGGGTGCCGCCAGGGCCCCCGCCGCCCCCAGCATCAGCACGGCCAGGGCCTTGGGCCCCGTGGTGTGGATCTTCTCGTGCCGGTGCAGGTTGGAGCGGCGGCTGAAGCTCTTGCCACAGAGCGGGCAGGAGTAGGGCCGGACGCCGCGGTGGGTGCGCTGGTGGGCGGTGAGGTGCGAGCTGTGGCTGAAGCTCTTGCCGCAGTCGAGGCAGTGGTAGGGCTTCTCGCCCGTGTGCGTGCGGTTGTGCGCGATGAGGTTGGAGCGCTGGCTGAAGCACTTGCCGCACTCGGGGCACGGGTAGGGCTTGACCCCGGTGTGCGTGCGCTGGTGGGTGACCAGGGCCGAGCTCTGCGTGAAGCACTTGCCGCAGATGGGGCACTTGTGGGGCTTGGCGCCCGTGTGGGTGCCCTGGTGGGTGACCAGGTCCGAGCGGCGGGTGAAGCGCTTGGCGCAGCGGTCGCACACGTAGGGCTTCTCGCCTGTGTGGATGCGCTGGTGCTGGATGAGCGTCGAGTGGTGGCTGAAGCTCTTCCAGCAGGACGGGCAGGTGTAGGGCTTCTCGCCCGTGTGGATGATCTGGTGCTGGATGAGGTGCGAGCTGCGGCCGAAGCGCTTGCCGCAGTCCGTGCAGGCGTAGGGCTTCTCGCCCGTGTGCGTGCGCCGGTGTGTCACCAGGTGCGAGTGCCAGCTGAAGCCCTTGCCGCACTGCTCGCACGTGTACGTCTTCTTGCCCGCGTCCCCGTCGGGGGCCAGGCCCTCCTCGCTGCCCTCGGGGGTGGCCGTCCGCCCCTCTCTGGGTTTCTCTGGGAGGCGGCCCTGCGGGGCTTTCGCCAGGCTGGCAACGGGCGGGGCCGGTTTCGCCGGCCTCTCGTCTGGGGGGCCCGGCTGCGCATCGTCTCTGGCTGCCCCTGAGCTCTGGCCGCTGGCCACCTGCTGCCCGCGCGGCAGGCCGTTCGCCTGCGCTCTCCCCACCCTGCTTCGGAAGGACTTCGCGTCCCGGAGGGCTGCCGGGGATGGGGCCGGCTCCTCCTTCCCCACCTCAATGGCTCCTGGAGAAAGAGGGTTTCCGGCAAGAGAGAGACTTTGGTGAGGGACCCAGCGGGACTCTGGAGATGGAGGTAAGAGCAGGGATCCTGGAAGTAAAAGCCACCCCCTGGAGAAGACGGGGAGCTGAAGGCCCTCCCCTGGAAGGGCCGTGTGCCTGAACCCCAGGGGAAACGGAGAGTCCAGGCTGAAGAGGGGCACCTGGGAGTGACAGCAGTGACCCCACCGCCCCGCCCACCTGCCACCCCTGCACGCACCTGTCTTCTCCTCATCTCCCATCTGCCGGCAGGAGCCCGAGGCCTCACCCTTGCCCTGTCCTTGGGAGGCCCAGAAAGGTCTGCTGAAGGGAAACCCTGGCCAAAAAGAGACAAGAGATGCTGCGCTCAGTCACCAGGCGGCACAGCAGGGGACACCCCCTCCCCACCCCCACCTGCCAAGGACACAGCTCTGCACACGTGGGGTAAAACTAAGCGAGTTCAAACATCACTTGGGGTCAGGTGTCCACCCGTCTCTAGGAAGCAGGTTCTGGGGTAACTGCCAGACACGCTCCTCTCAGGGCTGAGCTGGGCCCCATCTAGTATCCCTGAATGAGCGCCAGGAGTAACGGGAGAGGGGGCGCGTGAGGCCAGCTGCCCACGACCCCCTTATGGCACACAGGCCCCCAGCAGCGGCCCAGCAATGTTTCCCGCTCCTGCACTTTCCCAGACCGTGAGC
The DNA here is from genome assembly GCF_007474595.2 of Lynx canadensis. Lineage (NCBI taxonomy): Eukaryota > Metazoa > Chordata > Mammalia > Carnivora > Felidae > Lynx > Lynx canadensis. The sequence goes on along the minus strand of NC_044318.1, from coordinate 2,890,653 downwards.
AGAAAGGGCTCCCGGAGGAGGGGCAGTGAAGCCAAGTGGGAGGGCCTGGGCGAGGAGACTGGCTGTGGTGACCACCCAGAAGTCAGGGACCAAAGGCAAACTGGCCAAGTCTCCTGGGGCGTGAGCCTGGGGATTCTGGTCAAGTCAGTAAGAGAGCGGAGGAGCCCAGCCTCCAAGCCCTGACCCCAGCCCTGCACCGGGGAAGGAATGCGTTGGACCAACCGGTGGGTAGGGCATCCGTGAGGCTTGCCGTGGGCTGCAAATGGGTGCTGGGTTCCCTGTGATCTCCCAGGACTTGCCTGGACCTGCCGGTCTGTGCCCCGGGCATGGTTAACAGTGGGTGGTGAGCAAGCCTGAGATAATTAAAGGACTGAGCTGCCCAGACCCGGAGGCCCACCATCAGAGTCAAGGGGGGATTCCCAAGCCAGTGTGCAACTGACGTGTACTGACAGACAGACAGACTGGATGAATGAAAGAATGAATGACAGTCAATGAACGGGTGCTCTGAGTTTTCCATCCGACCTCGTAGAATTCTGCCAAGAAAACCAGAGTCTGAAAAAAGTGCTGGGACTTTGCTTACCGTGAGAACAGTGTCCTCTCCAAGAGGACAGGCCCCTCGGGGTGGATGTGAGACAGCAAGGGGTCTGGGGGCCTGGAGAGACGAGCTGACCGTGACCCGCCCCACCCCCCGGCCAGCAGCTCCCGGTGCGGAGCCCAGACACCGGTGTCCGCGCAGACACCTCTCACACGGGGCTCGGAGGGGCAGGAAGCTGGAGTGGAGCGAGCACTTCCGAAGAGCCAGGAGCAGAACCCCCAGGTCAGTCCCCCCCCCCCCCCCCCCGCGGAGCCGCTAGCCAGATGGGGCTACCTCAATTCAAGTTTGCGCTGATTAAAGTGAAATAAATAAATAAAAAGTAGCTCCGGCCACATTTCTCGTGCTGAGCGGCCACATCTGGCCCGAGGGCTCGTGGCTACCACGTCAGCACAGCTGGAGCGCACGTCCTTCACCAGGAAGGTGCCGTGGAACGGCGCGGTCCAGAGGAGCGGCGCGAAGGACTTCGCGCCCTGGAAGGGGAGGAGGAGGTAAGGGTGGGAGGGCCCCACCTCGGGCACGACCCGGCCCTTACCCAAGGACAGCCCGTTCCTCTTCTGCAGGACGTCCCTGTAGAAGTTCTGCTGCGTGTGGTCCAGCCGCCCCCACTCCTCCCGGGAGAGGTACAGGGCCACGTCCTCGAAGGTCACCGGCATCTGCAACAACACAAAACGCCCACTCTCCAGGACACGCCAGGACCCCCCAGAGGGGCACCATGGCTCCAAGAGGAAGGCGACCCGGCTCCCGACCCGCTGCCCCGAGTGAGCCCCGCCCTCGCGTCTGCTGGTGAAGCAGGACGGCCGCCCGAGGGTGGCTTCGCGGGGGCAAGAACGAGGCGGCTGTGTACAACCCGGGAGACAGAAACAAGCGTCCCTTTCGGGCGCCGCAGCCGAAGCTCGGGGTCTCCACGCACGCTCCCCTGCAGCCCCCACCCTCCGCTGGCGCTCGCATCCAGGGGACGATGTGGTTCCTCCACATCCCTCTGCTGTTCCTCCAGCCCTGGACTTGGACGGGGACACTCACCTGGGACCAGGCGGTGAGGAGCGCCGCAGCCATCTGCCGGTCTCTGGTCCTCCCCTCACGAGAGAGCACAGGGATCTGGGGGGAGGGGAGGGCTGAGAGAGGACAGAGGTGCTCAGGGCGGCCGCCTCGCCCCGCCTACCAGGGACACCCCCCGCTGCCTCAAACTGCACCCCGACCTGACCCAGGAAGAGGGTCAGTAGCCTCTGTGCAGCCTGAGGCTCCGAGGCTGTGCGGGAGAGGCGTGTCGGGGGCAGGTGCGCACACATGCAGGCCTCTCCGTGGCGGGAGAGCTCGTGCCCTCCCCGCCTCTGCACCAGACGCCACCTCTCCCCACAGCTGCCACCGAGAAGGGGCCCCTCTCCGCGCCCCTCTCCATCCCTTTCCTCACCTCCTCCGGGCAGGAAAAGAGCTTTGTCCTTAGAGCCCTGGCTTAGGGACACCCAGCCCTGCTCTCCTCGGGCCCTGGCCCCCTGCGATGCCCCCTCAGGCTGTGGCTCTTCCGGCTCCGTCTTGATGTGGGGAGACTCCTGAGCGGCTCCCAAAGGCACCGTCTCCTCTGACTCAGAAAGCATTTCTTGACGAGGATGCCCATGACCTGGAACCTGGGAATGACAGCCCCCATCAGCACCTGGGCAGAGAAAGGGAGACGCAGCCGAGCCCCACACCCGAGGGGCCTGGCAGCGGCCGACACCCGGGTGGCCAAACACACCCGAATGCAACTCACTGCTGGCCTGGCTTCCTTCTCCCGGCCCTGGGGCCCCGCACGTGCCTGGTTCGCCCCCACAAGGCTGGGACAGCACGGGAAGGAAGGGAGGCTCGAGGCCGGGCCAGGGGCGGGCTGGCCAGGTGCCCACAGAGCAGGTGTCTCCTCCCCGTTCCAGCCTCATACCTCCCACAGCAGTGTGGACGGTTCCCCTTTCATGTCAGAGGACACCAAGTGCGGTGGGCTGAATGGTGTCCCCTAAATTTCACGTCTGCCTGGAACCTCACAATGTGACCTTATTTGGAAAAAAAAAAGGTCTCTGCTGATGTAATCAGTAAAGGATCTTGAGATGAAATCATTCTGCATTTAGACTGGGCCCTAGATCCAACGACCAGTGTCCTTAGAACGAATTCTAGTTGTTTTATGCCATCCAGACATAGGAAACGAACACACCCAGGCTCAGAGATCGACCATGGCCCAAGATTACAGAGCCTGTGAATTCTCAGCCAGCACTTGAACTCCGAGTGTATCTGATTCACAAGTCAGCCCCAGGGCCACCATTTCCTGAATATGACAGGAAGGTATCATGTGGCCCTGGGCCATTTCCAGCCTGACTCAATTCGGTCACGGAAGCTGGAGTTTTTTTAGTTTGGAGAAACAAGTCCAAGGGTACCTCTAACTGTGCCGAGGCCTGTGCCCACCTTCGTCTGACAGAAGGAGACCTCCTCCCGGCTCACCCCTGCAGCGCCACCCGCCGCAACTCGTCCAGGGTTCTCCAGGGTCCTCCTAATTCGTCCCTTCTTCACATCAACCTCGGGTGGGAAGGTCAGGCAACCGGGGCTTGATCCAGACCAGCCCCTCGCTCGCCGCTCAACCCTGAGTGGGCACTGCCTTCCCACAAACCTCAAGAGCTTTGGGAAAGTCACTTCCTTTGCATTGGGGAGCTCCTGGTGAGGCCTCATCATCACCCACAGCACAGGGACTGGCCAGGCTTCTGCTGAGAACTCAGACTTCTCTCTCCACACCGCCCCCACGTCTGTGTATATCAGAGCCCCAAAGGGAAGACCCTCAGGCCAGGAGTTGAAGGGCCTGGGAGCCACACGAGCCAGGCAGCCTCCAAAACTCAGCTACTCTGCCTCACGCACAGATCCCCTGTGAGAAAGAGCTGCCTACTCTGGAACATTCTGGATAAACACAGAGCGGTGCCAGAAATCATTACTATAACTGTACTGTGCGAGTTGACAGAATCCAGCAGGAGAGAATGTCAGGGGCGTGCGAGGCCCAGTGGGTGTTACAAAGGCATCGTGGAAGCGAAAGCACACAGTGTCGACACGTCTTTGTACCTTCTGTACGAAAGTGCGAGACGTAACGCAGATGGTCCCTGACTCTCAACGGCTCAGCTTAACGAGCTTTCGCCTTTATGCTGGTACAGAAGCGGCACACATTGGGTAGAAACCACACTTCGAAGTCTGAATTTGCCCCTTTCCCTGGGCTAAGCGATGTGTACCACGGTCCTCGCTCAGGACGCCAGGCGGCAGGAGACATGGCTTCCGGTCAGCCGCATGGTCACGAGCGTAAACGACCACAAACCGGTGGCCATTCTGTCTCCCTCCTTCAGCACGGTGTTCAGTACATCACGTGAGATACTCAGCACTAAATTATGAGATCGGCTTTGTGTTAGGTGGTTTTACCCAATGTAGGCTGCTCTGAGTGTTCTGAGCACGTTTGAGGTAGGTGAGATTAGGCTCTGATGCTCAGTAGAGCATGTATTAAATGCATTTTCCACTTAATAATATTTTCAGCTTACAGCGGCTTTATCAGGATGTGAGCCCATGGTGAGCTGAGGGAGATCTGCTCTTGATTTGTGCTTGTCCTTACACCTGCTCGTTGAGGCGATCTGTTTCTCTGATCTAGGATCTGGTTGCTGTGGGTGTTGTTATTGCACATGTTACAATAACGATCTGGGTGAGACAGGTGGCAGCAGCAGGCAGGCACAGGGTATACATTTTATGGACGACACACCTGGTTCCCAGAAGCCAGGGGACTTGCCCAAGGTCACACACCTGGCTGCAGCTGACTCATATCCCTTTGACTCCAAGCTCAGGGGCCCAGGTCCTCCCGCAGGGTGTAATTACACACATGGGCAACAGGTACAGGAAGGAGACCAGGTGCTCAGACCCAGGGAGAGAGGAGACGGGGTGCTAGGCAGGAGGGAGCGGAGGGTAAACCGGGGCTCCCCCACGTGCGCTGGGCACAACCTCACCAGTTGGACCCCCACGCAGGCTCCCCGCTATTTCATGTAGCCTTTGGCCGACAGACTCCTGAACTCAGCAGGCAGAGCCGAGCAGCTCTCTGGCTGTCAATTCCCAGTGGAAGAACTTTCTCGCCATAGCACCAACTCCTCCCATCACCCCCATCCGCCCCAGTGAGTCTAAGTCTTCCACTGGCGTAGACACCCTACCTTGAAAACCCCCTCCCGCTCCAATCCCTTCCAGGGCATGCATCCCTCGCCCAGCGCCCGGTCCATACCTCTCGGGCTCTCTCCTTGTCCTGGGTAGCCTGGGCGGCCCTGCCGTCGGCAGACATCTCTATCTCAGAGGTAGAAAGCACAGCTCCGTCGTTTCTCCTTCTTATTGGCCAAGCCCCCTCCAGCTTCTGGCCGGGAGCCTACCAGAGCAGAAATGTAAGTCAGCCATCGTCTCCTGGACACCTCCAAAGCACCCTGGAAATCCCCACGCAAGCCCAGACCCACGCTTGGTCCCAATCAGAAATAAAGCCTCCCCAGGTGCCCTCCGGTGACCTCATTCTCTCTGGTGTTGTTTGGTCCCTCACTTGACAGAATGCTGTTTCGTATCATCCCCTTTGTCGCTGAAGCCAGAACTCTGCATCTCAGAGCAACCAGTTAGGGAAAGCCAGGGCTGACTCGGCATCTGGATCTCCTGTCATCAGGAGCCGAAAGGTCTGCAGAGACCGTACAGAACAGGTGCTGGGTGTGACCCCACCCATCACAGCCGGCTCAGCTGAGGAATCTGGGCTCCCGTCTCCCAGACGCAGGGCACACACAGCCTGCGCTCAGCCTGACTCCGCCGCCCGGGATCCAGAAATTGAGCTGCCGGGTCTCAGCAGCCCTCCCTGCAGCGGTAACCACCCGACGGGGACAAGAGTCCATCCTGTTCACGGGCCCGGATGGCCCACGTCCTTCCCCTTCCCGAACCTGGGTCCGGGCCCCCTTCTCTCCCCACCAGCCTGAAGCCTTCCACCTTTGACCCCGTCCCCTCCCACCAGCTGGCCACCCGCGTGGATCTCGGGATCCAGGCGCCCTCCCCAGCGCCCCTCTCACCGAAGTGGAGGCGGAGGGGGCACCTCGGGCGCTGGGGGCCCCCTCCCCCAGGAAGGGAGACTCCACAGCCTACACCGGGCCGGGGAGCCGGGTGGAGACTGGGATTAGGGACAACAGGAAGTCCCTCCCATATCCCGTTCCCCACGCAGCTGCAGCCCTACAGGGTTCCCAGCTTCGAGCGTTCCGGGGCTGGGGTCCGGAGCTGGGCTGCACCTGCGCTAGGCAGGGACCTGAGTCCTAGATCTGCACTGCCAGCTGACGATCGCTTTACCTGGTACGTTCTTGTGCTACCAGTAGAGCAGGATGCGGAGATGGGAAAACAAATTCTGTGGGAGGACCGGATATTTGACGTTTCAAAGAAGGCACTGCGGCTGTCCTCACAGGACTGAGGGCACTTTTCTGGTAGAGGGGCACGATGGTCCTTCACAACACACAGGGCTTCTGAAGGTCTTATGGTCTCTCACGGTCCTGGATTTCACGTAAGGCGCCCAGGCTGGTGGGCAGGTCAGGTCGTCTGGGCTCTCCCCAAGACTGGCACGGAGTTCTCTCGCCCTCAGAGCAAACTTAGGAAATAGATAGGCCCAGGAACTCTCCTCTCCACCACCCCCCACCCCATGCCCCACAGCTTGAAAAGATGTGGGACCAATCTGATTTTTCTAGATCTGCTCTCCCCCAGCTCCCTCTCAAGGCCAGGGAGAGCAGGGGTAAAAGGGTCTGACCCAGCTATATCAACAGGGGCCCGGACTGCATACCCCACCACTTAGTCTCTGTTTTCCATTTGGACCTGAGAACTAAGGCTCCCAAAATGGAGGACAGAGACTGCTCTTTGCTTTCTAGGGTGAAGAACCCATCTCTCCTCTGAGCAGGGCACATGGGTCAGAGGAAAGGAGTGGGGCCAGCTCTGGGGTCAGATTCCAGGAAACATTTCCATGCCCGTGGCCTGCGGCCATCAGAGTCCTCTGAGACGCGTCCTTTCATCCAGGACCAGGCACAACTGGCCCCTGTACCAGCCTATAGGCGTGCTGTGGGCTCACAGGGGTTTAATTTCCTTAATACTTTGTTTCTAACATTTAAAAATGAGTAGAGTTCTCATAAAACTGATTTTCTTGAAAACAAGCAGATCATCGGGCAACCCTGGACTCATATTCCCCACCTTCAGGGCCTGCTCTCATGTGGCTGCATTTCATCTACACTTGCCTCCGCAGCATTTTGAATTTGCAACCCTGCTTTTGGAGTTAAATGTGTTTTAGGACTCTGATCTATTCTACCGTCACTCTGATGAACAAAAAATGTTACCCCTGGGGTTTGTCTCTGGTCATTATTTCCAGGCATCTTAATCTTCAAGGTAAAGAGGGATGTACGCAGTTGTAGCAAAAGTCAGGAGTATTTTCAAGCCAGGGGCACCTGGGTGCCCCAGTCAGCTAAGCGTCTAACTTCGGCTCAGGTCATGATCTCGCAGTTTAGTTTGTGAGATAGAGCCCCGCGCTGGGCTATCTGCTGTCAGAGCGGAGCCTGCTTGGGATTCCCCCTCCCTCTCTTTCTGACCCTCCCCTTCTCGCACAAACATGCATTCTCTCTCTCTCAAAAATAAATAAACTTAAAAAAATTACTATTTTCAAGCCAGCGAGCTATAAACTGGAAAGTGACAGGGGGCTGTGGAAAAGATGAACTATTCATTCTGTGTTTCTCCATCAACAAGAAGCATGACAAGCATCCGGAGTAAGGGAATTCACTCCTGAGGCCATGTCAGTGGCAGTTCCAAGAGTGCACTGAGTCCCAAAAATGTGGATACGTCTTGACTCTTGGGCAAATGTTTCTCTACCAGACAAAAGGGGCCACTTCAAGGACTCTGGGGAAGCCGAGCGGTTTGGATCCTACCACGGGATCACCTAAACTGGACCAAATGAAGTCTCAACATTTATTTAACGGTTCGGAAAATATTTATTGAGCACCTACTATATGACAGACATTAGCCCCTTCTTGGACGGGAGAGTAGACGCTTCCACAGTCTAGGCTCTAGGACTGAGCAGGTCTAGGGGGAAGCAAATGTCATATTTGCTGTGTGGGAATTGAAGTCCCTAAAAGACTTCAGAAAAGCACCACGGAAAGGTGGGTCAATAAGCAAAGCAGAGATCAAAACTCTAAATGCCTCCAGGAAGCAGGCAGGACAGCATATGACGAGTGGCTTGGATGTAAGATGGCAGTCAGAGCCTCAAGAAATCATATTGTATTCAAAGGGGGCAGTTGGGGGCTCAGCATTGCCAAAGCTTAAAGACTTTTTAAGAGAAGCCAAAAAAGAATTAGATTTCTATGTGAAATGTCCCAACTTTTAAGTGTTCATGATTAAAATAAAAAATTTAAGAACTCTGTACAACCCCAGCAGAAAACACCTGCTGTCCAGCTCACAGGGCACCAGTCTAGAGATGTACTCACCTCAGAAGCCTGTCACAAGGATAACTACCATGGATGGAAGTGCTTATCTGAGCTTCAGACAGGGAGAACACTCAAGGAAGGCCAACTCCAATGTCTGGCGGCTTCACTGAGCTTATGAGGTCACCTTCAGCAAATAAATCATGATCGACCTTCAAAGATTGGCCTGAGAACTGACTCAGGTCTTACAAAAGCACTCAGAATAATAAAAACTAGAAAAAGAAATCATCTGAAGTAAGAAGAAAAACGTTTCCTTAAAGGAAAAAAAAAAAAAAAAAAAAAAAAGCTTGTACTAATTAAGGCTGATAAGCCAGGCTGGAGACAGGGTAATGGCGAGATCAAGCCTTAGGAAGGAGAGAAGATGGGGGGGGGGGGGGGGGGGGGGGGAATAAAGGAACGTGAGAAAGGCCAAGAAAAACAGGAATCATCGAGTAAACAGCACAGCAAATGTTAACCATTGAATAAGAAGAAAAGGGAAGCAGATAGGTGGGGCCCCAGGAGTAAAGATATTTTAAAGAAGAAAATAACGAAGAACCCCCAGGGCCACTAAGAGCAGGGCGTGGGCGCTCACGCGGCCAGCGGCCCTCTCACCCCCGGAGGGGCGGCGGCACGCCCGTGACCCCGTCCCTGGACGCGAGGCGGCCTCACAGAAACTCGTCCCAACCAGCTGGAGGCCCAGGAGCCCCGCAGTCTGCGGAACACTGACGCCGGGAGCCCGTCGCCGAGGCAACGACGCCGCCCCGCCCACGCGCCCACGGGACACACCTTTGATTGGCTGGTTCCCGGTGGCTCCGCCCATCCTGCTCCCCAGGGCTCCGCCCCGTCGCCTTACCCGCGCGCTCCCGTCCGCGCCCCCGAGGGACAAGCCTGCCTATGGGGGGAGGGTCACCCTGGTGCCGCCTGCCCCAGGCCGGTGTGCCCGCATTTCCCGTCCGGCTGCCCCATCCCAACTTCCGGTTTCCCGGCTCCCTGGCGGCGCCCGCCTCTGGGCACCGTGCGTGGGGACAGCCGGCGCGGGTGAGGACCGCAGGGTGGACACACACTGCGGGGCGGGACACATACGGCGTCCCCTGTGGGGAAACTGAGGCTGTCTGCGCGCAGGCCCATGCTGCTGACCCGCTCCCTCTGTGTGACACATAGCTCATTAAATATAAAAACACAAAGAAAACATGCAGCGCATTAGCACCAAACAACCATTCATCAAAGGAGGGGAAGCAGATTTCATTCGGTAACTGCTGACAGCAGGAAAAAGAGCTGAGCTCCCTCCGACTTGTGCAGAGGTGACCGGGGTTTCCAAGGGAGACCGAGGGAGGGGAGAACAGGGCTCACTAGAGTCAGAGAAGTGAACGATCACAAAGAGCAGGCCAGCGTGGGTGCGACTAGGCCAGGCGTGTCCGCTGGCAGGTACGGAAGTCAGGAGTCTGGTATTTACAGCCCTTCGTCCTATGGCAGTCTCCCCAGCTCACTTCCCAGCCCTCAGACTCCCTCCTCTGCGTGCCACGTGGTCCCTGCTCAGAATCTTTTACATTCTTTTTACTTCACTTTGTACGAATAAAATGTAGAGCTTCCATTTGTTTTTACTTGATCTCATCCTTTTAAAAATTCAATTTTTGTGAATGCTTTGTTTTATTTATTTAAGTTTCAAATCCAACTTAGTGAACATAGAGTGTAATAACGATTTCAGGAACAGACTTTAGTGATTCATCACTTACATGTAACACCCAGTGCTCATCCCAACACGTGTCCTCCTTAATGCCCCTCACCCATCCAGCCCATCCCCCCACCCAACACCCCGCCAGCAACCCTCAGTTTGCTCTCTGTATTTAAGAGCCTCTTATGCTTTACGTCCCTCTGTTTTTATCTTATTCTTGCTTCCCTTCCCTTATGTTCTTCTGTTTTGTATCTTAAATTCCACCTATGAGTGAAATCACGTATTTGTCTTTCTCTGACTCATTTCGCTTAGCATAAGACACCTTAGCTCCATCCATATTGTTGCAAATGGCAAGACTTCATTCTTTTTGATTGCCGAGTAATATTCCTTTGGATATATACACCACATCTTCTTTATCCATTCATCAGTCCATGGACATTTGAGCTCTTTCCATACTTTGGCTATTGTCGATAGTGCTGCTGTAAACATTGGGGTCCGTGTACTCCTTCGAATAAGCACTCCTGTATCCTTTGGATAAATACCTAGTAGTACAATTGCTGGGTCATAGGGTAGTTCTATTTTTCATTTTTTGAGGAGCCTCCATACTGTTTTTCAGAGTGGCTGCACCAGTTTGCGTTCCCACCAGCAATGCAAAACGGGTCCTCTTTCTCCACATCCTTGCCAACGTCTGTTGTTGCCTAAGTTATTCATTTTAGCCATCTGACAGGTGTGACGTCGAATCTCATTATGGTTTTGATTTGTATTTCCCAGATGATGAGCGATGTTGAGCATTTTTTCGTGTCTCTTGGCCATCTGGATGTCTTCTTTGCAAAAGTGTCTATTCATGTCTTTTGCCCATTTCTTCACTGGGTTATTTGTTTTTTTGGGTATTGAGTTGGATAATTTCTTTACAGATTTTGGATACTAACCCTTTATCTGATATGTCGTTTGCAAATCTCGTCTCCCATTCTGTCGGTTGCCTTTGAGTTTTGCTGATTGTTTCCTTCACTGTGCAGAAGCTTTTTTATCTTGATGAGGTCCCAATGGTTCACCTTTGCTTTTGTTTCCCTTGCCTCCGGAGATGTGTTGAGTAAGAAGTTGCTGCAGCCGAGGTCAAAGAGATTGTTGCCTGTTTTCTCCTCTAAGATGTTGATGGCTTCCTGTCTTATGTTTAGGTCTTTCATCCATTTTGAGTTTATTTTTGTGTATGGTGTAAGGAAGTGGTCCAGGTTCATTCTTCTGCATGTTGTTGTCCAGTTATCCCAACACCATTTGCTGAAGAGACTTTCTTTATTCCATTGGATATTCTGTCTGCTCTGTCAAAGATTAGTTGGCTATACATTTGTGGGTCCATTTCTGGATTGTATATTCTGTTCCATTGATCTGTGTGTCTGTGTTTGTGCCACTGCCGTACTGTCTTGATGATTACAGTTTTGTCATACAGTTTGAAGTCCGGAATTGTGATGCCTCCAGCTTTGGTTTTCCTTTTCAGGATTGCTTTGGCTATTTGGGGTCTTTTCTGGTTCCATAAAATTTTAGGATTATTTGTTCTAGCTCTGTGAAGCATGCTGGTGTTATTTTGATAGGGATTGCTTGGGAATGCTTTATAATGTAGGGGGGGAAATCAGCTAATGATAAGAATCAGGGCCCTTGGAAAAATGGCTGGTCCTAGCACCAGAGCAAGAAATAGACAAGATGAATCTATAGATGGTGGGAGGGGAAACCGGACAGGCTCTCTAGAAGTGGCAGAATATTCTAAAGCTGAAATCTACATATGCTGTGACAGAGCGATTCACTCCTGGGTAGAACCCAGCAGTAACTCACATTTATGGTCACCAGAGACATGTAACTCCAAACCAAAACCCACCAACTGTCTAGCCACAGTAGGATGAACAAATAATGCACCAGGAAATACCGTTCAGGGAAAAAGCAAAAACATGGATTGAGTCTCCCACTGTGGAGTAAGGCCGGATGAAGAATTCCTTGGGGCACCTGGCTGGCTCAGTTGGTAGAGACAATGTTGTAGGGTCAATGCGACTCTTGATCCGAAGGTTGTGAGTTCGAGCCACATGTTGGGTGTAGAAATTGCTGAAAAATAAAATCTTAAAAGAAAAAACTTCTTATTGTGTGACTTCATTTACATGAAGTTCAAAACCAGACCAGACAAACCTGCTGTGGTGGGAAGTCAAGATGATGATTATGGGGGAGGGAAGTGGCCAGGAGGGCTGGAATGCGAGGGCTGTTTTCACCTGATGCAAACTCATGACACTCTACATTTTTGGTTTGGCTACATTTCTGTACGTTACACCTAAAATTTTTCTTTAAAATAAAAACAAAAACAAAAAACGGGAAAATGGGTGCCTGGCTGGCTCAGTCAGTGGAACATGCAGCTCTTGATCTTGAGGTTGTGAGTTCAAGCCCCAGGGTGGGTGTGGAGATTACTTAAAAACAAAATTATAAATAGGGGCACATGGGTGGCTCAGTTGACTGAATATCCAACTTCGGCTCAGGTCGTGATCTCATGGTTCATGAGTTCAAGCCCCACACTGGGCTCACTCCTGTCAGCGCACAGCCTGCTTCAGAGCCTCTGTCCTCCTCCCTTTCTGCCCCTCCCCGACTCAATATAAATAAGCATTAAAAAATTAAAAAATAAAATCAGGGCACCTGGGTGCCCTGAGCCACCTGGGCGGCTCAGTCGGTTGAGCATCTGTCTCTTGATTTCCACTCAGGTCATGATCTCGCAGTTCCTGGGTTCGAGACCACACTGGGCTCTGTGCTGACAGTGCAAAGCCTTCTTGGGATGCTCTCTCTCCCTCTCTCTCTGCCCCTCCCCTGCTCGAGTCAGCTATCAAAATAAATAAATGAACCTAAAAAGAAATGTAAATGAGGGGCGCCTGGGTGGCTCAGTCAGTTAAGCATCCGACTTCAGCTCAGGTCATGATCTCCCTGCCGCCTCCCCCCCCCCCAACGACCCTGCTCCCGACCCAGTTTGTGAGTTCGAGCCCCGTGTCAGGCTCTGTGCTGACAGCTCGGAGCCTGGAGCCTGCTTTGGATCCTGTGTCTCCCTCCCTCTCTCTGCCCCTTCCTCCACTCATGCTCTGTCTGTCTCTGTAAAAAATAAATATACGTTAAACAAAAAAAAAGTAAATGAAGCGAAACCAGTTAGGCCATTGCTATGGTCCAGGCAAGTGACAATGGAGGCTTGGACTCAGATGACAGCAGCAGAAGTCAAGAAACGGGCAGATTTGGAAAACGTACGGAACTCGGCGACGGATGAGATGTAGGATGAGGTAACTCAAGGGGATCCGGGATAAATCCCAATTCCTGGCTTGCGTGACCGAATGGGCTGTACTACATTTACCGAAACAGAGAATACCAGAAACAGAGATCTGATGTGAAAGACGCATCGAATCCACATTTAGTGAGGACGAAGCGGAGCATGACAACAAAGCCACTGTCGTGGAGCGTGCGTTTCAGTGGCCGTGTGCGTTTGGCTTTGAAAATGAAGACTTTGGGGGCATTTATGAGACACCCAAAGAGTTGAGAAATGAAATATAAATACAAGGATATTGGCATTGAGAATGGTTATTGAGGCCACAGTGGCTACGACACCAAAAAGGGAGGTATATTAGTTATTTATTGCTGTGTAACAAATGATCCCCAAACGTGGTATCTCAAAATAAATACTTATCATCCCATGGTTTCCGTACCCTACAGGGCTTAACTGGGTGCCTCTAGGTCCAGGTCAATAGCTATGGTCAACTTGTCTGCTTGACTGTGGGGAGAGGGTCCAAGGTGACTGGCCTTGGTCCCTCACCACAAGGGCCTCTCCTCAGACATGGCTCGCCCAGGGTAAGCAAGCAAGAGATTGAGAGAGCGCGCATCTGAGGGCCCCCAAGACGAAGCCACGGTCTGTTTACAACAGAATCTCAGAAGTGACACCCCTCCCTCCTGCTGGATTCGGTTTCTTAGAAGTGAATCACTAAATCCAGCCCCCCCCCACACACACACACACAGGCAGTGGCTTACACCGGGGTGGGTCAGAGCAGACCCAAGGTCACCGGAGGCCCCCAGGCCGGAGCCGTGCAGAGTGCCAATATTTAATGCTCGGGCAAAGAAAGCGAAGCTGGTGAAGAAGGCTGAGAGGAGACAACGGGAGAAACAGGGAAAACAGAAGATAGAGGATAGGTAAAAAGGAAGGAAGACAGAAGATCAAATCCACTGAGCGGTCAACTGGGAACCAGTGACCCGCTGAGACACGCTGTGTGGCTGACAGTCCCGTGCGGGGACAGACAAGAGCCAAGCAGATAGAAAAGCAGCGAGTGAATCACAGTCTGTGGCAGGTGCTGGGACGGGAACAGAGCGCGCTGGGAGGGGACACTTTAACAAGGGTGGTTTCCACGAGGCGACGGCCGTTGAAGATTGAAGAGGAGGTCTTTGCTGAGGGTCACACTGAGCTGCGAGGTGCTTCGGGGGTGTCTTTAGGACTCAGCACCACGGCAGAAGACATCAAGACCAAAGTCAAGAACGACCAGACCGCCCCTTTTGACAGCCGCTTCCCCAACCAGAGCCAGACCCGGAACTCCTGGCAAAACTACCTAGACTTCCACCGCTGTGAGAAGGCGATGACTGCTAAAGGGGGTGAGGTCTCCGTGTGCGAATGGTACCGGCGTGTGTACAAGTCCCTCTGCCCCATGTCCTGGGTGGCAGCCTGGGACGACCGCTGGGCGGAAGGCACGTTTCCCGGGAAGATCTGAACTGGCTCCCCGCAGCTCTCGTCTGTATTCCATCCTTCTCCTAGGGCAGTGAAGGGAGACCTGGGTACATGGTGATCCCCACCCTGGGATCCTGAAGCATGGCTTAACTAATCATAAATACTCGTTGGAAAAGTTAAAAAAAAAGAAAAAGAAAAAGATTGAAGAGAAGCGGACAAAGGGCGAGGGTGAGAGCCTCCTTTCCAGGCCAGCATGGCGAGGTGGGATCGAGCTGGTGTGTCCAGAAACAGAAAGGCAAAGGAAAAGAGGGCAGAGGATGTGACCATGGTAAGAAGAGGTTTTAACAGTCATCTTTCCCTGAGCTGGAGAAGGATTTCTCCCCTTTGCCCTCAATTATTCGAACTGGAGGAATCCTACAGAAATAGAAAATAAGGAAAACGTGTCTTTCTTCTGCAAGCTCTCTCTCTCTCTCTCTTTTTAATGGTTATTTATTTAGTTTTGAGAGAGAGCAAGCGAGTGGGGGAAGGGTAGAGAGAGAGCGGGAAATAGGATCCCAAGCAGGTTCTGTGCGGTCAGCGCAGAGCCTGACATGGGGCTCGAACCCACAAACCGTGAGATCATGACCTGAGCCAAAAGCAAGAGTCAGACGCTCAACCAACTGAGACACCCAGGCGCCCCTGAAATCTCTTAAAAGATGAGAGAGGAAGGTTCCATCAGTCAGGCGCTCTTACTGGCCTGGCTGATACTAGACCTGAAGTCTTTTTCACATTTAATAAGAAAAGTTGTACACCTGAAACTGATTATAACACTGTGTGTTAACTATGTTGGAATTAAAATTTAAAAACGTAGTTAAAAAATAATTATTAGCGGCATCTGGGTGGCTCAGTCGGCTGAGCCTCTGACTTCAGCTCAGGTCATGATCTCCCCATTCGTGAGTTTGAGCCCCGCGCTATCAGCTTGTCAGTGAAGAGCCTTCCTGGGATCCTCTGACACCCCCCCGCCCCGTCCCTGCCCCTCTCCAACTTGTGCTCTCCCCTCTCCAAAAAATAAATATTTTTTTAAAAATGTAATTTGGTGTGAACTTTAAAAAATTCCAAGGTAACAACTAGAATAGTTTAAGTGTGCATTTTCAAGATAATTTTAGGAGATATTGAAATATACCCCAAATAGGTAGATTTTCATTAAAAATCTCTCTTTTGGAGGTTTATCACTCACTAAGTGGAAATAAATAACAACTCAGCAATTTCACAAGAATTTTCGTCTATTACTGAGTAATGCTGGGAGAGGGGAGTGTAGGGGACTTCAACGTTCAATAAGCCCTTTTTTTCCTGCAAAGTAACTTTAGTTAATGAGAGGAGTCCAAGGAATCCCAGCTTTGGTGACCCGGCGTTGCCCAGACTGTAAGCCTCATGGGGGCAGCACTTGTCTGTTTAACTCGGCACTGGGTCCCTGGGGTCAAGGACAGTACCAGACACAGGAGGGAAGCAAACATTTCCCGCAGGAATGAATGAATGAATGAATGAATGAATGAATGAAATGGTGCACAACCGCGATGGGCCAGCAACACACAGGATTGTTAGCCAAGCCCATGCTCGGCCACAGGTTTAGAAATGGAGCTGGTCTCCACCTCTCTGACATATTTCCAGGAGAGGTAGCATGTCTGAGTCGGAGGCCTGAAAGTCAGTGCTAACAGCGAAACCCGAGCCTTCCGGCTGAGCCAGTTCCCCAGGCCCTCCCTGCGCGCCCCGATCCTTACCCGTGGAGGCCACGTTCTAGCAGTTCTTCCCAATCATATCCATACAGGCCCGGTTGTCCCCACACCCAGGGCTCAGACATGGCCACGTCCTCGAAAGCCACAGCCACGGGGAAGCAGGTCAGTCTTGGGGGAAGGGGCAAGTCAGGGACGGCCGGGAGGGGTCCAGATCTGGGTGTGGGAGGCGCCTCCGCCCGGGGGTTGGCTTTTGCGGCCCCTGCCCAGGAGGTGGAGTTTCTAGGCTCCTCCCTGGGGTGGGGTTTCCCGACATCTCCCAGGAGGTGGGCGGTCGTGGAGCTCCCGGCCACGCCCAGGAGGTGGAGTTTCTAGGCTCCTCCCTGGGGTGGGGTTTCCCGACATCTCCCAGGAGGTGGGCGGTCGTGGAGCTCCCGGCCACGCCCAGGAGGTGGAGTTTCTAGGCTCCTCCCTGGGGTGGGGTTTCCCGACATCTCCCAGGAGGTGGGCGGTCGTGGAGCTCCCGGCCACGCCCAGGAGGTGGAGTTTCTAGGCTCCTCCCTGGGGGCGTGGTTTACCGACCTCGCTCAGGAGGTGGGCCGCGGTGGGGCTACCGGGGCTGGGCGCCTGCACACTCTGCGTGCTGTGGGTCTCGCGGGCCGCCTCCTAAGCCATTTCGTCTGTTTGGACACGTGCCAGCTCTGGGCCAGGTGTGGAGGGCGCGGAGCAGATAAGGGAAACACCACTTGTCCAGAGGGGGCTTGTAGTCCAGTGAGGCCCACACTAGACAGTGAAAATAAAGGAACAAGATTAATCCCAGGTGCTAAGTGCAGGAAGACAACCACCTGGCTGAGGAACCAGAGAGAGCTCAGGTGTCCCCGGGTCCCCAAAACAGGGCACCGCGAGAGTGCCCGCGGGCTCTGAACGGCAGGTTCCTACGAGGAAAACGCCCTCCGGGCTGCGGCCGCCCAAGAGCACGGCCCAAAAAGACACCTTAGAGCAAATGCAGTCTTGACTTTGGAGGTCGAGTTGGGCTCAAGGCCAGTGGTGAGGTCACTTCCCTTCCCGGAAGCCCCTGCTTCGTGTTTGGGAAACCTGGGATAAAAGCCACCCGGCAGGATTCTTGGGAAGATCTTTGTTGGTGTTGATGGCGCCCTTTCTTCCCCCATCACGTGATCCTGTTGTGTTATTCTCAGCCCGGGACTGCTCGGCACACGGGCGTGTAAGCCCTCTGAAGTCAGGGCCGGTTCCTCCTGCCTACCCCAGCCCCTGCAACTGTGCCTGGCACAAAACTGGCCCTTGGCAAAGATTTGTGGCGTGAATGGAATGCCCAGCAAAGAGCCCCACGACACAATAGGCATTTTAAAATGGCAGCTCTGGGGACGCCTGAGTGGCTCAGTCTGTTAGGCTCAGGTCATGATCTCACGGTTGGTGAGTTCCAGCCCAGCGTCCAGCTCTCTGCTGTCAGTGCAGAGCCCTCTTCGGATCCTCTGTCCCCCCCTCCCCCTTTCTGCCCCTCCCCCGCTCGTGCTCTCTTTCTCTCTGTCTCAAAAATAAATAAACATTAAAAAAAAGTTTTAATAAAATAAAATGGCAGCTCTGGTCCCCTCAGAAAATACAGGGTGACAGACACCCCCAAGAAGAACAGGACAAGTCCTGATGAGGGGGGGTGAGTTCCTACCTGGAGGGGGAGTCAGACTCTCCTACTCAGTCCCAGGTTGGACTCTGGATTAGCCGCTAAATCCTCATTTCTCTGGCCCCTCCCTCTCCCCACCCCACTCCCAAACTGGGAGGTTAAGGGTTAACTCTAGGAAGCCCCCTCATTACCTGGATGGGACCAGAGCTGGGAACTTCCTGTTCAATTTTCCGGGAGCCCTTTCCCAGTCTGGCTGAGGCTGACTCTGGCCCTGGGGCCCTCAAAGAACCCTTAGCAACCCCCCCCCTGGAGTGGGGACCCCGAGTGGTGAGTTGCAAGCAAGCCTGGGGTAAAGGCTGCCAGGACAGACACAAGGGGTTCCTAGCAGCTTGGAGGGAAAAGAGGGACCCGGGCCTCAGCGAAGGGATGGGGGATTGGGAAACTGGAAAAGAAAAAAGTCTTGGAAGGATGTGGGTGGTCTATGCTGGGAGCCCAGTGCCAGCCAGCTCTGGGGCCATCGAGGAGGGTGGCGGGACTTCCTGTAACATGGGCTTGCTGTACCCACCGGGGAGGGGAAGGCAGGCAGGCTCCATGTGCCCCCAGGTGGACGGCCGGCCTCCTGGACTCAGCTCACCACCCGGAGGGGAGCCTGGCCAACAAAAAGTAGCCTGTGACTCTCCTGCCAGCTGTGTCCAGGGAGAAAGGGAAGGTCCCCGGCCAAGGATCCGGGCTCGGGGCTCTCCCGTTGTCTGGGTGGGTCCTGCGGCCGCACTGCCACCCCGGGCTGGTCCAGCCCTTGCCTCCCACCTCGCTGGGCTCCAGATTAAGCTGGTCGAATATCGGAGGGTAGCTGAAGAGCTCTCACCCCCCACAGATGTGCATATGAACAGAGCTTTTGTCCTGGAGACTGGGGGGTGGGAAGGAGAGGCTCTGCAGCCAAATTCCCTTAAATTCCTCCTCTTTCAAGCCTTACCACCTCACCTGAAGTTTCCGGGCACCCCTGCCTGTGTCTAGGCCTGAGGGCTAGAACTCAGAATCTCCTTATTTTTTCTGAATCGCGCCGTGATATTCTGGCTAAGACGAGGCAAATCGCACCGGGAGGGAGGGGAACTGGGTCCTTTTCTGTTTCCGAGCTTTTGCACCCTGGTCAAGATCAGTGTTCTCACCTTAAAGAAAATCTTGGCTCCCCCTGCTGTGACCTTGAGCAAGGCACCCGTCGGCTCCCAGTGTGGCCTCTGCGCTTGTCACATGGAGAAATTATAACCCACCCCGTGGGCTGGGGGTGGACGAAGCAAGCCTGAGTTGAGAGCCCCTCCAGATCAGCACTCAGTACCTGCCAGCTATTATCACGAGGCTGCTGGTCACACGCGATCGGTTCTATCCTTTCGCTCCTGCTGCCCAAAGAGTGAGACAAAAGCCCATTCTCTTCAACACTTATCAGAGACTTTTTCTGCACCAGTTTCGAGTGCTTTCCTCAGTAAGTACAGCTGCCAGGCGGCCATCCTCGTTGTGTTACTTCTACTAACAAACACGGAAGCCGCTTCAAGCACGAGGCGAACGGTTGTGCTCGAGACGCAGTTCCTACTCGCAGGCGGAGGGGAGAGAGACCCTCAGCCATGGGTTCGTGGCCCAGTGTGACCACGGACGGGTAGATGCAGGTTGCTGGTGTGTCGGGGGGGGGGGGTCCCTGAAGAGAGACGTCAAGGGGTGAGAGGCGCCCCGTGGGGTGAGATGCCAAAGTGCAGGAAAGGACGCCACCGCTGGGCGAGCGAAGGAGGGACGGGGAGGGGGGCTGGAGAGAGGCTGGGGCCACCATGGCTGCCCGGGGGCAGGTGGCCAGGATGTAACCCTGGGCCTTTGTTTCAGCATCCCCGGGCTCTCCCTCTCTGAGGTGGAAGCGCTGGGCCGGGTATAAAACCCGCTCTTCCTCTGTTCTGTCACACCGCGCCTCGCTCCCCCCACCAGAACAGGAGGTCCCTTCCGCCCTCAGCCCTGCAACAAGGAGGCTCCTCCACAAACTGTCCAAAGCTCTTGACGAGGCTGACTTCCCCCCGGCCGCGTTGCCAAGGCGGGCCCGTGACGGGAATGACTGTTAGCTGCGCTCACTTGTGGTTTTGCCCAGCAGTAACGAGAACAGCAGTTGGTAGCGTCCTAGCACCCACCGGGTGTGGTCTGTAGGTGGCGGGCACCTCTCTGCTGTCTCTAGGTGGTGGGGAGTGATGTCCCTCTGCCTGGGATGTCCCTGGCGTGGGGCTCGGGGAACAGGTTTGGGAGAAGCTCATCATCGGTAGCCCCGAGGCCAGAGAGCAGGGAGGGCAGGCGGATGTTGGAACTTGGGTTTTTGTGTCCGTAAAATAATTGCAGCCCAAATTAAGAGAGGAAAGTGCTTCAAAACTCTGGAGCCGAGGTGCTGGCCTGTGCCGAACGACGTAAGCCTTCCGGGTTGTGCTGAAGGACCGAACTGAGTCCCCTGGGGGTGAGGCTGAACTTGAGGCATCTCCCTTTTCGTAGATCTGGGTGACCCCAAAAGGAAAGAGTGGGTGGCCCTACAGAACCCTCTGGTCTGAGAGGAGAGATGGGCCCGTGGTCAGTCCTGTGGACCCAGTGCCCCCTGGTGGCCAGTTAGAGCCACTTTTTATTGCTATTTGGGGATGGATACCTTCCAGAAGGGTAGACCAAGGAAGAATCCAGAATTTAAAAAAAATAGGAACGAAAGAAATGATTGCCTCTCCTGCCCATCACCCAGCTCCCAAGGGTGTATCCACTAGAGGTCTCGGAGGTGGACAGGGCAGCTCTGATTGGCCTTGCAGACCTATCTGTCACCGATCTCTACGAGTTCTCTGCAGATCTCTGCAAGCCTTAGTCTCTCATCTGGAGACCCACGCCCCCATCTCACCTCTCTGGCTCATCCTGCCCTCGGTCTCTGGTGGAACCTGCGAGGGGAGGAGATTGGTACACCAAGTGGGTGCTCAGCCCTGCCCTGATCAGCTGGGTGGTCGTGGCCTTGACCGCTGAGAGCCACCCCCAGAGCCATAAAGTGAGAGTCAAGATGTCCGGTCAAGGAGAAATCCCACGCATGAATCCCTACTCCCCACCCAGCCCCCACCTTTTGTCTTTAAAATTGCCAAACTTCCGGAGACTTTGAGAGAGCAACGCAGTGGACATCAACACACCCATCTCCCAGATTCAAGAGTTCTTTTATTTTCCCCATTTGCCTTTACTATCCCTAAGTATGGCTGAACCCTCGGGCCCCCTTCCTTCCAAACTCTTCAACGTCTCCCAAAAATAGAGGCATTTCCCACAAACCACAAAACTGGAATCCTTTCTCAGAAATTAAGGGTCAGCTCCATTGCAATCTAGTGTCCCATCCATATTCCAATTTCCCCAGCTGACTCCAGAATATCTTTTAGAGCATCCCTACTTCCCCCTCCACCCATCCCCTCCCCTCTTTAAAAACATTGGGCTCCAGTCAAGGTTCCTTCTTTCGGCCATGGGGCTGTTAGTTTCCTCTAGAGCCATGCGCCCCCTACAGGTGCTTTTAAAGATAATGCTGAAGGACGGGGGCCAGTTTGCCAGAAATATTCTGCATTTGTAATTCGTTCCATTGTTTCCCTGAGGGATCATTTCACTTGTTCTTTTTTTTTCTTTTAATTGAATAAATCTGACGTGTAACATTGTGTCAGTGAAAGGCGTACAGCATGTTACTTCGATACGTCTGTATATTGTAATAGACTGCTGATGCAGTGATATTTATCGAATTACATAATTACCCCGCAGTAGTATTGTCTATATCCATTATACTGTGCATTAGATCTCTATGGGTTATTCACTATGAGTTACAAGTTTGTCCCCTTAAACAGCATCGCTCTCATCCACTGCACCCCCCCCACCGCCTCCCACTCACTCTTATCTGTGCGGTGCAAAGTGGGGTCTAAAGGCTGGATCGCGTTGCGATGGAACGTTTCTGCCAAGAACCCCTCTTTGGCGGTGCCCTGTCCTCCCTGGGGCCTCAGGAGGCGGGGAAACCAGGCGGTCCTGTCTCAGAGATGCCACTTTTGATCACTGGGGTGAAGTGACGTGAAATTCGAAATGCTGCAGGAAGGCGTGAAGACACGGAACCGTCAGTTTTCTCTGCCTTTTAGCGTTTGGGGCTGTCCTGCCGTCCGAGCCGTTGCCTAGGACCAGCGAGAGAAACATGATTCCTCCGGAGGCCACATCTTTAGGCATTTCTTAACACCGCAGGTGTGGGAGCAGAGCGGGAGAGACCTGACAGTGGGACCAGCTGCAGTGAGCCGTGCCCCGCCGCCGCCCCCCCCCCCGGCTGAAGGATGCTCGAAGAACCCGTCCCGGCCGCCCGAGAGCCCGAGCAGCTCGGAGCAGTCAAACTGGAGGAAGAGGAGGCCGTCGGTCAGGAGGACCTCAGGCACACTGAGGCCAGGCCCCGGCCCGAGGTGGCTCACCAGCTCTTCAGATGCTTCCAGTATCAGGAGGACATGGGGCCAAGGGCGTCCCTGAGCCGGCTCCGGGAGCTGTGCTGCCGCTGGCTGCGGCCGGCTCTGCACACCAAGGAGCAGATCCTGGAGCTGCTGGTGCTGGAGCAGTTCCTGAGCGTGCTGCCCCCGCACCTGCTGGCCCGGCTCCAGGGCCAGCAGCTCAGGGACGGCGAGGAGGTTGTGCTGCTGCTGGAGGGTGTCCAGAGGGAGTCCAGCGCCGTGGGGCCGCTGGTAAGGGGGAGGGGGGGCGGCCGGGCGGCAAGACAGGGACTCGGGCGCCCCGTGAAGGAATCACCCGACACCCCATTTTCCTCCCTCTGACAATTGCTTCTTAACCTCCTAAGTCCCGTGACCCTCCCCTTTCCGCGGCCCCCTTTCCCTTGGGAGTGAGAAGGACGCGCATCGTCCCTCTGCCCTGTTCGCCACCTGACACAGATGCATTTTGCACAGGATTTTAGTTTTAATGCTGGCAAGAATTGTCCCCGTGCAGACGTCACTTCGGAGGACCAGGGGGGCTCTTCCCAGGTCTCCAGCCACAGCCCCAAAAAGGAAGTGCCCTCAGAAGGACCCCCGGCCCCGGAGCCAGCCGTGGAGCCCCCAGCATCCCAGCCAGGGCCCTCCAAGCCTGCTGAGCTGGGGACCTGGAGACATCCCCCAAGTTCAAAGCAGCCACTGAGCCCAGGCCCCAAGAGGACATTCCAAGCCCTGCAAGAGTGTGGTGAGCAGCTGGTGCCCGGGCAGGTGGGAGCCAGGGGGCCTGGTACGTGAGGACGGGGTGAGACGAAGGCACCCCCCCCTTTGACAGGGATGGGAGAGCGCCGAGATGTCTCTCCCAGGGCCCTGACCACGGGTGCGCCCCCCGTACGGCGGGGGGAGGGTAAGTCGGCCCCCTAACGGCTCTCTCTTTCTCCCCCCGATGCTGCCAGCCCCCCAGGGCCCTGTCCTGTGGCTGGAGGAAAACTCCCGAGATCAGGAGCTTGCAGCTGTGCTGGTGAGCTGGCCCGGCCCCTCCCTCCAGACTGTCCTCGGCCCGGACGCTCTCTGCCCCCGCTGTTGTGGCAAATCCGTGTCTTCCTTAATTTGAACCCTCAGAGTCTTCCATCCCCCTCAGCTCACAGCCCCGTTCCTCTCTCACCAAGGGTCTGGCTCATCCTTTTGTTACAGGAGTCCCTGACCTTCGAGGATGTCCCAGCAAAGAAGGCGTGGCCTGTTCACCCTCTGGGTAAGCGGCCCTTCCTGCTGGGGACCACCGAAGGCTCTCTCCTTGTGTTTCCAGAGTGGTCTCTAAAGCTCCAGACCCTACCTGACTTTTTAGCCTCTTTGGCTAAAAATGGGCTATGTTAACATGAATTCCTGCCTTCCTTCCTTTCTTCCTTCCTCCGTTCGTTTACTTATTTTATACTTTTAAAAAAATGTTCATTTACTTCTGAGAGAGAGAGAAAAAGCAGGAGCGGGGGAGGAGCAGAGAGAGGGGGACAGAGGATCCGGACGTGGGGCTGAAACTCACAAATATGAGATCATGACCCGAGCTGAAGTCCGACGCTCAACCCACTGAGCCACCCAGGTGCCCCTTACTTACTTATTTTATTTAAAAAAATGTTTTTTTAATTTTTTAACACTTATTTATTTTTATTTATTTATTTTTAATTTTTTTTATCGTTTATTTATTTTTGAGACAGAGAGAGAGACAGAGCATGAACGGGGGAGGGGCAGAGAGAGAGGGAGACACAGAATCGGAAGCAGGCTCCAGGCTCTGAGCCGTCAGCCCAGAGCCCGACGCGGGGCTCGAACTCACGGACTGCGAGATCGTGAGATCGTGACCTGAGCTGAAGTCGGACTCTCAACCGACTGAGCCACCCAGGCGCCCCACTTATTTATTTTTGAGACAGAGAGAGAGCATGAACAGGGGAGGGTCAGAGAAAGAGGGAGACACAGAATCTGAAACAGGCTCCAGGCTCTGAGCTGTCAGCACAGAGCCCGATGTGGGGCTTGAACCCACGGACCGCGAGATCATGACCTGAGCTGAAGTCGGACGCTCAACCGACTGAGCCACCCAGGCGCCCCTAAAAATTTTTTTTAATGTTTATTTATTTTTGAGAGAGAGAGAGCGTGAATGCAGGAAGGGGCAGGAAGAGAGGGAGACACGGAATCCGAAGCAGGCTCCTGGCTCTGAGCCGGCAGCACAGAGCCGGACCCAGGGCTCAAACCCACGAATCGTGAGATCTTGCCCTGAGCCGAAGTCAGTCGCTTAACTGACTGAGCCACCCAGGCGCCCCTCTTTTACTTATTTTAGAGGCTTACTGTGTTTGATGTAATCATCAATCCCGTTAACTTTGAGCTTTTAAAATGGGTGGTCATGGGAGTGCTTGCTAAGGGGTTTGGGGTTTACATCCAGGGGAAGGACAGAGTTCTGACACTAGATAGACAGTGGTGACAGTTGTACAACACTGGGAATGTACCTGATGGACCTGAACTGTGCACTTTAAAATGGTTACTACGGTAAATTCTATGGTTTTTACCGTCACCTTCTGCCCCCCCCCCTCCGCCCTCCTCCCGGATTTCGGGATCCTGGGTTTCTTTCTGCTTTGAGGCAATGAGGCCCTGGCAATTCCTGGGGGCCTCTAAGAATAGGCCTGCCCACATACCCCCCCTTTTCCTGCTTCTTCCTCAGGACCCGGAAGCAGAACCCCAGATGAGGAGTTCAAAGAGGAGCCCAAGGCGGTCACCTGGCCTGCGGCCCTCTCAACAGAGCCTCAGGCAGACCGTCCTGCGGCGGCGGAAGAGCCCCAGGTCCAGGTGCTGGGGCCTGGCCCCGAAGTGAGTGGCACCGGCGGAGGAGGGTCCCCTCCCAGCAGGAGTGACATCCTGGAGGTCAAAGTGGCCGACGGGCCTCCCAGGTCGGAGGCAGAGATGGAATTCATCTGCACCGACTGCGGGGTGACTTTCCGACAGCTGGCCCGCCTGGAGGCGCACCAGCTGCGGAGTCACCCGGGCGCCCGGTCCTTTCCGTGCGAGCGCTGCGGGAAGAGCTTCGGCCGCAGCTCCATCCTCAAGCTGCACATGCGCACGCACACGGACGAGCGGCCACACGCCTGCCACCTGTGCGGCCACCGCTTCCGCCAGAGCTCCCACCTGAACAAGCACCTTCAGACGCACTCCTCCGAGCCCGCCTTCCTGTGTGCCGAGTGCGGCCAGGGCTTCCAGCGGCGCGCCAGCCTCATGCAGCACCTGCTGGCGCACGCCGAGGGCCAGCAGTCGCCGCGCGCCCCCGAGGCCAAGCCCGAAGCGCGCGAGCTGGCCGTTGTCCTGTGCTCTCACTGCGGCCAGACCTTCCAGCGCCGCTCCAGCCTCAAGCGCCACCTGCGGATCCACGCCAAGGACAAGGGCCACCAGTGCTCGGAGTGCTCGGGCAGCCTGCGCTCGGGCCCGGAGCGCAGGCCGTACGTGTGCAACGACTGTGGCAAGGCGTTCCGGCGCAGCGAGCACCTGGGGGCCCACCGGCGCGTGCACACGGGCGAGCGGCCCTTCTCGTGCCAGGTGTGCGGCCGCAGCTTCAGCCAGAGCTCCCAGCTGGTGTGCCACCAGCGGGTGCACACGGGCGAGAAGCCCTACAGCTGCCCGCACTGCGGGAAGCGCTTCGTGCGGCGGGCGGGGCTCGCCCGCCACCTCCTGACGCACGGCGGCCCGAGGCCCCACCACTGCACCCAGTGCGGCAAGACCTTCAGCCAGACGCAGGACCTCGCCCGCCACCGGCGCAGCCACACGGGCGAGAAGCCGTGCCGCTGCAGCGAGTGCGGCGAGGGCTTCAGCCAGAGCGCCCACCTGGCGCGCCACCAGCGCATCCACACCGGGGAGAAGCCCCACGCCTGCGACACCTGCGGCTACCGCTTCCGCAACAGCTCCAACCTGGCCCGCCACCGCCGCAGCCACACCGGCGAGCGGCCCTACGGCTGCCAAACCTGCGGCCGGAGCTTCCGGCGCAACGCCCACCTGCAGCGGCACCTGGCCACCCACGCGGGCGCGGGGACCGAGGCGGCGTCCAGGCCGGCCGAGCCCCCGCAGGAGTGCCGGGAGTGCGGCAAGAGCTTCAGCCGCAGCTGTAATCTGCTGCGCCACATGCTGGTGCACACGGGGGCCAGGCCCTTCTCGTGCGCGCAGTGCGGCCGCAGCTTCAGCCGCAACTCGCACCTGCTGCGCCACCTGCGAACCCACGCCCGCGAGACCCTGTACTAGCCTCGCGCAGGTTCCGCCGGGCCCCGCCCCGCACGCGCGCGCGCGCCTCTGCGTCGCCCGTGTCCTGGGCAACCGAGGCCTGCGGTGGGCGTCCCTGGCCTGGCCCCGCCCCGCCCCGCCCCGCCCCGGCCTCCCTCTGGCTCCGCCAGACCTGTGTGTTAGTTTTCCCCTACCCCGGAGGCAGATCTCCCTGGCTTCAGGGTTGTATTTCAAAATCCTAAAGTAAAACAGCTTTCCTGAAAATGACTCTGCTTTATTTTTTTGTGAGGTCCACCAAAACGCTGTTACCCTCCTACTGTGACAGTGACGCCTTTTTCCCTTCCCTTCCCTTCCCCAGCACCTTCCATAGCAGGCTAGAGGGGAGCAGGCCCAAGGACTGGCCTCCTCCCCCACCCGCAACACACACACCCCGAAAGGGCCAGGGTTGGGGGGGGCGACAGAGGGGTGCCATCTGTCCCAGTCAGCTGTGAGGAAGGCCAGGGAATCTCACCCGGAATTCTTCCTTCTCTGGAGTCTGCCCCTAACCTGTGCTGTCCAGTACCCTCTAGCTGTATGCGGCCGTTTAAATTAATTAAAATGGTGGGACGCGTGGGTGGCTCAGTCATTTGGGCGTCGGACTTCAGCTCAGGTCATGATTTACAGGTTGGTGAATCCAGCCCTGCGTCACGCTCTGCGCTGACAGCCCAAAGCCTGCCTGGGATTCTCCTCTCTGTCCCTCCCCTGAATTCTGTCTCTCAAAATAAATAAATAAAAACCTGAAAAAAAATAATTACTTTAATAACGGAATATAACTTAAAATCCCAGATTCTGGGTCATTCCAGGAAACAGCAGATGAAACGAAACCTGCCTGATGGCCAAGACAGGTTGCGGGCTGGGGACCCCCTAACGACCCATAATCCTGCAAACCCGAAGGTGGTTTGGCAGAGTGCCCACCTTCTCCGACCTCTCAGGCAATCTTGGCAATCCGGTAGACAGATTTCGTTTTCTCCCAGTCTAGTGGACAGATTTTTAAAATCATGTGACTTGTGGTAATACTGCAAAAAAGAAAACAGCCCACCCCAGCTGTAGGGCGTGTGCACACACACTTCCTGCTCTAGTCGGTGGCTTGTCACCTACAAGCTTTCGGGTTGTCTTTGTCCCTCCACCAGCCTGACACACGACTGCTCTTTGGCAAATGCTTGTGGACATACAGTGAACTTGTCAGCCCGCGGCCAAGGGACTTGGGAAAGATCTGTCCCCAGATCTAGAGGAGGTCCATGTTTTGGGGGGTTGGGAGGAAGATGAGGTGGGGTACAGAGAGTCACCAGATGTCCCAGAACAAATTAGAGCCTTGGAAGACCCCCCGAGGAGAAATTTTCAAGAAGGAAGCTTTCTTGATCAACTAAATGAGTAAGGAAGTTGGGAGAACCCATAGCATTTGAAGGCTTTATTTCTTGAGCACCTACTATGTACCAGGGAACGTGCCGGGCTATTGAGGAGAACAAGGCCTGAAATAGAAGAGGGAGATCACCTCAGAAGAACCGGGGGGAGGGCACCCTCATCGGAGGGAACAGCAGGTGCAAAGTCCCTGAGAATACTGTCCCTGAGGGAGATCTGTAGGAACCTGATGACACAGACACAGCCTCAGAGGCTGACCTGACACCCAGGTCAGAGTGTATTTACGATGGGAAGATGGGAGGGTGTTAATCAGGCAGTTACTTCATTTTGCCATGACATTGATTTGGCCTCGGCACTGGAAAGATTTGGCTTGAAAGAGGCAAGACCGAGGCGACCAACTAGGTTTGGGATGACGGTGACCTTGATGGGGCCGTGGGGTCATGAAAGCCCCTGATGGCTTCAACACGGTAGGCAGGTTTTCTCAACTTCTCACCGGAGTCAAGCGCAAAGGCACAAGGAGAAGTAAGAGAGAGTCTGACCACAGGGTCACGTGAAAATGCGGGTCAGGGGTCTAAAAGAAACTGAATGTTGACTGGCCATGGGAGGAGAGGACACGACGTCCAGGGGGAAGCGAGAGCTAGGTCAGGCCCTGGCGGGGGACGGCCCCTTGGAGCTGGGGACTCAGGCCTGAGATGGGCCTTCCAGTGTAAAAGGCTCTCAGAGGGATCCCCTGGGAATGAAACAGGATGTGGGCCAGCACAGGGCTCCCCAAAGTCCACTCCCTCACCGGGCAGGGGCAATGAGCAAGCAGGGCCCCTCAGGATGACCAGGGCCACCATCAGGGTCTGTCTAGCTTAGCCTTTGCCCACTCCTGGTGGACTCACAGCTGTTCCCCAGGGAGGTGATTTTTCTAAGAATTAAGAGTTCATTCGTATGATCCAAAAGGGTCTTTAAGAAACTGGCAGATGGGAGGGGGGGGGCACCTGGGTGGCTCAGTCAGCTGGGCAACCGACTTTGGCTCAGGTCATGCTGTCCCAGTTCGTGGGATGGAACCCTGAGGCCAGTGTCGGGCTCTGTGCTGATGGCTCGGAGCCTGGCGCCTGCTGCGCATTCTGTGTCTCCCTCTCTCTGCCCCTCCCCTGCGCGCGCTCGCGCGCACTCTCTCTCTCTCTCTCTCTCTCTCTAAATAAACATTAAAAAAAGAAAAAAGAAAAAACAAAGAAAACGCCACAGGAGTGAGTGATAGAAATGCCCCCAGCTGTGAGGCCTCCCGGCTCCCAGTCACCTCCCCACATCCCTCTCACCCCTAGGCACACCTCCCTGGTCTGGAGCCTCTCCTTTGCTGGCGTGTTTTCCCGCACCCCACCCTCACCCCACCCCACCTGTCCCCTTTCCTGCTCTGTCCTCAGGTCAGGGCCCCGGAAACCGCCCCCCCCCAGCTCTATCTCGGCAGCTGCTGTTTACGGCTAGACACCCCAATGCAAAAATCTGTGTGCAGCTGCGGGAAGCAGGATGTCAGTGGGGGAGGGGGGAGCTTCACGGAAGTGGCCTCAAAAATGGTGAGCTGGGCCGACCCCCTCCCTGCCCTGGCCTTGCTCCTGGCTCCCCTCCCCCCACCCCCTCCCCAGTTTCTGCATTTGCAGGCCCCCGGGAGGCCTGAGCCAGAGATCTGAGTCCCGTCCCGCCCCAGGCTGCCCTTCTCTCTGGTCCAGGTAGGGGTGAACCCTCCTCCCCCTCCCTACTCCTCCCTCCCCCGCCTCTGCCCCAACCTCAAAGCCAAGGAGTTTCCATGGCCTGGTGAAGGATGAAGACCCAGGTCAGAAGAACAAGCCAAGGGGCAAATGTGCCTCAGGCCTGAGCTCCCTGCAACGCGCAGGCCAGGAAACTTCCAGCCCTTTCCACAGGCCAGGTGTCACCCGTGTCCATGTACAGATTATAGAGGTCAGGTGGAACCCCCCCCTCCCTGGGGTCCTGCCCCCTCCCCAGCCACTGGGGGCTCCTGCCTCCCGTCCAACAGGCACTCAGTTTAATTCAACCAACTTTTTTTTTTTTTTAACGTTTATTTATTTTTTGAGAGACAGAGACAGAGCAGGAGCTGGGGAGGGGACAGAGAGAGGCGGGGAGTCACAGATTCCGAAGCAGGCTCCAGGCTCCGAGCTGTCAGCACAGAGCCGGACGCGGGGCTCGGGGCTCGGGGCTCATGCCCATGAACCGTGAGATCCTGACCTGAGCGGAAGGCGGACGCTCAACCGACTGAGCCCCCGGGGGGCCCGCAGCCAACTCTTACTAGGACGCCACAGCCAGAGCGACGGGCCGGACCCGGACAAGGAAAGCGGCCGGGGAGGGCTGGGCTAGGCCTGGACGGCGCTCCTGAACACCTGAGCCACTGAGGTGCAGAAACTGTTAAAGGCGCTGCAGATGGCCTCCACCGCGTTGCAGAAGGCCTGAAAGCCGGCGGCCACCTTCTCCCTCAGCCACGCCAGTGCGGCCTGCCACTTGAGCTGCAGTTGGTAGAGCAGCCTTCGGAACGACCTCAGGGCTCGGTCACAAAAGCTCTCCTCCGTCTTCCGGACCCCGGGGTGCTCCTTCTCTTCCAGCTCGAGGACGGAGGACCTCAAGACTCTGGAACGTAGCTCCTGCCGCACTTCAGGAAGTAACGGACTGGACTCCTGCGAGGGTGGGGGTGCCGTTCGGGTCGGGGTCCCACCTGGAGGACGCGGCCCAGGTCCTGGCCCCGGCGGAGGCCTCCCCACCCGTGTGAGAGTCTGGGAGCCAGAAGCCCGGCTCTCCCGCCGACAGCTCCACACTCGAGAAGACTCCATCCAGGGGCTCGGCCCCTCCGTGCCTCCCCACCCGCAGGGAGCAGCGTGGTGCTCGAGGACGGGCGTCTGAGCCCGGCACCGGCCCCGCGCGGCCCCTCATACGCGGAGGCACCCCTCCACCCTCAGCTTGGCCGGGGGGCGGGGGGCACTGTGCACACACGTGACCAAGTCAAGACAGAACAGGGGGGGAAGGAAAAGCAAGCAGGGCTGCGATGGGCGTCTCACACTCACCTCGTCGTTGTTCTGATGATGGTGAAGGTCCACGGCTTCCAGCATGATCTCGTTGAAGCCATCCTGGGGAGAGGGGACGGTTCGGAGCTCCAGATCTGCTCCTGTCTGTGGCCTCCATGCGTCCACGGGAGTGTCAAGGGAGCCAGGAGCCCGGACCCGATAACGATAACCTGGCTGTAGCCCTGGGGACCGAGCTTTGGTAGGGGCGGGGGGGGGGCGGGGGGGGGGACTCACCTCCACCTCTCCCAGCCTGAGCCTCTGTTGCTGCGGGGGGGGGGGGGGATGTCACTTGGCTTAAAATCCTCCCAGCCTCTCCCGCCCGCAGTCTTCTCCCCCAAGTCCCCACCTGTTCTCTGCTCCCCAGGCCCCCATCACTGGGTCCAGCCCAGGGGCCTGGGGACCAGGTATCCGGCATCCCTGCTCTGTCGTCAATATGCGCAGTGACTTGATCACCTTCCTAAGCCTCCCTGGGCCTCTGCATTTCTCCCCTGTGCCCTCACCTGCACACGGGTGTGAACTAGGACAGTGTGCCAGGAGGTGCCCAGGTGTAAGGAGTGAGCAGACCCGAGGTAGCATCTCCATCACCCTCACCGTCATCGTGGTCATTGTGAAACCACCCACCTGACCCCAACTGTAGAGCGCGTGGGAGTGGGGGGCGCGGCGACCCACCGGTGCTCCTCGGGATTGGTGTTGGGTCCTGTCACAGAAGATGTCCACCAGCTGGTGCTGCGCAGAGGGGAGAGGCGGAAGTGAGAGAGAGGCCTCGTCGTTCCCCCTCAGGGGCCCCTGGCTGGCCCAGAACGTTCTCAGCTCCACACAGCAGGACCCAGGTCCCCCTTTCTCCCCCGGACACACACTGGGAAGAGCTTCTTACCATTTGGTGCCTCATAAACTCAATAGGATTTCTGCCCACCTGTGGGGGTGACAGTGATACTCAGACACGTGTGACCTTGCCGCCCCCCACACTTGCTGTACACACACACACACGCGCGCGCGCGCGCGCGCACCCTGACCACACGCATGGGTGAGCATTGCCCCAGAGTGCTCCGGATCCACTGTGTTACCAAATACCTGTCCCTCTCCGTCCCGGGCCGACGGGCTGGCGGGGGCGGTGCTCTCGAAGGCGGTCACAGGTACGCAGCTCTTGACAGCTGGCTCTGCAGACCCACCTCCCCTGCCCGGACCCTCGGCTTGCCCCACAGAAGCGCAGGGCAGCCCGGACACGGCATCACGGGTCTCCACCAAACCTGGTGCCGGCTCCCTGGTCACTGGGCAGTCCCCGCCACACGCGGAACGTCCACGGCTCTGGGCAAATATCTGCGGTGAGGCACCTGTCTCCACGTTTCTCGAGTCCCTGATGGCACCAGCCCGTCACCCCAATCGGGGGCGCTGGCCGCAGGGAACAATTTGCTCTCCAACTCGGGCTCCCAAACTGGGCGTGGCCACCGAGCCTGGGGTCATTCCAGAGTCCACTGTGACAAATCCCGCAGGGCCCTGCAGCCTGTGGCCAACCTCACAACGGGGGTGGGGGAGGTGACCGGACACCCCAAAAGGGAGGCACAGACACCAAGGTCCTGGGCGGCAGGCCCAGGCAGGGAGGAATTTTTAAACTTGGCAGGAAAGCACGACCTCCCCGCCCCCAGGTTTCCGGGGTATCGGGACCGGGTCTACCCGGGATCGGCGCCTCTGGCCGTATAGACCCTCCATGCCCCAGCTGCGCCACCAACGCATCGGGTCCAGCTCCTGGAGCCACCCCCTTGCCCTCATACACAGCGTTCCTCGGTATCCTTAGCAGACACACACGCAGACCCTCTCCCCGTAGTTTGCCCCCAGACCGGAAATCTGGCCCCACAATCGGGACCCACTCTATAAAGTGAATGACTCACAGCAAAATGAAACGGTGAGGCTGTCTGTCAATAATTATTCAGAATTTCAGGCAGTGAGAGAGCATTCAACAAAGTAAGCCGGGGGTGGTTATGAGCCTGGGGCCCTGTGGAGTGCACGGGTCACATGCCTCTGACCCCCTGCTTCCCCAGTGGACTCCCCCATTGGCCTAGGAGAATGGGACAGAGCCAGGTGCACGTGGAGAGATCAGGGGGTCTGGGGGCCAGCGCGAGCGGGAGAGGGGGACGCACAGCGGGGAAGTGGAATCTGGGCCCCCCCCCCACCCCTCCAATTGCTCTCACTCACCTTGGAGGACCACATGGTGGCTCAGGGCTCTGGGGGCTGTGGCCTGGCGGGGAGGAACAGGTGTGAGTTAGAGGGTTCAGGGAAGCGGCCTCCCCGCCAGCCCACCCCCCACTGGAAGTCGCTTTGGCTGCAGCCTCCCCCCCAGGCTGCCAGGTCACCTCACAGATTCTCCCGGCCTATGCTTCTGCTCCAAAGAGAGCCTCTGATTTAAGAGGGAGGAGGGAGGAGGGAGGAGGGAGAGGCTGGGGGTGGGTGGAGCCTGGCTTGGAGGCAGGATGTGAGGCTGTGTGTGTGTGTGTGTGTGTGTTTGTGTGTACGCACGTGTGTGGCACACGGAGACAGAAGCAAGGACAGGGAGACCGCCTGGGCGGGTGTGGGCAGGGCCTCTGGCTGTGCCCCCTCCACTCTCTGAGCTGGGGTGGGGAACTTCAGAGCCCAGGAACCAGCCTCTTTCTCAACCTTACCGGCCCGAGACAGGGAAAGACAGAGGAAAAGTCCAGACTGGTGAAAGCAGATCGGGGCACTCCCAGGTTCTGGAAAATGAACTCATCCTGTTGAAGGTCAAGTAAGCTACTGGGGAATGCTGACTAGGTCGCTTGGAACGGAGCATACCCCGGCTCCAAAGTCCAGAGAATGTTCCAAGCACCTCCAGGCCCAAGGCAGAGCAGGGCTGGCCAGATCCCTAAGGTGGGCCCACCGGGAGGGGTGGGGAGGGGAGCTGAGCAGACTGCCCCATGGGCCCCTGCAGGGGAGGCTGGAGGTGATGGCTGTCTGCCACGGGACAGGGTGAAGCCCTCAGGAGGAGCTGAGGGCCTAGGGTCAGCAGGCCAGACTATCCTGAGCCCTCCCGGGGCCGAGGGGCACCATGTCCCGGCCGGCCCTGTGCAGTTCTGGGGTCACCCCCAGTTCGGCTCGCCCTACTCTGGCCCAGAGTCCCCCCGCCTCACCACAGCCGTGTCTACCCTCCACACTGGGGCTGCCCGGTGCCTGGGGCCGCGAAACCGATCGAGGCCTCGGCAGGGTGGTCAGGGTGGCGGCTTCGAGGGCCGTGGGGGAAGGGTCTCTTCCAGCCTCTCTCCCAGGCCTGTGGATGGCCTCTTCGTGCTCATGTCATTCTCCTGGCACGCGCGTCTGTCCGCTAACTTCCCATTTTTATAGGGACACCAGTCTCACCGGATTAGGGCCCATCCAATGACCTCATTACCTTGATTCTCTCTACAAAGATCCTATCTCCAAATAAGGTCACCGTCTGAGGTCCTGGGGATTAGGACTTGAACACGAGGACCTGGGCTCCCGAGGGGCCCCCGGAAGGACAGAACTGTAAAGCAGATTTCCTTGGCGCAAGCCTCACTTGCATTGACTAGACCCCAGCAGGCGTCTCCTGGCCCCTTAGGAGCCCATCAACGGTCTGAAACGCCCCGTGCACACCTCGGAGTCCAGATCCTTCCCTGAGCCGTCTTTGAATTCCAGGCGGGGACAGAAAAGGTGGCGGCTGCAGGTAACGGTCCTGGGCTTCTTTCTCGGGAAGCACGGCCCCCTGACCCCACGAGACGCTTGGCCCCTCCGTGACGGTCTCGCAGATCACCGTCAGCAAGCATTTTGCGTCTCGGCAGGCTGCACCGTTTTCTATACAGCTTTGGCGAGAAACAACCCACACGCAACTCCCCCAGTGAAGCGTATAATTCAACGCACAGAACCGTGCACCCGTCACAGCCAATTTCAGAACATTTTCGTCGCCTCAGAAAGGCGAGCCAGCGCCCCGCCCAGATCCCAAAGCCCCGCCCAGACAGCCACGCATCTGCTCTCTGTCTCTGGAGTTCCCTGGTCTGGATGTTTCTTATACACGGAATCACATAGAGACGGTCACGCTGCGTGACCTTTAGTGGCCGCCTTTTGCACTTAGCACGGATGTCTGGTTTTAGGTCTCTTGGGTTCACAGCTAGGAGGGGAATTGTTGGCTCCTATGGTAACTGACTAGGTTTTCCACTTTTTGAGGAACCGCCAGACGAGTTTCCAAAGTTACTGCGCCCTTTTCTGTCCCCAGAAGCAGCGCGTGATGGTCCGTTTCTCCACATCCTCGCCCACGCCGACTATGATGTTTTTTATTCTAGCCGCCCTGGCGGGTGTGAAACAGTATCCCTGTGTGGTTTTGATTTTCATTCCCCTCATGACCAGCGACGTCGAGCATCTTTCCGTGGGCTTGTCGGCCACTTGGAGGGATGTGCATTCTGACCCTTTGCCCGTTTTTAAATTGGGTCATTTACCTTCTGCTTATTAAGCTGTCAGAGTATTTTATATATTCTGGATACGAGCCTCTCATCAGATATGTCCTTTGCAAATACTTTCTCCCGTTTTGTGGGTGGTCTTTTCATTTTTTTAATGGTGTCCTTTGAAGCACAAATATTTTACAGTTTGATTATGGGACCATTTTTTTTTTATTTTTTTTATTTTTTTTTTAATTTTTTTTTCAACGTTTTTTATTTATTTTTGGGACAGAGAGAGACAGAGCATGAACGGGGGAGGGGCCGAGAGAGACAGGGAGACACAGAATCGGAAACAGGCTCCAGGCTCTGAGCCATCAGCCCAGAGCCTGACGCGGGGCTCGAACCCACGGACCGCGAGATCGTGACCTGGCTGAAGTCGGACGCTTAACCGACTGCGCCACCCAGGCGCCCCGATTATGGGACCATTTTAACGATAAAAGTGATCAATTTGACCTGGCATTTTTCTGTAGTATACTTAAGAATATGTGTGTGTGTATATATATATATATATATATATATATATATATATATATATATTTCTTTCCCCCTAAGATTTACTTCTAAGTAATATCTACACTCATTGTGGGGCTGGAACTCACAACCCTGACATCAGGACCCTCAGGCTCCACCAACGGAACCAGCCGGGTGCCGCAGACAAAGTGTTTTATTTTTTTTTTTAATTTTTTTTTCAACGTTTATTTATTTTTGGGACAGAGAGAGACAGAGCATGAACGGGGGAGGGGCAGAGAGAGAGGGAGACACAGAATCGGAAACAGGCTCCAGGCTCTGAGCCATCAGCCCAGAGCCTGATGTGGGGCTCAAACTCACGGACCGCGAGATCGTGACCTGGCTGAAGTCGGACGCTTAACCGACTGCGCCACCCAGGCGCCCCAAAGTGTTTTGTTTTAAAGTAGGCTCCGTGACCAAGGTGGGGCTCAAACCCAAACCCACAACCCTGAGATCAAGAGCCACATGCTGTTCTGACTGAGCCAGCCAG
Organism: Lynx canadensis; assembly: GCF_007474595.2. NCBI lineage: Eukaryota > Metazoa > Chordata > Mammalia > Carnivora > Felidae > Lynx > Lynx canadensis. The sequence goes on along the minus strand of NC_044318.1, from coordinate 2,854,248 downwards.
GCACCCTTAATATATATTTAAAGGCTGGAGAAGAAGTCTCCGTGTAGCACTAAAAGAAGCCCCAGATTTCACATTGGATGGCCCTCCTCTGAGGTCCCCTAGCCGACTTTTGAGTTTCTCTCTGTTCCCTCCTCCCACTCATTCTCTTTCCGTCTGTCACCCCACTGCCTGTCAACTCTGAATCCCAAGTTCTTCTACAGGACAGAGCAATTCAGGTCTGTCAAGCTCCTGCCACCAAACTCACCCCGGATCCATCTGTGCTCGGGAGAAATGAAGGGCTTTCTCTCCGGTCACTTTCATTGTCCTCCTGTGTGGGGCTCATAAGCTTTTAAAATATAAGTTTCCTCCTCCGTATATTTTGAAAGGATCCTGACAGAGGCCCGGGTTTCGGGTTTTCTGGTGGCTTGGAATGCTCAGGTCACGGGTTGGCTGAAGACACCTGGCTGTTGCCCTCCGACTGGTCAGCTTGTCCTGACCGAGGGCCCTGCACGCTGGGACAGCAGCCCGCAGCCTCAGCCCCAGGCAGCACTGTGGGTGGATGGCAACCCAGGAAGTGGCCCCTAAGCGGCTCCACCCAAAGGGGATAGATCCTACTCGAGCAAGGCCATCAACCTGATTCTGCAGAGAATGTGCTCAGGTTGGTCCCTGGGAGGGAGAACACTTCAGAGACACAGAAAAACCACAAGACAGAGATGACAGCTGTTGTCCCGGCCCCCTCGCCCATCAGGGCTGCTCCCCCAAGCTCACTCGAGTGCAGACTCCTGGCCCCAGCCCCCAAGTGATTCAGGGTGAGGGCATGGGATCCGCATTTTTAAGTTCCCTAGGTGATTCTGATGTGGAAGATTCCAGAAGTGCAGTTCCAGAGGCACTGATGTAGGGCCTGAATTCGGGGAGGAGTGGGAGGTGAATGAGGTGGCCCTCCCACTCATCACCCAGGGGTGCTGAGGAAGCAGTGACCCCTGGATGGAGAGGGAACTCAGTCCACCGTCTTCACAGCCCTGAGCCGCGGAAAACCCAAGAGTTCTCCCTGAGGGAAGCGGTACACACTCCAGTGTGGAGGGACTGAGCGGATTTTTAGGGATTGGAGGGTGTTCTGTTGAACCGGGACTGTTCTGGGTCCAAGATGGTGACCAGAAAGGAGGTCCACAGGGGCCTCGGTTGTGGAGGGTCGTCTGGGCGGCCACTGATGTCACCCAGGATATGGGACACTCGTGCTCAGGGGTAACTTGAGGGCTGGATCTGGGGTCCCCATCCACGTGGCATTGCCTGGGACGTTGCAGAAGCAGGACAGTGGGACTCTTCTGGGAAATTCGGAGCAGCAGGTGGAGAGAGGGGCTGGGGTTCAGTTGCGCCAATGAGTCCAGTCCTCTAAAGCCCCAAACAGCCAGGAGCCGCTATGAGGAACCGCTGTTGCCAGGTGGGGCCAGGGCTATAGTCACAGGCTGCTGAGAAGCACCAGCTCTTCCGGGAAAAAGAGCTTCCGGTAGCGGCAGCGCGCGGCGCAGCCAGGGCAACGGTGGGGGTGGGGGTGGGGGTGGGGCTGGGGGGGTGGGGTGGGGTGCTGGAACGGCGAGGGTGAGCACATGGCCCGTCCAGTCTAAGGGCTAGCCATTTGTCCGCGCCCCCAGGGCGAAGCTCCACCCGCATGAGCCCCGCCCCGGGACCGGCCCCCTCAGCTGGAGGCGACGCCCCCCACCAGCGGGGGTAGAAGGGACAGCAGGAAGGACAGCGACGGCCGCCCTGAGGCCTCATTGATCTCGCACTGACAGTCGCAGGCTCCGGGCTCCCGGGTGGCTTTGGGGGGCCTGGGGGCGCGTGGGTGGGCGCTGGGGGCCGGGCAGTCCAGCCACTTGGGGCCCATGGGTTGGGGGGAGTCGGACTCCGCCTTGACGCTGCCCTTGGGAAAGCGCCAGTAGTGGGCGCCCTTGAAGAAGTAGGTGTCACCTGCGGGGCAGGGAGGAGACACTTCGGGGGCCGGTCCAGGCTGCCCCTCCCGCCGCGCCGCGTCCCTCCTGAGGGCTCCCCGAAACCCCCAGGAGGGCCCCTCTCCCCGTCCCCGGGGGCCCCCAGCCCCTCCCCGCGCCCTCTCCCACCTGCGTTGCTGACGGTGACATCGTCGGGGGCGGGAGGCGCCCCTTCCCAAAGACTCAGGTCGCGGGGGTAGCCGGGGTCCGGGCGCGCGGCCGCCTCGTCGTACCGCCAGTAGCGCCCGCCCCGGATCAGGTAGGTCTTCCCGTTGAGCGGCCACGAGAACACGGCGTCCACCCGCTCTCCGGCCGGCAGCCCCAGCTCCGTGAGCGGCCGCGGGGCGCCCTCTAGCTGCCGCTCCTGGAACACCCAGAACTGGGGGCCTGGGGGGCGCGGGGGGCGGCAGGTGAGCAGGGGCGCCCCCCACCCCGCTCCCGGCGCCACCCCGCCCGCGCCCCGGCGCCCGCTCACCGCTGAAGAGGAGGATGCCGCCGTCCCGGGGCCGGGCGTAGGCGGCCTGGATGACCTTCACCCCGGCGGGCAGCCCCTCCCAGAAGCGGTGGAGCCTGGCGGGCCGGGGCGACACCAGCTGTCCCGAGGGTTGAACGCGCCAGAACCAGGGGCCTGTGGGGGGGCGGGAGGGGTGGCCACGGGGGCCCGAGATGACCAGAGTCTTCTCCCTCCAGGGGGTGCCTGGGGGACTCAGGTCATGATCTCAGGGCTCGCGGGATCGAGGCGGGCTCTACGCTCTCACCGAGGCGCCTGCTTCGGATTCTGTGTCTCCCCCTCTCTCTGCCCCTCCCCTGCTCGCTCCCTCGCTCTCTCAAAAATAAATAAACATTAAAAAAAAAAAAAAAAAAGAAGAAGAAGCGCTCCTTTATTAAAAAAAAAAAAAGTCTTCTCGCTCAGAGTGGGTGCTGGGACTCCCTCTGGCGGCTGGGCGAGGAAGTCCATCGGGATTTCACGGGTGCAGGGGTTCTGGAGTGACCAGCTCTCCCAGGACTTTCCTTTTTTTTTAAGTTCTTTTTTTTTTTTAAGTTTATTTATTTATTTGAGACAGAGAGAGAGAGAGACAGAGAGAGAGCAAGCTGGGGAGGGAAGAAGAGAGGAGACAGAGAGAGGATCCTAAGCAGGCTGGCTCCAGGCTCCCAACCAGGGGCACAGAGCCCCATGTGGGGCTTGAACTCACCAACCATGAGATCGTGGCCTGAGCCCAAACCGAGAGTCAGACACTTAAAGGAACAGGATGAGCCACCCAGGCACCCCCAGGGCTTTCCTTTTTTTTTTTTTTTTGTCAGCACTGAGAGTCCCGTGTCCCGGGAAACCCCACAGGACTGGTGGGTCATCCTAAGGGGGTAGGTCGCCAACTACGTGGCGTCAGGGGAGATCTAAGATGACTCACCTTTGAAGAAAAAGGTTTCACCACGGATGTTAGCGATAGCATCAAAATTGCCTTCGCATCGGTCAGGGGTGGGGAGAGAGGGGCTACAATGGAAAGGAGAGGTGAGCGGAGAGGGGTCGGGGCTCCTAGTGTCTTCACTTACCCTTGAGAAGAGCCCCGGGAGGTAGGGACTCTTACCAAGCCCACCTCACCAAGAACCACGCCGAGGTAGGGAGGTCACCCCCCTCACTCACCTGTCTGGGGGCAGGGCAGGGGGTGGGGGAGGAGGAGCCAAGGGTTTCCTTGTGGGCTTATCGTAAGGGGTCTGGGGCACCTTCCCTGTGGAGAGAGAGCCGGAGAGGCATGAGTCCCCCGACTCTGCTGATGAGGCCACAGGGCAAGCCACCGTCCCCGGTCCCCAGCCCCTGTACCATAGAGCTGCTGTAGGCCTTCCCGGTCGTCCTGGGACAGGCGGTACTTGTGGGGGTCGCCCACCGGGCCCTGGTAAAAGGGCCTCATGATTGAGTCGGGTGCCGAGGAGTGGCCCAGGCCCAAGGCGTGGCCAAACTCATGAACAGCCACAGCAAACAGGTCCGTCCCCTCACCATCTGGGGAAGGAGGGAGACTGGGCTCGAGCTCTACCCTTCCCCCCACGCCAGAAAAGAAGGCGGCCAGGGAGCCCCCGGAGGGGGGCCTGCTGGCAGAGGGACAGCTGGACAGCGGGAGACCATCCAGACACGGCCACACCCAGACCCCTCCCCGAGTCACCATCCCTCCTGGGTGCGCTCACTTACCCGGGAGGTTTTTTTCTAGTAGCCTGGTCTGGCAGTTCTGGACACTTGGGGACAGGACCAGAGACCCGCAGAACGGGTCAGGGAAGGGGCGGGAGGAGATGGCCCGGACAGAGGAAGGGGTGGCCTTCCTACCGTAGTCCTGGCCCCCAGGAAAGGAAGCCCGTGCACTCGGAAACACTCTGGGGGTGCACGCGGGTCTCCGGAGGAAGCCCCAGCCTTGGAGTCTCCCTCTTTCGGGCTGCCGTCTGGGGCCAGACGCCCCCACCCGCAAGGAATGTCGCTCAGTCTCCTCGGCCCGGGGCTCCCAAGACGTTCGCCCCTCTCCCACGCTCATGGTGCTCCACTCCCTCCTCCCATGCACGCCCCTCTAGTGCCCACACCCCCATCCACCTTTCCGGGAGCCCCCCCCCCCCCGCCCCCAGCTTCAGACAGCTCCTCAGGCAGGCTCTCTCGGCCCTGGCGGCCGGCCTCGTTCCCACCCTCTCCGACCACAGCCTCGTCCTCGGGGACCCAGCCTGGGCGCCAGGAGGCAGCCTGTGTCCACTGCCGGCTGCTGGCCGAACCCCAGCTCCTCATCGACCCAGCAGCTGCCCGCCGGCTCCTCCTCCAGCCCCGAGAGGCCGAGGGAGCGAGACAGCGAGAGAGGCGAGCAGCTGCCCAGACGTCGATGTGCCGCGTGGAAATCCCTAACCAGGGTCAGCAGTGTTGAAGGCGGAAGTGACCCGGTGAGTCGGAAAGCAAATTTCTCTCAGCCCCTCAAGGCTGCTGGACGAGAATGTGAGCGTGAAGGGGTGAGCGAGGGGTGACACGGGCCGTCATTTACGTCTCGTAAACCTCTTCCTTTCAGCCTCATTTTACGGGTGGGAAACTGAGGCACGGGGCGGTCAGGTTAAATGACAGTACGGCCAATTAGTGCCTTTCAGCAGCGACTTCACCTGACCTTGGTCCAAATGCATCCGTACTGACAGGTCTCCGTGTGGACTGTGGGTTTTCTTACTGCACTGAGTCCCTTTTCTGAGAAACTGGAGGAAGTTGGGTGTTTATCACAAGTGGATCTCTTTCCCCCTCCTTCCCTGCTTCGCCTCCCGCTTTGGCCACACCCATCATTGCACCCTTCACCACCCCCCCTCCCGTGCGGCTGGGGGAATTGCACAACCGCAGCCTCAGCCCCAGTCCACAAGACTCCCGGTGGCCGCTCTCCGAGGGTCATCGATACCTCCTCCCAGTCCTGCTCTAGACCTCACCAGGCAGTTCCCTGAGCTGTCCACTAGCCTCAATTCCAAGCCCACAGCCCCTCAAGCTGCTCCCCAGCTCCAGCCTTAACTTTTAAGAGGACAAGTAGGTCAGATGTGTTTCCTATTTCATCAAGACACGCCGGCCGATGTAATCTGTAACTTCCTGTGCACCCGGGCAGACAGCTGTATCTCCCCCGTGCTCACCTCCTATCTCCTGCCCTGCCCTATGTGAGGCCCCTGCTTCGCTCACCTCCTGTAGGACAAGAACCCATCCATCCATCCCTGCATCCCTGTGTATGTCTGTCCATCCATCCTTCCATCCATCCATCCATCCGTCCATTCATCCATCCATCCATCCATCCGCCCATCCGTCCATGCATGCATGCATCCATCCATCTGTCCATTCATCCATCCGTCCATCCATCCATCCATCTGTCCATCCATCCATCCATCCATCTGTCCATCCATCCATCCATCTGTCCATCCATCCATCCATCCATCCATCCGCCCATCCGTCCATGCATGCGTGCATCCATCCATCTGTCCATCCATCCATCCATCCATCCATCCCATCCGTCCATCCATCCATCCATCCATCCCATCCGTCCGTCCATCCATCCATCCATCCCATCCGTCCATCCATCCATCCATCCATCTGTCCATCCATTCACCTGTCTGTCCATCCATCCATCCATCCATCCCATCCATCTATCCATCCATCCATTCATCCATCCATTCATCTATCCATCCATCCATCCATGTATCCATCCATCTGTCCATCCATCCGTCCATCCATCCATCCATCCATCCATCCATCCATCCATCCCATCCGTCCGTCCATCCATCCATCCATCTGTCCATCCATCCATCTATCTGTCCATCCATCCATCCATCCATCCATCCCATCCGTCCATCCATCCATCCATCCCATCCGTCCATCCATCCATCCATCCATCCATCCATCCCATCCGTCCGTCCATCCATCCATCCATCCATCTGTCCATCCATTCACCTGTCTGTCCATCCATCCATCCCATCCATCCCATCCATCTATCCATCCATCCATTCATCCATCCATTCATCTATCCATCCATCCATCCATGTATCCATCCATCTGTCCATCCATCCGTCCATCCATCCATCCATCCATCCATCCCATCCGTCCGTCCATCCATCCATCCATCTGTCCATCCATCCATCTATCTGTCCATCCATCCATCCGTCCATCCATCCATCCATCCATCCATCCATCCATCCATCCCATCCGTCCATCCATCCATCTGTCCATCCATCCATCTGTCCATCCATCCATCCGTCCATCCATCCATCCATCCATCCATCCATCCATCCCATCCGTCCATCCATCCATCTGTCCATCCATCCATCTGTCCATCTATCCATCCATCCATCCATCCCATCCGTCCATCCATCCATCCATCCAACCATTCATCTATCCACTCATCTACCCATCCATTCATCCATCCATCCATCCATCCATCCATGTGTCCATCCATCCGTCCATCCATCCTTCCATCCATCCGTCCATCCATCCTTCCTTCCTTCCATCCATCCATCCATCCATCCATCCATCCATCCATCCCACACCTCTTTCTTTCTGTTGGCTCATCCGGCATCACTAAGTGCTCAAGACCCTCATCCTAAATCACCTCAGTACCTCTCCGTATCTGTATCTGCCCCCATCCACACCCCTCTCCTTCCCTAGCAAGTTCTGCGGTCAGTGGTGTAAACTCAGAGTTCACTTCCTCAACCCCTCTCATGTCTGACTTCAGTGTGGTCGGGACTCCTCCCCCACCTGCCAAGGCTGCAGGCAACCGAGGTCCCTTTGTCCCCAGACGATCAGATCTAGGCCCATGTAACTTACTGGACTGGCCTGCTGCCCTGCCCACTGCTGACCACTTCCTTCTTTGCTCTAGTTCTTGGTCACCTGTGGGCCCGTTCTTTCTCCATTTCCTTTGATCCCTCCTCCCCTCTACCCTCCCCTTAACTGTGGGGCTCTCCACAGCTCCATACTTGACCCTCACGTTCTACACTTTCCTCCTGGAGCCTTAGCCACCCCCCGAGTACCACTGACTCTAATCTGCCACGAGGCCCAGCTCATAGCAGCTGGCAATGAACAGAGCGTTACTTCCGGCCGGCCCTGTGCTGACAGCCGTAGGTCAATTACTTATTAGATCCGCAAGCCCACCCTGCCAGCAGGTACTGTTGTAACTCCCATTTCTCAGACGAGGAAACTGAGCACATCGAGGTCAAGAAACTTACATGCGTGGCAAGCAGAGGAGCCCTCACCTGAGTTCCGCTTCAAGCCGGCATGCTTAAATGCTGCGTGACACAGCCTCAGGTCTGTGCATGCTGTGGGCACCCCGCCCAAACCCTACAGAGCCTGTGCGCCCATCCCCTGGCTGCCCCCCTCCCCAGAAGATGGCTCTCCCTTCTGGCCAGCCTCCAGGCCACAGGAAGCTCGCAGCCAATGGCGGATTGCTAAGACTGGAAGAGCTGGAACCCTAGCCCCCAGGCAGGACCGACCCTGTGAGCTATTCATGCTCCTGAGCTCAAGCTCCTCTCAGCTGAGACCACGTCCTGGCTGAGCCTCTTTCCCCAGCCCTCTCTTGCTTCCCTTTCCCCTGAGAACATACCCTGCGAAACTGCTTGCACGAGACTTTTCAACGCGAGCTCCGCTTCTGGGGAACCTGACCTAAGCCAGAGAAGTCCAAGTTCCAAAGCAAGACACTCAACCGCTAATGCACCGCCTGCACGGAAGGGCCCGCAAGCAGTGCAAACCCGAGGCCAAGGTGAAGTCACCCTGCCCTCCAAGGGTCGGCTCTTCCTCCTGCGGCACCTCCCACGGCCATGAACAAGACCCGTTCCTGTCCGTCCCCACTGCCGCCGGGATCCAGTGATATCCCAGTCCCTGCCCATCCGACTAAACAGCCCTCCCCCACCCCCACCCCTGTGCCACTAGCCCTGACTACCCTGTGTCAGCCAGCTCACTGGCTTGCGCGTTGTCCTCTGCGCCCTCCCCGCACCCCCACGCACTCGGGGACAGCGGGACCTGGTGGGCTAGTCGGCACGTGGTACACGTGTGTGGAATAAACAAAGTCACCCCTTCTAGGAAGCCCCGTCCGTCAAAGGTTCTGGGCGGGCCTCCGCTCGAGGCCGTGGTCCTCCGGGACTTCCTCTGCTATGATTTTCCGCAGCCGCATCACCGTGCGTAGCAACTGCCGGTTACCCTTCTGACTCAGCTGCTGCGCACGGCTGCTTTCCCATCTCTCGGTCCTCAGCTCCAGCTTGGCGCTGGACGCCCGAGAGAGGCCTCTGTGATGGGCGATTCTGTGTGTCCGCTGAGCCAGCCTGTGGCGCCCAGTTGTTGAGCCGAGCACGAGGCCAGGTGTGGCTGTTTGGGGTATGGTGTAGATGGGCTCTGCATCTACGATCCGTTGACTACGAGTAAAGTAGACAGTGTTCCACGGTGGGCGGGCCTGGTCTGATCAGTCGAGGGCCTTAAGAGCAAACCTGAGGCTTCCCAGGGCGAGAAGGGAATTCTGCCTCCAGACTGCAACACAGAAAGCCTGCCTGGGTTTCAGGCGAGCCGGCCTGGCCTGCAGACATCGGACTCAGGATTGCAACATCAACTCTCACTTGAATTTCCAGCCTGCAGGACTGCCCTACAGATTTAGGCTCGCCAGCCTCCCCCATCCTACGAGCCAGTTGTTTAAAATAAATCACTTACACACACGCGCGCGCACACACAAGCATCCTACTTACTGCTTCTGTCGCTCTAGAGAAACCCAACGGACACAGCGTCCATCGATACGCGTGATTTCATAGGGACAGACAGACTCGGGGAGAGGACGTCTCGGAAGGTCGTACCTTTTGACCCATAAGTCCAGATCTCCTCGTCGTCGAAGTGCGTGTCCCCAGAGATGGAGTGTTCCCCGGGGAAGAAGGCGTGGGCTAGGGTCCCTCCCTGCCCGTCGAAGGGGTAACTGTCCTGGTGGTACGCCCGGGCAAAGTCAATGACGATGTCGGGCTCCGTCGGGTTCTGAAAGCCCACCTCCTGGAATTTGAGGCCTGACTCGACGCCCCAGGCGGTCAAGGCGTGGTGCATGAGGGTCCTCACCATCTCCTGGCTCAGGGCCGAGCTCTGGGGGAAGGAGTGCACCCTGGGGAGACAGAAGGCAGCCCTTGGAGGCTGGGCCCGGCAGGTGGCGGGCCAGGGCGGGGAGGACACCGTCTCCTACCTCCACGTCAGCGTTCGCTTCTTCCACACGCTGCCGCTCAGGGCGTAGCGCCGGCGCCGGCGACGACGTCTCACCAGCTCTGCCGCCCCCAGCACATCAGGCAGGGAGCAGCGGGGCCTGTGCATGGTGGCCATGGTCACCGGGTCTGTGGGAGGGGTTGCGGGGCAAGGGGATCAGCAGGAGGACAACCGGCTCTAGTCACGGACCCAGCCGCTTCTCCACGGACCAACAGGCTCAGAGAGGCTGAACCGCGGGCCCAAGAGGGCCCCGCCGCCGCTTGGATTTGCACGCAGGCTGCCCGGTTCCGGAAGCCAGCTCGTCCCAAAGGGCAACACAGCTCTTCAGGACAGTGCCCCAGCCTTCACCGGGCCCTGGACGGACTGCTGCCTCCATGCGGTGCTCGCATCTGGGGTCTGGGGTCCTGCTTCCCTGAGCCCTGGTGATCGGATGCGGCAGAAAGGAGCCATGGGGTGCCGTGTGGGCTCGTCTGAGGCTGGAGCCCCCTAGGCGGTTGCCACACCCGACACCATAGGTCCCCAGGCCTCACCGCATCAGAGACCCAGGCGGGCTGGGTCTCTGGTCTCCCAGGTTAGACCTGCCTGGAATCCCCTGTCCTAGCTCGGCTCCCTTCCCAGCTGTCCCCTCGTCTTCAAGTGAAGGTCAAAGCTGACCACTGGTCAGGTGACAAAGGGTAATCGAGCACGTACAGATGCAGACACCACTCGGCGGGGAACAGGGCACACAGAGGTCCTATCTCCTCCTGTGGCCGGCCAGCGCGCCCTCGGTTCCCTTCTTCCCCATTTTACCCAAGAGACGAGCCCCTCGGCTCTACCTCCAAAACATGCACCTTGAATTCAGCTCCCTCCTTCCTGGTCTCCATTCTCCATCAGCAACCAGAGGAAGCTTACAACTGTAAATTCAGTCCAGTTGTCTCCCTCCTTCAAATCCTCTGGTGGTTGCTTATCATGCTTGTAATCAAACCCAAACTTCTTTCAAGCATCACACCCCCCCCCCCATCCCCCAGTCAGGCTCTTGCTTAGCTTTTCAATCCTCCTCTCATTACAGGCACACCACCTTGTGGCTACCACAGGGCCTTTGCACTTGCCTGGGACTCTTCTCCATCTTCCCATGGCTGGCGCCTCTTATTTGTGTCCCCTGGGTTCTTTGTCTCATATGAGCTCCCTTCAACTCACGACCCCTTTCAGAGGGATCTTCCCTGACCAGCATTTTATTCTCTTCAAAACACGAATCACCATCTGAAATGACCTGGCCTATTCCGAGTCTTGATCCGTCTGTCTCTCTTCTCTAGAGGGATGAGAGCAGGGACCTTTTCTGCTTTGTCCATCACTGTACCAGTAGAGCTAGAAACGGCCTTACACGTTAGAGACTCTTAGTAACTATTTACTAAAAAGAAATGCCTGAGAACCTCCTGGGTTGGTCCCGGGGAATCAGCATTTTCATAGCTCCGGGGATTCAGGTGTGTGGGGAGGTTTAGAAACCGCTGGGTGCAGGGGCAGGGCGGGGACGGGGGGGGGGGTGGTCTACCTACCCAGGAGGCCTGTCTCAGGCAGCCCGGCAAACCTCTGCATGACCTTGATAGCATCCCTCAGCTTCGCAGGGCTCTGCAGCTGTGCTTGGGCAGGGTGGGGTGGTGGCAGGTAGCCGAAGCGGGTCAGCCAGTCCTAGGCCGCAGGAAGGAACAGGTGAAGGGGGAAGAGTGCGAGAGACTCCCCCTTCCCGTCTCCATCCTGGGAGCCCCACCCCTCGCCAGCCACCCAGGCATCCGGAGCCCAGGGGTCCCAGCCCCGGCCACTGCCTGCTGTCCCTCTCAGAGTCCGGCCTCTCCAGCCCTGGGCTCTGCCTAGATCCATCGGTCCTGGTCTCCACCTCCCCGCCCCAAGCCCTTTATAGATCTTCAAATCCCAGCCCCAAACCTCATGGGTCCGAGAATCTGGGTCCCCAGACCCCATCCCCCGGCGCTCTGACTGGGAATCAGCCCCCGGCCTCCTCCTCAGGACCCAGGCGCCCTCCCCCCCCCCCCGCCCCCCGCACTCCCCAGGGGCGCGCAGACCCCCGCGCTCACCACTCCCAGGCTCACGTCCTGCGCGGAGGGCTCCTGGGCGCGCGCGGGCGGCGGCAGCAGCGCGAGCAGCAGCGCGAGCAGTCCGAGCATGTCCGCGGGGCTCCGGGGACGCGGGGCAGGGGGTCGGGGGCCGGGAGAGGCCCGGGGAGCCCTGCGCGAGGTGGGAGCGGTGGGCGGGAGGACGGGGCGCCGGGACCCAGGGAGGCCCGACGCGGGGGACCCGGAGGCGTCCAGAGGAGGGCCCGGGGGTGGAGGGGGGGTGGGGTCGCCGCGGGTCCCGGGAGGCCGGAGAGGGGACGGGAGGGGCGGCGGTGCAGCCTCTCCGGGTGCGCGGCGGCGGCCTCTGGGTCCCGGGCCGGCCCGGCCCCTCCCCCCGGGCGGGGCAGGGCTGTCGCACCGGATGAGCCCAGTCTTCGGACGGCCCGCGGGCAGCGACCAGCCGGACCCCGAGACCCTCCTCCGGGCGCTTCCGAGAGCGCGGGCGGCGCGGGTGGGGGTGGCGGCGAGGAGCCCGTGCCGAGCGCCCCCCGTGCCTCCCCCGGCCGCAAGTTTCTCTTCCCAGAAGCCGGCTCCGCTGGGACTCTCCCGGGCACGGCTCGTTTCTCCTTTCTCCGCACGCCGAGGCCGGCCCCGAGGGGGTGGGGGGGAGGGGCGGCTCCGCGGCGCCCCTCCCCCTCCCGCCCTGCCCGGAGCCCCCCCCCCCCCGCGGCGGGGGGCTGGGACGCGCCCCTGCTCCGCGGGCGCCCGGGGGCGCTGGTCCCCCCGCCACGCGGGCTGCGGGGGTCTCGGCGTCCGCGGGCCGCGCCCCCCTCGCCGCAGGTGCCAGACGTTTAGGATCCGGGGGCCCGTGCGGAGGCTCGGGCGCCTAGGACCCGGGAGGGGGTGGGGGGGGAGGGGCGGATCCCGCAGAGGCTCGGGGACCCGCAGGGCCACGCCTCACCCCTTCCCGGGGAAGCCCAGGGAGAAATGGGCGGGGGGGGGGGGGCTCCCCGAGAGGGGCGAGGGGCGCGCGAGGGCCAAGGCTCTGTCTCTGGAGCCGTGCAGCGACCGGGCCCCACGTGTTTTAGACAAAATAAATAATGAGCAGGATTAGCGAGCTCATCAAACACCACACACCGGGTGCCGGAGACAGCGGACATGTATTTGTCCACACAGTTCCGGAGGCTGGAGGGCCGAGACCCAGGTGGCGGCCAGGTGGCTTCCTCCTGCCGTTTCCGTCCCTCTCCTGGGCTTGCAAAGGTGGCCCTGGCGCGCCCTCTGTGCCCGCGCAGCCCCGCTGCCTCTGTGTGCCCACATCTCTGTGAGGGCACGGGCCACCCTGACGGCCTCCCTTTACCTTCGTCGCCTGGGTAACGTCCCTGCCTCTAAAAACTGTCACTGTCTGAGGTCCTGGGGATTAGGACTGGACACACCACTTGGGGAGGGGGGACCAACACAATGCATGCAGTCCGTGGCAAATCCCACAAAACCCTGCACTCCTCCTCCCGAGTTTCTCCTTTACTCTCAAACTGCGGCACTCACAACACTTCTTTTTTTAATGTTTATTTATTTTTGAGAGACAAAGAGAGACAGAGTGCAAGTGGGGGAGGAACAGAGAGAGAGGGAGACACAGAATCCGAAGCAGGCTCCAGGCTCTGAGCTGTCAGCACAGAGCCCGACGCGGGGCTTGAACCCACAAACCGTGAGATCACGACCTGAGCTGAATTTGGATGCTCAACCCACAGAGCCCCCCGGGCACCCCAGCAACAATTCTGACACCAGATGTGTGTGTTTTCCCCACATCAAGCGGTTATTTGGCACACGAGCTGAGTGTACTGCCTTTCAACTCAATTTTTTAAAGTTTATGTATTTAGTTTGAAAGAGAGAGACAAGACATGTGAGCAGGGGAGGAGCAGAGAGAGAAGGAGAGAGAGAATTCCAAGCAGGCTCTGCACCATCAGCACAGAGCCCGACTCAACTCCGGCCTCAAATCGCCAGCTGAACCGAAGCCTGAGATCATGACCTCAGCTGAAACTAAGAGTCAGACGCTTAACCGACTGGGCCACCCAGACGCCCCTCAGTTCAATTCTGACACTCCCTGGAGTCATCCCAGACCCCACAGGGTAAGGGCTCAGTCCCTCTAGACTCCCCCCACCCCACTTCGGTTGCCAGCCATAAATAGCAGGTCCCCAGGTTACCCACAATTTCTGCCACCTTGGCTACGAATTGTAGGTTCCCATGAGCCCCTCTCCACCCCAATTCAACTATTTGCTAGAACAGCTCACAGAACTCAGAGAAACAAGCTTACCAGTTTATTACATAGTAAAAGATATGACAAAGGAGAGAGATAAAGAGCCATAAAGTGATACGTACATCAGGTGAGGTCTGGGAGGGTCCTCCAAAATATGTGATTTTCTTCTATTATTTCACACCCCACCCCCTGGTCTCTGGCCACAGGGTCCCTTGCAGCAAAATGATAATACAGCCCAGGAACTGGCACATTACTAATGTCCCAGGAAGTCATTAATAATCATCCCGGTCGATCATTGTATCTCATGAAAACGTCTCATGGTGAGGCCGCTGAGGTCTGCAGGCCTTCCGTTCGATCTTGTCACTTGTCAGGGCGCAAAAGCTGGGGTGATCTCAGCAAACACGTGGCGTCTGGCGGGATCGAGCCAAGAGACAACATCATCTTGCTCTGAAGCTCTTTTGAGGCCTTCGTGTGATCCTAGGTTTCCCTTAGGACCTAACTCCTGTGTTCATGACTTTGCCCGTGGCTGCTAGTGTTCCTTTTCTCCATTTAGACCCAATCGCTTCCGCCTTTGGAAGGAACATCAGGCTGGTCTACACTGCAGGCAGCAGTACTGGCCTGGCAAGTGCTTCCCCTGGGTCCACCGCCGTCCCCGTAGGGTGAGCAAGGTGACACAGGTGCAGAACCGGGGGGCTCGTGTTAGCACAGGCAGCGCGCCTGCCTTTACTGTCGTCAGATGGGGTACAGGCGCATCCTGCCGTCAGGCCCCTCGGAATTCCGACACCGAGTGAGAAACACAATTGCGGTTTCTTGTTTAGGAGCCCTTGCTGTTTTAGGCACCCGGTCTTATGACGGCTGCACCAGGGAGAAACAAAACAGCAGGTGACGTGTTGTGGGGACACTAGCACCTTCCCCACCCCCTTCCCCAGGTCCAGGAGAAAACCAGAGAAATCTACCCAGAGAGGACACTCCTTTACCCATGGTGTGTGTGAGACGGCCCTTCCAGCCTTTATATCCCCCCCTTTTGTTTTATTTTATTTCTTTAATGTTTATTTTTGAGAGAGACATCACAAGCGGGGGAGGGGCAGAGAAGACAGAGAGAGGGGGACAGAGGATCCGAAGGGGGCTCTGTGCCGACAGCAGAGCCCGAGGCGGGCCTCGAACTCCAGAACTGTGAGATCATGGCCTGAGCCGAAGTCGGACGCGTTCACGGGCTGAGCTGCCCGGGTGCCCCTAGAGCCCCCTGTTTTAGACAACCGATGTTTTCATCGCCTGTTCCAAGTCTCTATCAGACTAGTCTCGGAGGAGGATAGCTCTCTGCCCCTTGTTGGACATCATGGGCTGTAAACGGCGGTCCTTGGTCCGCAGAAATGACGCTTGGCTGTGCACCCTTCTCTCTCCTGAGCCCTCTGAGCGTTTGCATCCGGCACTGGGTCAGCGGAGCCCGGTCCAGAGTCACAGTGCCTTCCCGGCAGGACCCATCTGTAGCCTCCAGGATTCCCAGCATCGGTGTGACCCTGGCATGCACGCAGGGGACCTTCCCACCGGGAGTCTGCCACCCGGCCATCCGTACCCTCGGCCTCTTGCTGCCAGACAGAACGGCTCCCACCGGCATTTGGGGCCTTCGAGGCCACGAGAGGACGGTGTGCGGACTCGGCCCGTTTCGTGGCCCCCGGTGGCCACTTTCAGCGAGCGCACGGGGGTAACTGCTTGTTGACCGCGGTCACCTTCCCCACCTGGAAGGCGGCTCTTCTGACGGGCACCAGCATGTCCCATTTTGTTTAATGCACCCCTCGACTCCCGCAGGGGTTTCCCCAGGACGGAGCCCCCGCGTGGGTCGGGCTTCCGCTGCCCTCCTGCCTATGCGTCAGTAGAAACCAAAACAGAGGGGCCACTGTGCAAGGCTTCCTTCACAGCTGGAGAGACGGCTCGCAGTTCAGCCCACGGAACTGATTTGTTTGGACCTTCTTTGATCGGAGCGGCGGCCTTCCAAACAGGATGTCGTCCGTTCGCTTTGGAAGTGCCATCCGCAGAGCAAGCGGCCCTTGTTGGCCAGTGGAGAGCGGTCGACGGGGACAGAGCAAGAGACAACAGCACCCAGCATCTCCCGAGGCTCTTCGGGAGTCAGCCTCGGGAAAGAGGCTCCGTGCTCAGAGCTGTCCCCTCGCGTTTCCCAGGCAGCAGGGGGTCTGTGTAACCCACTCTTGTTTAACCCTGGCCCCCTTCTGGGCACTGCATCCCCATTCGAGTGTTTTTCGGACGTTCGCCAGGACAACACGGGCCTAACAGATCGTTGTGAGTCCTTCCCTCCCCGGGGTGGCTTCGACTGATGTGGGGGAGCAAGGTAGGAGGGGCCCCTCGTATGGAAGTTCTCCAGGCCAAAGCCCCGGGGGTCGTCGCTGGGGTGGGGGAGGCGCTCACAGGCTTTTGCGTAGCGCCTAGAATTTGTCCCCACCCGCGCTCCCGCGTCCCCTCCACACTGCGCTGGCTCTGTGTTCCCACACGCCTCAATGGCTTCTGCTTTGCATTATTAGGTAGAGGAAACATCCCCTCGTCAGACACAGTGTCCGTCCCCCTCCCCAGAATACGATCTGGTAAAAGAGATCAACCACCTCCCACGACGCCCTTCCCAACAGGCCCATTCTCCTGCTTTGGCCCTCACTCAGTCCACCCTTACGTTCCCGTCAACCTCCATTCACGACTTCACCCACAGGTTTTGGTCTCGCCACACTAAGCGGGGGGAATGTTTCCCAGTGTGACATAACATCCATTTGCATGAAACGTTAGGCAAAGGAGACACAGCCTCTTTCCATCACGCCTGCCCACGTGTCCCAGCGTCCACAATCTGGCCCACGCTTACATTTCTACCTTCCGCCTGACTGTGGCCCAACTCAGGGCTTCACCGATGGGCTTTGGTCCCGCGGTGCGTGGGGCTCCTCGGTCAAGGAGTCCAGGGAACTTGTCTTCTCCAGCCCTGATCATTCACGCAAAGCCCTTGGATCAGGTAAGATTCTGGAAAGACGGTAGAGTAGGAAGCACTGGGAATGGTCTCCCCACAAGGGCGCTGATAGAATCCGTCCAAAGGGACTGTTTTGGAATTCCAAAATCCTGTTGGAGACTCAGGACTTGCAGGAGAGGTTCTGGAAAGTAAACCACCACCAAGTTCAGCTCTTAGCACAGTAGCAAGCCTCCCAGCAGCTTGCCCGAACCAGGTGGGGGCGGTAATGACCCTGCCCTCCAAGAATCAGGAATCTCATCACAGGGGCGCAAAGAAGTGGGCGGCCACTGCTGTCCCCGCCCCCCCCCCCCCCACTGTGGCACATCTCCCCGTCTCTCTGGCTGAGGTGACGTCCAGGGGATTCGAAGGGCGGGTTCTCCTATCCCCTCTTCATTTTTCACTTTCCCGTTTTTGCAGGAGCCAGACACTAAAGACTAGAAAACAACCGCACATAATAGAAACCGAGAACAGAGTAGAATGTTGGTTACCAGGGGCTGGGCTGCAAAGGAACGGGGGAGATGTTTTTCAAGGCCACAACTTTGCAAGCAGTACATACGTAAGTCCCGAAGTCCTAAAGCCCAGGGCAGGAATATAGTCAACAATCCTGTATTATAAACTTCAAAATTAAAAAAAAAAAATTAGCCTCTATCAAACCAGATAGAGACCCAAAAACCAGATAATCCAGGGAAGAGATGGGGAAAAAAAGCATGAACGGACACTTCTCCAAAGAAGACATCCAGCTGGCCAACCGACACATGAAAAAATGCTCCACATCACTCATCATCAGGGAAAGACAAATCAAAACCACAATGAGATAGCGCCTCACACCTGTCAGAATGGCTCACGTGAACGGCTCAGGCGACAACAGATGTGGCGAGGATGCGGAGACAGAGGATCTCTTTTGCATTGGTGGAGGGAATGCAAGCTGGGGCAGCCGCTCTGGAAAACAGCATGGAGGTTCCTCAAAAAAAAAATAGAACTACCCTACGACCCAGCGATGGCACTGCTAGGCATTTATCCAAGGGATACAGGTGTGCTGTTTCGAAGGGACACGTGCTCCCCAGTGTTGACGGCAGCGCTATCGACAATAGCCGGAGTATGGAAAGAGCCCAAATGTCCATCGATGGATGAATGGATAAAAAAGCGCCAAAAGCCGCTCCCTCACAGAGACCCACAGAGACCGCCCACAGCATTCACAAAAACAAAAGAACAATCAACAAACACAATAATAAAGCGGAAGGGAGAATCTGGTTTCCAGAGCGAGGCCATTACTAGACTCAAATGTCTAGTGTCCCGTGAAAGATCCCAAGGCCGGCTGGCTGGTTCAGTCGGTAGAACGCGACACGCTTGATCTCAGGGTCGTGAGGCCAAGCCCCATGCTGGGCACCGGGCATAGAGATTGCCTAAAAGATAAATAAATGAGTCACAAGGCATACAAGGCAAAGGGAAGTATGGCCCACTCAAAGGAAAAAAGATATAAATCAACAGAAAGCGTGCCCGAAAAGGACCTAATGGCAGAGAAACGCTCTCAGATTCTACTTCTGGGAGGCGCTCGGTGTCGTCGAAACCACAGAGACAGAAAGCGGATGGTGGATGCCAGGCGCCGAGGCACAGGAAGTGCGGAGTCAATGTGTAACGGGCACAGAGGCTCGGTTTGAGATGAGAAGGTTCTGGGGAGGATGGTGTCGGGGCCGGTCGTTAATGCCACTGAAGAATGGTCAACACCGAGAGGAAGCCGGGACGGCAAACGCAGTAAGCCTTCCCAAACTGCCCTCCGGTTTTGCAGCAGGAGGCTACACGGGGGTCCCCACGCAAAAGGGCGTCCTTTACCCACAGCATTTACTGTGACCCGGGGCACGAGCGTATCAGCCGGTGAACGTCCAGGCGTCTTGGAGCGGGTGCCATGGGTCTCACACACACACACACACACACACACACACACACACACGCTGCTTCACCCGGGGTGCTGCGCCTGGCATTTATAGGGGCAACAGACGGCCCTCCTCCTTGGGGTACCTGGACCCTACAGGGGCTTTTTCCTTGCTCACAGGGGCTCCCATCCCGTGTGCCAGCTTCCCGCAGGGGTAACCTCCCGTGGGTTACTCCTGAGGGATCGTGTGGGGCCACCTGTGAGCCGTGGGTCCCCACTCCACCCAAACGTGTTCCTCCGCGCCCCGGCCCCAGCCCCAGCCCCCACATTAGTCACTCGCAAAATCCGTGTCGGCGAGGCTCCCCAGGAAGCTGACGATAGTGATCTAAAAACTGAAACAACGCCTTCACGCTGTGGTCCCGGATTTCAGCGGCTTCTTGGTTTTGTCTGTCCCCAACGCTGATGACCGGCCTCCTCGGTGAGCAGAGGTCTGAGAGGTACCTTCTGTGGTCGCCTTATAACTTCTCCCTTGGGGAGGGGGCTTTTAGGCTGGTGGCCAAAGCCTGGACTCATCCAAATCCAAGCCTGGTCTAGCAGCAAGGTGTGACCCAGCATTCTCTCTTATCTGCACCTTAAGTATTTTTTTAAAGTTTTTATTTTTTATTTTTGAGAGAGAGAGAGAGGAGGAGGAGGGGGCAGAGGGAGAGGGAGAGAGCGAATCCCAAGCAGGCTCCTGGCCCAGCACAGAGCCCACACGGGGCTCGATTCTGCGACCCTGAGCTCATGACCTGAGCCAAAAATCAAGAGTCACTCAACCGACTGAGCCACCCCGGCGCCCCCTGCGTTTTAACTGTTACAGATAATCCAGGGATTGAATATTTTGCCTTTTTCTCACCAGGTCGCATTTCCTTCTGCAGCCAGTGAAGCCGCTCTCGGAGTCCCTAACTCCCATCGGTAACTGTTACCTCGAGGAACTGAGGGCGCCCAGCTCCACACCTCGAGGGAGCTCCTGGCCCCCCCGGAATCAGAGGCTTCTCGCCCCCGCCCGTTCTCCCTGGCTCTTCCCAAACCACGTTTCTGACTCAGGGCTGTTCTAGCAAATCCCACTTCACCCACACCAGCTGTCATGAAAGCCGCAAGCCCTAGCGCCTTTATTCACAACAGTTTTAGGGGGCGCCTGGGGGGCTCAGTCAGCTAGGCGTCCGACTTCTGCTCAGGTCGTGATCTCGCGGTCCGTGAGTTCAAGCCCCGCGTCGGCCTCTGTGCTGACAGCTCAGAGCCAGGAGCCTGCTTCGGAGTCTGTCTCTCTCTCTCTCTCTCTCTCTGCCCCTCCCCTGCTCACGCTCTGTCTCTATCTCTCTCTCTGTGTCTCTCAAAAGTAAATAAGCATTAAAATTTTTAAATAAATAAAATAAAACAAGGGTTTTAGGAGTTTTGTGCCAGCGACTGGGGGTATATATATTTCACACCGTCTTTGCCATCAGACCGGTAGAAATTTAATTTTTTGTAACGTTTATTCATTTTTGAGAGACAGAGTGCGAGTGGGGGAGGAGCAGAGAGAGGAGACACAGAATCCGAAGCAGGCTCCAGGCCCCCCCCCCCCCCGACGCGGGGCTCGAACTCACGAACCCGCGAGATCACAACCCGAGCCGAAGGGGGACGCCCAACTGACTGAGCCCCCCAGGGGCCCCCCGGCTGGCAGAAATTTAAAAGTCTGATGATGTCAAGTTGCAGCCAGGTGAGAGCCAGGTGAAATTCATCATGGGATCCAATCTTCACCTAAAAAAACTCTACGGTAGAAGCAAAGGTCCTCCACCAACCTTCAAGGCTGAGTCTTAAGAAGGCTTGCGGCTTCCGCCCAGGCCTCTGGGAACCTGGTGTCGGGGAAGCCAGCTGTCGTGTCGAAGTCTGGAGAGCCATACTGTAAGGACATCCACGCAGGCCGCAGGGCAGAGGGCGGCTGAAAACACAGGCAGAGGGTGACAGAAACGCTGTCCGGCCCCGGTGGATCCGGGGGTCCAGCCATCCGGCCCGGGCGCCAGGTGTGGGAACGAAGAAGCCTTCTGATGACCCCAGCCCCGGCCACTATGTACTCAGGAGACCCCCACCCACGTGTCCGCGGAGGTCTGTGTACAAGGATGTGCATTAGCAGGTTGTTTATAACACGGAAAAAGCGCCAAGAGACGAAGTCCTTCACTGATGGGAGAGAAATAAATCGGGGCATAAACATCGGATGAAATACCATACAGCTGTTAACAAACTAAATCCAAACGCATCATCAGGGATAAATCTCATAAACATTCTGGAAAACAGCTGCCTGGAGTTTTTGTGGGTTTTTTGGTTTTTTTTTAGATTTTTTTTTTATTTGTAACTAATCTCTACTGTCATCGTGGGGCTCAAACTCACAATTCCAAGATCAAGAATCGCGTGCTCAGGGGGATGGGCTAACTGGGGGAGGGGGGTTAAGGAGGGCACTTGTCATACACTATATGTTTAACTAACTAGAATTTAAATTTTTGGAGAAAAAAAAGAGTCACAGGCTCTACTCACTGGGCTAGCCAGGCGCCCCCAACAAGCGGGCTACTTTAGATTAAAGGACACCTGAGAAAAGACAGCTAAATGCCATATGTGATCCTTGATTTCATCCTGGATCAAAGAAAACATCATCTAACCGGGGCATTCCTGGGAACATTCGAACATGAGCTGTATATTGGGCAAGATTCCTTAATCTGTTTTATCACTGTTCAATTCGTCACTGGTGATAATGGTCCGTGTTACGGAGGCGAATGTCTGCGCCCTCAGGAGATGCAAACCAATCCGAGGTCGCCAGTGGTTTAGCAAAATGTGTGCTGGGCAAGCCTTGTGTAAGAGAGAGAGGAAGCGTACGTGGCAAATGTTCACAATTGTGAGCCTACAAGGAGCGCATTCATTGCATTATCCCTGCAACTTGGCTTCGGTTTGAAAATTGTCAGTCGATTCTACGGATGCATACAGCCTGGATGAGTCTCAGAAGCATCATGCGAGGTCAGAGAAGCCAGGCGCAAGAGACCACGCACTGTACGTGATTCCACGTGGAGAGCATTCTGGAAAAGACAAGATGATAGTGACACAAAGGGCGTCCGTGGCTGCTGGGGGCCAGGTGTGGGAGAGGGACTGCACGGGGGCTTGGGGCGCCTTGGGGATTCAGCCAGTGCTCTGTCCCAGGACTGTGGCAGAAGTTACAGCACCACATATACTTGTAAAAAACTCATCACATGAGGGACGCCTGAGTGGTTCCGTCGGTTAAGCATCTGATTGCAGGTCAGGTCGTGATCTCCCGGTTTGTGAGTTTCAGCCCGTGTTGGGCTCTCTGCTGTCAGCCTGGAGCCCCCTAGGGACCCTGTCTCCCTCTCGCTCTCTGCCCCTTCCCCACTCACGCTCCATCACTCTGTCTCTCAAAATAAACATTCAAAAAAAAAATTTCTTAGGCTCATCAAATGAAACACTTAACTTGGGGGAATTTCATGATGTAAACATTATTCCTTGCAGAGGCTTGTATTGTGTCTCCAGACAACAAGTGTCCAGGTCCTAATTTCCAGACCCCGGGGAATGTGCCACTATTTGGAAACAGAGTTTCCAAATAGACAGGCCCGGAATAGATTTCGTCCTCAGAGCCCCGGCAGGGAACCAACCCTTTCCCCACTTTGATTTGGGACTTCTGGCCCCCAGAACCAGGAGACACTAAATTTTGTTGTTTAAACCACGCAGGTTGGCAGTAATTTGTTACAGCAGCTTTGGAAACAAATACCTACTTCAAGGAAGCTGAGTTTTTGTTTTGTTTTTTAGAGGGGAAGAAACTTGGGAACATTGGGTTAAACGGAAAAAAAGCAAGCTGGGGAAGAACGTATTGAGTGTGCAGTATTTTATACAGAGGTTTAAAATGCTCCAAACAATACCACTTACTGTTCACGACTTGTATATGTCGTAAAAGCCCGGAGGCACCTTGGTCTGGACCTGCGCCGTTCCCACGGGGTTACCTCTATGGCAGGGGGCATTCTTCGGGCCTCTGGACGCCAGCGTGGACCGCCCACAGCTCTGCGAGGGGACCCTGGAGCCAAGATTGGGCACTGTAGGGGCCCACCTGCTGTTGGGAAGGTGGGGAGAAAGTTCCAGGGTGAGAGTGAGCCCGGAGGCTCCAGGAAACTGGCTTGAAGGCTGGGTTGTCTTTCCCTCCCTTAACTGGTTATATCCCAGCCGCTAGGACGTCCCTGGGGCCCCTCTGTCCCTGCTATCCATTTTCCTGCTGGAATCAGCAGGTGAGGCTGGGGGAGGGCAGCGGGGGGGCCTGTGAAGTCAGCCCTCCGGTCCATCGGGACAGCTGGAGGCCAGAGTTCCTGGGTCCAGAGGAAGCAGGGGGCTCCTGCAAACGTCCAAAGAGTGACCAGGTGCCCCCCGACTGGCAGAAATTTAAAGTCTGATGATGTCAAGTTGCACGGGAAGATCACTGGGCCTCCCTGAGTGGCTTTGGTCTGCGAAGGATATGACGTCAGGGTGGCCGTGAGGAGGAAAACACTGGAACGTGTGTGGTGAGTCACTTCTATGGCCCGGCTATGGCACTCAGAGGGCCCCTAGCAGGGATGAAGTGCTGGCGCTTGACCCTTATTTAAGCCTCCCTATAAGCTAGGAACTCTTAATCTCCCCCGTTTTACAGATGAGAAAGGCGAGGGCCGCGGAGGTTCATCAGCTATACCACACAGGTGCGCACAGCTAAAATGTGGCCAATCTGGGACTCGGGAGTCCCAGCCTCTAGGCCACGCCTCCCACGAGTCCTTGCCCCCGTTTTCCCAGAAGCCACCTTCCTCTGATTTCTTTAGGATCCGGTCCCCAGGACCCAGGAGTCCTGGCCGCCAGCCAGAGGGGCGTGGACGCAGCTGGGACCAGCGGATAAAAACGCCATAATGCACATCTCGGCCCAACTTCACATTCAACAGTGTCACGTCGGTAGCGGGACATCAGCCACGGAGGGAGTGCTTCTACCCCAGAAAGTGCCATGTGCAACCATCTGGGGCTTTCGTTTCCCCAGAAAGCCTGCTGTTGAGCAGTTCCCAGCCCACTGCTCTTCCAGCGCCGGCGTGTCCCCGCTCCCCAGGCCAGGAGCCTCCGCCACAGCGGCGCAGGGAGCCCCGGACACCTGAGGAGGCTCGTGACCGGACACGAGGCCGTGGCCGGGGCGTCCCCACATGTCCGGGCCGCACTGGGCTGGCCCCGGCCCTGGACTCCTGGTGTCCATACCGAGGCCTCTGGCCCTGGCCTGGAGCGTGGGGTCGAGTCTCGCGCAACCTCGAAAGGGAGAGCCCCAGGTTCCCAGCCCCACGGGAACCAGGGCAGGAGCACACGCCCTGAAGTCACACTTCTGTGGTTCACATTCAAGTTCTGTCGGTGTGAACCAAGCGAGCTACAGTCTCCTCAGCCTCAGTTTCCTCGTCTGTAAAAGAGGGCTAAGGGAGTTCGTGCCTCGTTAGGGTGTCATAAAAGTAAGCAAGCTGTGCCTATAAAAGAGCAGAGTGCTCGGTAGGTCAGATGTGTCCTTGCTGTTGTCATTCTTAGCGATTCCCTACCCCACAGGGCGGTTTGTCAGGGGAAAGGAGCGGACGCCCATGCTCAGCGTGGGGTCTGCATACAGCAGGTGCTCCACTAACGGGGCCTGTCGTTTCTGCCAGGGCCGAGATAGGTCGGTGCCTCAGACCTGGGCGGGGGCGACTCCCCTTCAGCCCGCCCGGCCATTCCCGCCACCAGGGGGCGCCCCAGGCCCGCCCGCGGCACCGCCCCCTCACCTGTGCGGGCCTGGCACCTGGCGCCGCCTCCGGAAGAGGGGATCGGGGACCGCGGGGACCTCGGAGGGAGCCGGAGTCGGCGGGTAGGAGCCTAGGGGCGCCGGACACGGGCGCCCTTCGAGTTTCGGGCGGGAAGGGCCGGGGAGCGGGGGTGGCGGGTGGCGGGTGCCGAGTCCTGGGGTCGGCAAGCGGGGGCACGGCAAGGGGGAAGGTGGCCGCCTCGGGCCGGGGGGTCGAGGAGCCGGGGGGGGGGGGGGGGCCCACACGCCCGGGCCGACGTGCTAGACACCAGCTCGATGCGCGGAGGCGGGAGGAGGAGGGACGCTCCCGGGTCTCCAGAGCGGGGTCGCGCCCACAGGGGCCTCGTCACGGAGACCCCGGTCCCGGTCGTCGCTGCGCTGGGACGACGGCGACTACTGGGTCCGCGGTAGGGCTGGGCTTGGACACCTGGAGAGGAGAGAAGAGGAGGGGGCGGGGTGCTTGTGTGTGTGTGTGTGTGTGTGTGTGTGTGTGTAGGGAGTGGGGCCCCCCAGAGGGCTGGAGGTGGGGAGGGTGCCAGCCAAGCCTGGTGTGCCTTCGCATGAAGCCCCTGAACCGCCGGCCCTGGGCCGCCCTAGGAGAGCGCACCAGGCTCCCATCCCCAGGGGCGGGCGGGAAGTAAACAGAAACCTGGAGCGGCAGGGCCTCCGTCCGCCGGCACAACCTGTACCTTGCCCGCCCCGGCCTGACCCCCGCGCCCTGGGAAGCGCGCCAACACTCTCCAATGGGCACCGGGTCTGGGCACGGGGACTCGAGACACCATGGATCTCGAGAAGATAGGAGAACGAGGCCTGGGCTACCTCGTGGGAGGGCTGGGGGCTGGGGAGGGCATCTGAGCCCCAAGCTGCTGAGGACCTGGGGCTTCTAGAAGAGGAGGAGGAGGCTGGATTTCTTGGGGCAAAGTGGTCAGGAGACGTAAATTCCCAAGGGCCCTGTATTCTTGGGAGGGGAAGGGGCTGAACTCAGCCTTGAGTCCTGAGTCTCTGAGAACTTGGTTTCTGGGAGGAGGTTCCCTGCGGGTGAGGGGCCGGGAGACAGAACAGCTAAGGTCTGGGAAGAGGGGGGCAGTAACTCCGGGTGACCTGCGGTCCCGGAGCACGGGGGCAAGGCCACCTGGGGGCAGAGGATGTCTGCAGTTCACTTCCTTGTGCTCCCTGCCTCAGTTTACCCTGGGGACAGTAACGGAGGGGTGGCCAAGACACAGATCATTAACCCTTCAGGCCCAGGGAGGCCCCGGCTGCAGGATTGAGAGGCCAGATCTTGACCAGCAGGGGGCAGGCGCCATCGGGCTGCAGAGTAGAGCGTCCTGCAGCCACCTGTGCCCACTGAGCCACCTGTGCCCGCTGACCTGTGCCCACAGATGCCGAAGGCACCATGAGCTCCCCGGAAGGGCCAAGCTTCCCGTCGGGGCTGCTCTCGGGGGGCGCCTCCCCCAGTGGCGACGAAGGCTTCTTCCCCTTTGTGCTGGAGCGGCGGGACTCATTCCTGGGAGGGGGCCCAGGGCCCGAGGAGCCCGAGGACCTGGCTTTGCAGCTGCAGCAGAAGGAGAAGGATGCTGCTGGCCGCGGAGCTCGGCAAGATGCTTCTGGAACGCAACGAGGAGCTACAGCGGCAGCTGGAGACATGAGCGCCCAGCACTCGGAGCGTGAGGAAGTGAGCCGGCGGGGGGGCAGGGGTGGACGGCAGGAGCTTCTAGGGGGGTGGGCAGGTGGCAGGCAGGCGGGCAGGGGGAGGAAAGCCCGGCGAGGGTCTGTCTCCGGGACAACGGTCCAGTGCTGAGCCCCGTGCTCCTGGCCCGGCTCTCCAGTGGTGAGGGACGTGGGCTCTGGACACGTCAAGATCTGGGTTCAGACCTCTGCTTGGCTGTGTGATCCCGGGCGAGCCACTGGCCGTCTCTGAATCTGGGGTCCGGCTTCTCAGCGGGACGGCACGACCCCTCCAGCAGCTCAGGGGCAGCCCCTCCCGGCCTGGCTCTGGGCTAAGCACCTTCCATACGTCGTCTTGGTCCATTCTCACCTAACCCTGTGAGGCAGGACAGTTCCTCCCTCCGCCCAGGCTGTCCTCAGCCACAGTCTCATTTTGGGGGGGGGGGGGTCACACGGGGCCCACTGAGCGCCCCGGACGCCACTGACCCCGGCATCCACAACGCCCCAACCACTGCCCCGAGACGGGCCTGGGGCGCTTCTGCCCCTCCCCTCTTCCCCGGGCCACCTCACGGGCATCTCGACGTAAGTGGCACTCTTGACCCCTGCGCTCCTCACCCCAGCTTCCCGTGTCAGGACCAGAGCGTGAGCCGCGCACGACCCCCTCCTCCCGCGTGTGCATGCCCTGGTGACCTTTCCTCTCAACTAGGCTCTGAATCCGCCCACCTCCCGGCGTCTCTGCAGCCTCCAAGCTGGCCGCGGCCAACATCCGCTCTGCCCCAGACCCGCGGCCGCCCCCTCAGCGTCCCCAGCTTCCGCTCTTGCCCCCCTGGAGCCCATTCTCCATGCTCCACTCCGGGGCAGGCAGAGGGGTCTTCAGGTTGCAAACCGGGTCGTTTCGGTCCTTACCCCAAATCTCCCGACAGCCCCCCGTCACACTTGGGATGACGCGGAAAGTCCTCACCCGGGCCGAGAGTCCCCACGTGCAGGCCTGCCGGACCTCAGCTCGCTGGGCGCACCGCCTCCTGCCGTAGGGCCCCTTTTCGTTTTCTCGAGTAACCCGCGCGTGCCTCGGGGCCTTTGCACCTGCCGCTCCTGGAGCAGCCCTCTTCCCCCGTGCCCCTTAGGCCTCAGTTCAAACACCCACTTGTACCCCCAGCTACCCGCTCTTCCTCTCCAGGGTTCCTTTAGCGCTCACGGTCCCTCTGAAATTACCCAGTTCAAGAGCATGTCCGTTTGCCTGGACTCTCCAGACTCTAAGCTGCTGGAGGTGGGGATGGGTGGTCTCACTCCCCGCAGACAGCCAGACCCCACGACGGGAGGAGTCAGCAATATCGGACGGATGGCTGCTTGACCGGAACTTGGGGAGGCGAAGGAAACTGTCTGACCACAAAGCAGCAGCAGAGCGGGCGCCAGCCAGGACAACCGGACCCCGAAGCTGGGGATCGATCCTAGAGCCATGTTGCCCCCGTGGCATTTGGCTAAGGGCTTGGCTGCTGGGTTGGAATCCCTGCCTCACTAATTTGCTGGGTGTCCTTGGGCAAGGCGTTTCACCTTCTGAGCCCCAGGTTCCCAAAGACAAAATCAGCACATTAACAATCTGCCTCTAGCGGTAAATGAGAAGCGCCAGGAACGTGCTCGCCCAGGACCTGGCAGGCAGGACACCTGCTAATAATTGTAGCAGCTGTACGGTTAGCATCACCTTCCTGCTTTGGGAGTTTATGGAGAGTGGGGACCAGAGGCCGGCCGCCCAGTTTGCCTGCCTCCCCAAGCTGGGCACCCAGGTGTGCCAAGAGCGTCCCCCTGCTGGTTGGACAGGTTTGGGGAAGGGCACGCAGAGGCACGGGGCCCAGGCGGGGCCGGCCAGGGTTAATTAGAGGGAGCTGGAGGAGAGGGGCTGAGCGGAGACCGAGCAGAGGCCGAACCTCCACGGCCCCTGGGACATCGGTTCGCGAGGCCATGGGCCGGGGCTTAAATTCTGCCAGACTCAGGCGCCAGAAACGGCGCCTGCGGCCTCGGGTCCAGAAGCCCAGGCAGCAGCCGGAGGTGAGTGGGCACCGGGGCCCCCCCCCCACTGCACTCCAGGCCCGGCTGGGCTCCTCCGGCCTGGCCTGGGAACCTCTCCACCTCCCCTCCCCGCCCAGGCTCTGGTTGTCACCCTGCCTGCCTCTCCCTCTTGCCTCCATACCTGTCTCAGCTCAGCCCCGCTCCGATGCGCCCCTGGCTGTGTCCACTCGGGCCTCACCTGACTCTCTGTCCGGCCCCCACAGCGGCTGCAGCAGGAGAATCACGAGCTCCGCCGGGGCCTGGCAGCCCGGGGAGCCGAATGGGAAGCCAGGGCGGTGGAGCTGGAGGGGGACGTGGAGGCCCTGCGGGCCCAGCTGGGGGAGCAGCGCTCGGAGCAGCAGGACAGCGGGCGCGAGCGCGCGCAGGCCCTCCGCGAGCTCGGGGAGCAGAACCTCCGGCTGAGCCAGCAGCTGGCCCAGGTGGGAGGACCCCCAGCCCAGGGACCCAGGCAGGGGAGGGCGGGGGAGGGGCGCTGGGCTTGGGGCTAAGGCCTGGGCCCGCTGAGCCCCCCCCTTCTGCCCCCAGGCCTCCCAGACTGAGCAGGAGCTTCAGAGAGAACTGGATGGCCTTCGGGGGCAGTGCCAGTCTCAGGCCCTGGCGGGAGCAGAGCTGAGGACGCGGCTAGAGAGTCTGCAGGGGGAGGTGAGTGCCAGCTGGGGCTGGGGGCTCCCTGGGGCTGGCCGGGCACCTCCCCTCCAGCGCTGAGGTCTTCCCCCAGAACCAGATGCTGCAGAGCCGCCGGCAGGACCTGGAGGCCCAGATCCGAGGCCTGCGTGAGGAGGTGGACAAGGGCCAGGGCAGGCTGCAGGCAACCCACGAGGAGCTGCTGATACTGCGGCGTGAGAGGCGGGAGCATAGCCGGGGGGTGACCAGTGGGGCTGGGGGGGGGGGGTCCATCCTGCTGGGGCACTGGCCACCGCCCGGGGGGCTTCCCGGGAGATGAGCCCAGAGCTGGATCCGGGGGAGCTCCAGAAGCTGGGCCGTGACTGCGTGGGCGTTAGACTACGGCAAGCGGGAGCCTTGGAAGGGCATTGAGCGGGGGTGGTACGCTTTTAGAAGGCAGGAGAGCCTGGCAGCTGGGAGGCCAGGGCAGGGACTGAGGCCAGAGATGATGGGGACTCGGCCCGGGTCTGGGGCAGTGGAGAGGGATGAAAGGAAATGAAAACAGGCAGCGTGGCCTGCTATTTGGGATCTCAGGAGTTTACACTTTGTGGTCCAAAAATGTGGGCTCTTAGCCCCAGGTCCCTTTTTCCTATTGTGGGACGCCCAGCCTCAGTTTGCTTGTCTGTAAGATGGGATGGTTATGGTAGAGAGCCGCCCTGAGGGTGAGGCGCTCAGCACCGCAGCGGCTGAGAAAGATCAATAAACTTTGTTGGTTGACCGCGCTGACGAGTTAGAAGATAGCCCGGTCGGGGGGGGGGCGGGGCTCTACGAGGTGACCCGATGAGGTGGGGCTGGAGGGAGGGTGATGGGAAACTTTAAAGCCGGGGCGCCTGTCCCCGCCCTGCTTTATAGACGAGGAAATGGGTACCTGCCGAGGAGAACTGAGCGGCCCAAGGCCGCCCAGCGATCCGGGCGTGGGATCCGGATCCAGCAGCTGGAGCGCGCCGACGCGCGGGGCTGCCTGGCTTTGGGTGGCGCACCGGCGCCCCCTGTGGGCCGGCTGCGGGAAGAGGGCTCCGGGCGCGCCTCGGTGACCGCCTTCTTTCTGTCCCTGCTCAGCTGGAACGCGCGCGCTCCGAGGCCGGGGAGGCACTGAGCGCGCTGCGGAGGCTGCAGAGGCGCGTGTCCGAGCTGGAGGAGGAGTCGCGTCTGCAGGACGCCGACGTGTCGGGAGCCTCGCTGCAGTCGGAACTTGCCCATAGCCTCGACAGCGACCAGGACCGGAAGGCAGACGGACACCGAGACGCCCGGGTGAGCCCGCGGTCCGCTAACCCCCACGCTCCATGCAGACTCTGCCCCCCTCCTTTTTCCAGGAGGTCTGACCCCTCACCGACCGACTCCTTTGGCAAACAGGACACCCTGTGCCCTGAGATCCAAGAGGCGCTCAGCCACCAGTCTTCGCCCCAGGAGGAGAGCTTGGAGCCTCCCAAGAAGCGAGCATCCCTGAGCCCAGGGGAGATACTAGAGGAGAAGGAGGCCGAAGTGGCCCGGCTGCAGGATGAGGTGTGTTGGGGGGCGGGGGGAGCATGGTGCTAGATATAGATAGAGTCCCTCCCAAGGCCACTTTCCGTTGCCCATCTACACCTCTGGGCCTTTACCCACGAATCCCCCTCTACCTGCATTGATCTGCATCCCAACAAACTTGCACGCAGGCTTCAAGAGCCAGCCTGTAAGCCACCCCCTCCCGGAAGACTTCTTGGACCGCATCCCCCGCTTAGTCCCACCTCCCAGTGCTTCTCTCAGCATCCTTCCTGCGGGCTCACACCACCCAACCGGCCCCGCTCCGCCCCATCCCGCACCAGCCTGGGGGCTCAGAAGGTTCACCTCCAGCACGGCCCACCGCTGCCCGGAGTGTTTGTGGAGCAGGCAGGGGAGGGCGCAGAGACCTGAACCCCTGGCTGCTGAAGAGCGGGACCTGGGGGGTCAGGGGCCTACCTGTCTCTCCTCACCCTTCCCTGCCCCCAGATGGCGCTGCAGCGGGCCGAGTTGCAGTCCCTCCGCGAGGAGCTGCAAAGGCAGAAGGAGTTGCGGGCGCACGAGGACCCCGAGGAGGCCCTTAGGGGCGCCCTCTCGGATCGAGATGAAGCCGTGAACAAGTGAGCCTCTGCCACCATCCACCACAGCCCCAGTGGGGCTACAGGGCACCCTGGGCCTTCGATACCCCCACGCGTGATAGAATTATTCCCACACCCACCGGGGGCCCTCCGACTTTGTTTTCGGTGTTCGCGGCCCCACCCCAGTCCGGGTCCAGCAGCGCCCCACCACCCCTGCTCGCTGAGGCCCCAGTACCCTCGGGTCCGCTCACTGCCTCTCTTGCCTGCAGGGCCCTGGAACTGTCCCTAGAGCTCAGCCGCGTCTCTCTGGAGCGGGACTCGCTCTCCCGGGAGCTGTTTCGCACTATCCGCCAGAAGGTGGCGCTGACGCAAGAGCTGGAGGCCTGGCAGGTGAGGGGCGGGGCCTGGAGGGGCGGGGCCCGGGGCGGGGCCGGCTCGCTGACGGGGGCTCCTCCCACCCGGCCGCCCGACCCGCAGGACGACATGCAGGTGGTGATCGGCCAGCAGCTGCGCTCGCAACGCCAGAAAGAGCTGAGCGCCACCGAATGTGGCCCGCGCCGCGCCGCGCCGCGCTTCTCCCTGCGCCTGGGCCCTGGGCCCGCCGGCGGCTTCCTGAGCAGCCTCTTCCGAAGGACCTGACGGCCGGGCCCAGGGGGCAGCGCGTGTCCGCTGGCTCGCTTTCCTCTTCTGGCCAATGTAGCAACAGGGCCCCGATCGTCTTCCAGACGGGGCTGGTAGCCTCCCCACTCAGGGAGGCTGGGCAAAGTCACACTGGGAGCAGGGGCCAGCTTTGGGGGTCAGGGGCCCCAGGTGGGTGGCGGCGCAGGTGGGGCAGAGCTGAGTCTTGTATCTATACAGGTCTATATTTTCTAAACACTCTGGGCCTGGCATGTTCCAGGGCAGAGATGGGGGTGGGTATTTATGTATCAAGATCAAACAGAGTAATATATAAAAATCATTACACTGACTTGGCCTCTATTCTTGGGATGAAAATGCATGGAAGAATAGCCTGAAATTTTATTTGGTAAAAAAAAAAAAGGAAAAAAGAAAAAGCACTCCAGATCCCTGGGACAGAGGGGGTGTTGCCAGAGATCAGAAAGACAGGGAGAAGGCACGGTAGCCCAGATTGGTGAAGACATCCACCCGGCAGCTGTTGCCTGCGGCTGTCAGGACCTGGAAGCAAGAGGGGGGGTGACTGGCCTGTCCACACACATGCCCCTTCTCCCCCGCCCCCCGCATAGCCCCCTGCAGGACCCACCTTGCACTCGGGTGCTGCTGGCTGCTGGTTGAGACTGAGGCTGAGCAGCCCTGGGGAGGAGCCAGGCACCTGGGCCTTGAGTTCCCCACTCAGCTGCCACTGGTTGACACAGCGGCCCTGGCCCGCGGACAGAATCTGTGGAGGGCGGAGAGAGGAGTCGGGGGTCAGGACTGGAGAGGGGAACCGGGCACAGGTGGCAGAAGCAAGACAGAGGGCCTCACCAGGTCCTGGTAGAAGGTGACGTGTTTCTGTGGCGCCCGCATGGGGAAAACGGTGGTGGGTGTGGAGGATCGGAGGTGCCAGAGGGTGAGTGCTGGGCCTCCTCCACAGACCTGAGCAGAAAGGCGAGGTGTCCCCAGCCGCCGTGAGCCATAGGCCCTCTGCTGGCAGGGCCCGGAACTGTCACCCCATTCTGGACTTTGCCCTGCTCACCATCCAGTCTGAGTCAGTAGCCAAACAGATCCAACGCCCATTGTGGGGCCTGGAGCACTCCTAGGAGGGAGGAGGAGGGAGAAGGAGATGAAGACACGTGGGATGCCCAGGAAGCGGAGGGGGGACAGGGCATGGGGCACGCCTCACCTCGTGCTTATAAACCTCGATGGTCTGGACTTCCTGGGCTGAGCGCAGGTCTGTGGGGGGTGGGGGGTGGGGGAAGACTCTGAGAAACACCCTGCCCTCCCCCATCTCCCTCACCACCACCTTTCCCTCCAACCTGACACTAACCCCAAAGTCGCACGGTTCCATCTTCACCGCCCGACAGGACCTCGGGGCTCCGCTCCCGCAGCGCCAGGCAGTGGATATAGTCTGTGTGGCCCCGGAGGGCCCGCTGCAGGAAGAGGGCCAGCGTCAGGATATCCAGGAAGACTGCCCCTGCTAGCATCCAGCCCTGACCACCCCAGCTCCAGGGCCCCGCTCACTGTGAAGTTCCCCGTCTCAAGGTCCATGGTGTGCAGCTGACAGTCTCCCCCTGCCAGAATGAGAGAATTCTCCTGTGGAAGAAGGCAGGGTGGAATTGCAAGTTCAATGTAGACCCGGGACAGGGAGAGGGAAAAGGCTTAAAGTCTGGGCCAAGAACAGCGTGGGGTAGAGCTCCAGTCACAAAGGGCTCAGACCTTGGGGACCAGAAGCAAAGCATTGATCTCAGGCACTTCTAGGCTGGTCCTGCGAGAGAGAAAGCGAGGTCAGCTCTGGTGAGCCAGTACCTTCACCCCCAAGTGCCTTCTGCCCACGTGGCCCTAGCTCACCTGTACGGGGGCTGACGTCGCCAGAGCTCCTTACAGCCCTTCATGGAGGGAAACACCGTATGTCAAAGGCTCTCTGGGCCTGGGCAACCCAGCCTTTCCCCAGCTCCACACTCCTTACCTTCTTGAGGATCTCTGCCCAGAGCCAGGCTTTCACCTCCCCATCCCCGGCACTGAGCAGATGTCGATCCGTGGAGACCATGCAGTAGACGGGCCCGTCATGGGCTAGATGGAAATGCAGAACTTGAGTGACGCTGTCCTGTTCCCCTCCTCCATTCCGGGGGGTTCCCTAAGCCAGACTCAATGGCCGCACCCACCTTGGAATGTCACCACGGGCTTCTTACTTTCCTCTTTGGCCTCGGAGCTCAAAGCGGCAGACAGACTGAAGGGAGAGGGGAGGGGGGGCCTGAGAGTCAGAAGCAGGGGCACCAGTCTCGGGGGGGGAACGAGCGCTAGAGCTACTGGGCAGGGGAAGCAGGGGTGAGTACCTGAAGATGGCTATCTGCCCGTAATTGTTGCCAGCTGCCAGGAACTTGCCGCAGGGTGAGACACTCTGGGAGAAAATGGTCATGTGCAGCCGCTGCAGGGCCTGAAACACTTCGATCTGTGGAGAGAGGCTGCATGAAGGCTGCCTGGGACATCTGGGCCGGGGGACTCCAACTCCTTCCTGCTGCCCCTGCCGCCTGTCCGGCCCCCCACTGCCCAGGGATCTGAGGCCTCCTTTGAGGCAACCCACCAAGTGGGTCCCAGGGGTTGCTTCAAGAGGGTGACGAAGTGGGCAGTTGAGGTGGGACGTCTACCAGTACCTTGAGCAAGCACCCAGCCTGGCTTCCAAGGTTCCTCAACTGTCAAATGGAGCTCAAGGAGACTTTGTCACAACTGTCTGAGCTACCGTATCTATAACTTCGCACAGCGCTGCCTCATTAAAAGCGCTTAAAAAGTGGCTCCATTGTCCCAAGACAGAAAAACACACAGACTTCTGATCCCTACTCTCTGGCTTTTTTTTTTTTTTTAATGTTTGTTTATTTTTGAAAGAGAGAGACAGACAGAATGAGAGCAGGGGAAGGGCACAGAGGGAGACACAGAATCCGCAGCAGGCTCCAGGCTCTGAGCTATCAACGCCGAGCCCCAAGAGGGGCTGGAACTCACCAACCGTGAGATCATGACCTGAGCTGAAGTGGGATGTTTAACCCACTACGCCACCCAGGCGCCCCCCCCCCCAGAACTTTCATGTAGGCGCCTAAAGGGTTGCCCGGTTACCTTCCCGCCCGCGGGTCTGGGTCCGAGTCCCGCGCAGAACAGGGCTGAGGGCATGAATCCTTGCCTGCCCCTGCCGAGCCGGGCATGGACTACAAACCCCAGAAGGCACCGCGCATCACGCCCGCCTCACCTGACCCAGAGGTACTGCGTGTGGCACAGCTCGCTCCATCGCGAGAACTACAAATCCCAGAGTGCTCCGCGCGACGCAGCTTCACGAGTCTGGACGTGCCCGCGAGCGGTTCCCCCTCGCGGAGCCGCACAGCCTCAACACGGTTCGTCGGCCCGGCGCTTAGGCGGCCGCCGCGTGTTACCCCGAGCCCCAGGAGCCCAGGGACCGCCGCGAAGATCGCCAACACTAAGGGGCGACCACCGCAGCCCCGCTACGCCAGATCCCCTCCCCCACCCCGCGGAGCAGACCCGCCTTCCAGCCGCGCGTCGCTCGTCCTCCGCGCCTGCGTAGAACCTCGCCGCTGCGCGCGCCTACAGCCACGCCCCCCGTGCTGGACCACGCCCTCTGAGGCTCCGCCCTGTCGCCCGGATCCCACCCTCTGCCCGCAGGACCCCGAACCCAAATGATCCTACAGCAGCCCCTGGAGCGAGGCCCCCCAGGTCGGGCCCAGCGCGACCCACGGGCCGCGTCGGGGACGCCCCGAGGCCAGGACTTGAGGTGTGTGTAGGGGCGCTGGGTGGGCCAGGCCCAGGGGCTCAGGACCTTTGGCTGGAGGCTCTGGAGTGGTCTGCAGGATGACAAGCGGTGGGGCGAGTCGTCAGGGCTTGGGCATAGGCTGAGACTGGGCTGAGAGGTCTGAAGCAGGCTGCTGGATGGCCTGGGAGAGGGGGGTGACTTAGGTGTCAGCTGAGACAGAGGTGGGCTGGGGGCTCCTGGCTTACACTGCAGGCGCAGGAGAGCAGATCCTGGGGATGGGGCGAAGAGGGTGGGGTGCACCTGGTTTTCTTTTCTTCCCAGCTCCCCTCTCCAAGGAGCTGTGCCCATGAGCACCAAGCGGCGCCTGGAGGAGGAGCAGTGAGTTTGGGGACAGGGAGGGACTCCCAACAAGACCTCTGTCACCTTAGGTCCCCATCAGACTGCTGCTCGTGTGAATATCCTAGCCCGCCTGTCTCCCCGTCTCCCCCCAGGGAGCCCCTGCGCAAACAGTTCCTTTCTGAAGAGAACATGGCCACACACTTCTCTCGACTCAGCCTACACAATGACCACCCTTACTGCAGCCCCCGCATGGCTTTCCCATCTCTGCCCCAACTAAGGTAGGCACCATCCACCGTCTGGGCCTTCTGGGAGATCACACCCGATCTTTGGAGCCAGTCTCTAGGCCCTGCCTCATCCTGCTATTTTTAGCTTCTAGCCAACCTCTGTTGTTTCCCATCTTGGCTCCTTGGAAGGTGCTGGCAGCCCACGAGCTCCTGGGGACCTGGACCCGGTGGGAGGTGGCTCTTCCAGACGAGCCTCAGCCCCATGCTGCTATTTCCTTTTCCAGGAGCCCTTGCTCTGAGCTGCTTCTCTGGCGCTACCCTGGGAACCTGATCCCCGAGGCACTCCGGCTGCTGAGGCTAGGGGATGCCCCCACCTCCCACTACCCTGTGACCCAAGCTGGAGAGATAATGGAGCTCTGAGTGCTGGTGGGAAGATCCCTGCCTATCTTCCGTCTTCCCAAAACCGAGAAGACCAGCATCCCCACTAAGGCACCAGCTGTCCTGCTTATTCTCCGGACCAGGCCTCTGGGCCACAGGACCTACCCCCAACAGAGGAGGACACTGAACCCCACGGAGCCCTGGGCCGGGAGGGGCAGGAGGCACCGGAGCATGGGAAGGGAGGCATTCCCCTCCGGAGAACCGAATAAAGATTGCCGAGCAACTGAAGGCGTCAGTCTGGAACCCTGGGGCCTTTGGGAAGGAAGGTGGGAAGACTGGGGTGCTGGATGCTTAGGGTTTCTCAAAAATCTTCCCTGGAAAACGGTCAGGGCCAGGCCAGGTCCTGGCAGGCTGGGCTCAGGCATTGAGAATGTGTGAGTCAGAGCCTCACCCCCGCCCCCGCGGCTGACTCACTCCTCCCTCCAGCTCTGGGAAGTCGGGCTGGGGATCGTGCCACTCTCCAAACCATTTAAAGTTATAGATTTTTTATTAATAAATTCTCCCTCCCCTCCAAACGCTCTCCCCAAAATAAATACTCCCCCCCTCTTTGGGGGTGGGGGGGACAGTGTCTTAGGGCCAGCCCCCCTAGAGGGCCAGCCCCCTAGTGTTAGCAACAGGTCCCTGACCCCCCAGGCAGAGACCCTGTGGTGGAATTTCAGTACATCTGAGTTGGTGGGGCCTCGTGGTGTCTGGCCCTCGGGTCAGCCTGGCCCTCAGGCCCTGGGGGTGGAGGGAGGGACCCTTTGTGCAAATGCTGCGGTTCCTCAGTGTCAGCTGTCTGGTGTGACCCAGCATGGGTCTCCTTTCCTGTCCTGGAGCCAGAGCCAGGGCAGTCAGACACCTTGGAAGCCTCCTCGGAAGCCTGGGCCCAGGCCTCGGGGAGGTGATTCACCAGTGCCCCATCCCTCCACACCCCTGCGGTTGGAAGAGTCTGGCTCTGGCTGTGTGTCGGGTGAGGGGCTGGCTCCAGAATGAATGAATGAATGAATGGATGGATGGATGGATGAATGATGAGTGGGTGGGGCCTCCTGCTTGGCAGGGGCTCTCACTGTCACTGGATCAGTGCCACGCCAGGACAGCCCTCCCCGCCGGTCTCCTCAATGGGGGCTGCAAAACAAGAAGAGGGGTGGTCAAGGGCAGGGGAGACGTCGAGGAGTGATGGGGAGTGTGCGGGCGGGCCTGGCACACTTACTAGTAAACTTCTCTCTCCTGCGGCACCGTCTCCAGACCAAGAAGCCAGAAAGCAGTCCCAGCACGAGGGCTAGGCTCAGAGCGCCCCCCAAGATGGGCCACAGTAGTGGGAAGGAGGCTGGAGGGGAAGCAGCGCCTGGGGGCGGAACTCCAAGTCAGACCTCGCCCCTCTCGGTACTAGCCCCGCCCCCTAGGTCCGAGCCCCAAGCCTTTACCCCACCTTGGCCCCTGCCCTGAACCCACCATTTTCCCACCCACCTCCCACCCACCCCCGCTTCCCGATTAATTCCTCGGATCTGAAGCACTGCACCCCTCTCCGCCCGGGCAATCCTCTCTCCCAGTCTGGGGTCCGCTCGCCTCCGGGCCCCGCCCCCCACTCACAGCCCAGGCAGAAGTCGCTGTGCGGTCGCGCCGGGCACGACGCGCAGTCCATGCACTTGTCGAGGTCCGCGCTCCAGGAGCTGCCGCGAGAGCAGGGGGTGGTGCCTGGGGAGGGGGCCGCGGGTCAGGCTGGGGCGGGGCACGGCTATTCTGGGGGCTGAGGTCAGGGTCTGTCGGCTCGAATAACGTGAGTCACCGGCGCCCTCCCCTCGCATTCCTCACAGGTGACCGCACGACCCGAGGGACTCGGCAGCGCGGGGGAAAGGGGGGCATAGCGCGGGACGCTTGTGGGGGGGGTCAGGTCCCCCCACACAACCCCCCCGCAGCCGGCGGGTGACTCACTCCTGGGCACGGGGCCGAACCCCGGTCCCTCCCCCCACATAGCTGGGCACTGAAGTCACCGGATGGAAGGAGGTACCCCACATGGTATAGGGGGTACAGACCCCCGTGCCCTCGGCACCACCATCCCCCCACCCCGACTCCTCGGTCACTGGGGCTAGACAGAACACGTATTGAACAGGCTGGGGGCGTGCCTTCCCACCGAACCAGACAACCCGCCCTCAAACTTTCTCCCTC
Source organism: Lynx canadensis (assembly GCF_007474595.2). NCBI lineage: Eukaryota > Metazoa > Chordata > Mammalia > Carnivora > Felidae > Lynx > Lynx canadensis. Next base: position 2,815,597 of record NC_044318.1, on the reverse strand, counting down.
CACTTCTGAGTCTGGACTTTTTAGGACAGAAGCACCCCACCCCACCTCACCGCTCCCCCCTCCCCCAGTTGAACGGGGCGGGGGGGGGAAACTGAGGCCTGGCCTGAGGATGAAGTTCAGAGCGGGATGAACCTCTCCTGGCCAGAAGCCCGGTGCCCGGAGACCACCTGACCGGGATCCCCACGTCCGCCCAGTACCGCCCAGATCGGCCCCGTTCTCTGGGTCCCCGGTGCCGGCTCCGCGATCCCCGGCGGGAGGCTCCCCCCGGCCTCCCGCGCAGCCCGGGCCCCGCGCCCGGCGTACCTGGCACTCGCTCCCCGGCCACGGCGCCCAGCAGGGCCAGCCCGAGCCCCAGCGCGAGGAGCCGCGGCAGCGGACGCAGCGGGCCGGAAACCATGGTGCGGGTCCGGCGGCCGCGGCCGTGTGTGCCCGCCGCGCGCGGGCCGGGGCGGACAGCAGCCACTCCGCCTCCACCCCCGCCTTCCGGGGCGGTCCCCTCGGCTCGGCCCGCCCCGCGCGGTCGGCTCCTGGACGCCCCGCCCCGCCCGGCCCGCTGAGGTCAGTCATTCGCTCAACAAACACCGCCTCCTGGCGCGAGCGGCTGGGACCCCCGCAGGGACGCAGCCCTGGCCCGGCCCTCTGGAAGCTGGAGTCCCGGAGACGTGTGCTGGCGGAATCGGACACGGAACAGCCCACCGCAGAGACACCTGCGGCTTTCCTAAGGCCCCCAGGGTATAATAACAACAGAACAATAACAACAACAAAATAATGATAATATTATGTCTTTAGTTTCTACCTTAGGACATAGTTACACGATAAAACGTGGGCTTCTTGCCTCCTTTTAGCCGAGTAGGGAACTGGAGCTTGGGAAGGTGAGGTGAGTTGCCGAGGTCACAGCGCTAGTAAGTAGCGGAGCCAAGAGCCACGCTCCGTTTGGCTCCACGCCCTGTGCCCCGACCCGCTGCGGCCCGACGTTCGCCAGCTGAGGTCCCCGCACCCCGGGCCAGACGCGGGCGCAGCGGCCCCCGGCTCGAGCGACCCCAACTGACGAAGCTGGGATTCGCGCGCCCGCGGAGGTCCGGAATGGGGTCTCTGCCCTCCCCGGGGCGGTGGTCCGGTGACGTCACTGCCTCTTTAAGACCCCCGCCTCCGCCCCCATCCGCACACTCGGCGGTTCCTACGAATCCAGTGGACTTCTTTGCAGGTGAACCTGGGGGAAAGTGCGCGCGTTGGAGGGGAAGAGGCAGACTCCTCGAGGAGTGGGGTGCAGACGGCGTGGGTGGGGGTGCGTGTAGAGAACCTGGGCTGATCTGGCTGCGGCCACCGGGGCACAGCTCCTGGCCGGGGATCTGCACCGAAGCCGCAGAGATCAGGTCCCTCTGCAGCCGCGGAAGGGTTAAACGCCCCTCCCCCTCCCTCGGGACAAAGGCACCGAAACCCGGGCGCCCCTCCCCACCTGCTCTGCTCCCTGGGGCGGGGCTCCCCTCCCCCTCACCTACCGGAACCGACCCTGCTGCTCCCGCCGCCATTAAACCCTCCCCGCAGAGCGCCACTCGGGCTGGGACCTGGCGACCCTTCCTCGGGCAGGACTCAGGAGGGAACTAGGGGTCGAGAGCGGGAGTGGGCGCCCTCGGACCAAGCCGAGTCCGCAGTGTGCGGAAAGAGAAGGGGTCGAGGGCAGAGGTAGGTCTCGGAGGGGAGAGATGCCGGGTGCCTGGGCCGGCGTGGCCCCTGCGCTAACCGGGCCAGAGGCCTGGAGGACTGACAGCGGGTTTGGGAAGAGCGCGGCCAGGTATGGCTGGGCGTGGGCGATGCGAATGAGGAGTGGACGGTCTGTCTGTCCTTGGGCCACACTGCTGGGGCCGGTGCTCAGTTCAGCTCCAAACCGTGCGCGGGAACTTTGGGTAAGGGAGGGCCAGAACAGGACCCTGAACAGAACTGATTCCCCAGCCAGCCACACCACCAAGTGGGATGCGAGGGGGGGCCAGGGCTGCGGCGGAGGAGCTGGTTCACTGGGCGGACTCCAAGGGTTTCAGGTCGTCTTAGGGAAGTTGAGTCCTTCGAGGATGGCATTTGGGGCAAGAACGCACGACAGAATGTCCCCGCCTTGGAGGTATGCCACGGAACCCCTAGGGGAGGGAGGAAGAGCCGGGCCCGGGGCGCAACCGGTAGCCCTGGGGAAGAAGCGCTTTTGGGTGAGAGGGTGGTATTTGTGGTTTTCACTGCTCCTGCCCCTCTGGGGTTTGACTGAGGCTGGACTGGGCCAACTGGGCCAGGCAAGGCCGGGAAGGGTGGGTCACCTGAGACACAAACATGACCACCTGCCTGGGGGGATGGAACCGGGCTGGGGTGAGGAGTTTGTACACTGCTACTGGGTGGTTGGGAGGCAGCTTGGATCTCTAATCGTGATGTTGAAACTGACAGGTTTTGAGCCTGAAACTCATGGCTAGCACCAACCCACCATCTGTGTGCCCTAAGGAAACGGCTGGAAATTGCTGTCTGATAAAATGTAGGAAAAGTGGCTGGGGCCATAGACTAGCATTGGTATGGGCTTTGTGTCTCATGTGCCCTCGAGACAGCCAGGACTGGGTTGCTTACTTTTTCGCTCTTGTAAGTCAACGGCAATCCCAAAGCCGGCGGGAGGTGGGGGGGGGGGGGCGGGGGGGGGAACTGATGCTAAAGCATTAAGTGTTCGTTTTGGCCACGAGAAAATGAGGCTCAGAGAGTGTGCTTTGCCCCTGGTGTACTGATTCCCAGGGTCTGTGTTCCCGGGGGCCACGGCATGTGGCATGAAGAGTTAGCACGGGAACAAAGGGTCTGGACCCGCCTGTCTTAACAGCAGTCTCCTTGCGTCCCCCAACGTAGCTCCTCTCAGCCTCAACCTCGCCATGGCTTCCGCTGGCCTGCAAATCCTGGGGATCATTCTGACGCTGCTCGGCTGGTGAACGCCCTGGTGTCCTGTGCCCTGCCCCTGTGGAAGGTGACCGCCTTCATCGGCAACAGCATCGTGGTGGCCCAGGTGGTGTGGGAGGGGCTGTGGATGTCCTGCGTGGTGCAGAGCACGGGCCAGATGCAGTGCAAGGTGTATGACTCCCTGCTGGCGCTGCCCCAGGACCTGCAGGCCGCCCGCGCCCTCTGCGTCGTCGCCCTCCTGTTGGCTCTGCTCGGGCTGCTGGTCTACCTCGCGGGAGCCAAGTGTACCACCTGCGTGGAGGACAAGGACTCCAAGGCCCGTCTGGTGCTTGTCTCTGGGATCATCTTTGTCATCTCGGGTGTCCTGACCCTTATCCCTGTCTGCTGGACCGCCCACACCATCATCCGGGACTTCTACAACCCTTTGGTGGCCGAGGCCCAAAAGCGGGAGCTGGGGGCCTCCCTCTACCTGGGCTGGGCAGCCTCTGGTCTTTTATTGCTGGGGGGGGGGCTGCTGTGCTGCACATGCCCCTCGGGGGGGGCCCGGGGCTCAAACCATTACATGGCCCGATACTCCGCCTCTGCCGCACATGGCACCTCTCAGGGTCCCTCCGAATACCCCGCTAAGAATTATGTCTAATTCCGGTAGGGGAGCGGGGACTCCCTTGACAGCGGAGTCTGACTTCCTGAGCCGGAGACGTGGGGATGGTGATCCAGACAGCTTTGGGTGGTTTTTTTATCTTTTTTTTTGGGGGGGGGGAGCGGGGGGAGTGGTATTTTTAAAACTCAGTTGGTAACCCGACCAAGAAACTCAGCATCTCTCTTGGGCTCTGCTGCTGGTGCGTCTCACCTTTGGATGATGGAGCCAAGGAGGTGATGCTTCACAGTTTCTGGATCTTTCTCCACCCCGGACATCCCCATGTCGGAGGCCAACCCGCAGCCGCGGGCCAGCGTGAAGGCTGCCTGCCGTTCAGATGCTTGCAGCCTGTCCCCAAGAGTCCCTCCTTAGCGGTGGGTCCTCTGAACCCCCAGGGGCTCCTGAGCCTCAGGTAGCCCCCCTTAGAAGAGCGGGCGGTTTAAGTCACCAAAGAACCACCCACCTCCAAGTGTTCCGACCTCTGGCTCCTCTATCCTGAGTCCTGCCCCAGCTGTGCCCTAGACCACCTTCCCCGCCCCCTCTGGCTCACCTTCAGCCCCTGCACGCTTCTGTCACGCCCCCCTCGCCCCCCACAGTTTTTGTTAAATAAAGCTCGTCTTATTTTGTCGCTTGCCTTGGGTGTTGCTGGGGGGCTGTTGAGAGCCAGCCCGGCAGGGGGAGAAGGTGGGTGCAAGTGGCTCATCTTTCTCACCCTCACACCTCGCGTGGTGAGTGAAGGTGCCCACGGGACACGTCCTGGAGCGGGCCTTGGACTGACAGTCCCAGGAAAGGCCACCCGGTCTTCCCTGCCCGACCACAGATCAGAAGAATCCAAGGTACGAATGCTGTTTATTCCCTACTGGCAGGGGGGAGTGGAGGGTGGGGTGAGGGGCTGGGCCTCCGGGCCTGAACTTCTGGGTGCAGGTGGTGGCCAGCTGGAGGGGACCCGCTCCAGGGCAGGGATCCCCTCCTCATTTTGGAACCAAGGAGCTGCTGCCCTCAGGTGAGGGGCAGGCTCCTGGGGCAGGGTGGCCTCAGGAAGAGGAGTGCCAGCCGGAGTCCTGGACCAGAAGAAGGCAGATTGTGGTGGGAGGTGGGGGCAGGCCAGCGTCGCTCTGCCTGGGTGGAGGAAACAAGAACGCGTGGGCCCCCCCCGCCCCCGCAGCAAAGGGTCTGGACTCTTCGGGCCAGCTGGCCACGCCTCTGGAGCCAGACCTGACTGGAGCTTCTGGAGAGCGGGTTTCGCCAAGGGAAGGGGCTTGACGTCGGGGGGCATAGGGTTGCCACGGGGCATGCGGCACAAGGTCAGGCTCTGAGCAGCGGGCTTCCGGGGACGCTCTCCGCCTCATACGTAGCACTCTGTCCAGCCCGGACGCCACCTGAGCGGGAGGGGATGGAGTAGACCGAGCCTGGGTCCTCGGGGCCGGTCGATCTGGGGTGGGGGGCACGTGCAGCAGAGGAGCCCCCCCGCCCAGCATGAGCAGAGCGGCGGCGGCCCAGCCCACGTAGAGGGAGGCCCCCAGCTCCCGCTTGAGGGCCTCGGCCACCAGGGGGTTGTAGAAGTCCTGGATGATGGCGTGCGCGGTCCAGCAGACCGGGATGAGCACCAGGATGCCCGAGAGGAGGAGGAGGACCCCTGCAGTGAGCACGATGCGGGCCTTGGCACCTTCGTCCTCCACGCAGGTGGTGCACTGGGCCCCCGTGATGGCCACCAGCAGCCCGAGCAGAGCCAACAGGAGGGCGATGACGCAGAGGGCGCGGGCGGCCTGCAGGTCCTGGGGCAGTGCCAGCAGGGAGTCATACACCTTGCACTGCATCTGGCCCGTGCTCTGCACCACGCAGGACATCCACAGCCCCTCCCACACCACCTGGGCCACCACGATGCTGTTGCCGATGAAGGCGGTCACCTTCCACAGGGGCAGGGCACAGGACACCAGGGTGCCCAGCCAGCCCAGCACGGCCAGGGTCATGCCCAGGAGTTCAAGGCCGGCTGACGCATCGTCCCCTCAGGTCTTCTAACCCTAGACGGCCGCTTGACTCACTGGGGTACGTCAGGTGCTGCCGGGTGGGGGTCTCGGTGCCCAGAACGTGGGGAAGTCTGTGTCCTCGGCCAGGACCGTCCTCACATCTGGGGCCTCTTGCAAAGCACCTCTCTGACCCTCACACGCACAAGTCAATCTCACAGTCTCACAGCCCCGCTCAGCGGAGTAGCGGTGTCCCTTCGAGGGGCCCGTGCCCATCAGATGCCCGGCGGACGCTGTGCTCCTGCCACCCTGCAGGCACTCACGTCCCGGCGACCCAGCTGCCGCCCGTCTGACCCGGCTTGCACAGACCCTCCCGACCCACCTTCGGGCTGAAGAGAGCCTTGTCCCTCCGGCAGGCCCAGGTTCACGCCGAGCAGCACACCCGCTGTGGGTGTCACCTGGGGACTCGGGCCGGCTCCCATGACGCCGGCGGGGTTTTGAGGGCCGAGGCAGGGGAGGGGCAGCAAAGCTGAGAGCGGCGAAGCCTGAGCTACAGGGAGTTAGGCGGCGGGGGTGGGGTGGCGAGCCTGGGAGGCGGGACGGAGACCGGGAGCGGGGGATGAAAAGAACATCCGGGCCGGTGGGAACACAGGACAAAGGAAAGGGGAGACTGAGGACCAGCTGGGGAGTAAGGATTGGGGGGGTCCATAAAAGCAACAGGCTCTGCATGAGAAGCGGAGGCTCGGCGGCCTTCCTGAGCCGCCTCCTAACCTCCCCCCAGACACCCCTTCTCGTCGTCTTTGCTCCCTGCGACCCCGTTTCACTCTACGTTGCAAACACGCCCAGATCCCCAGTATCGCACACCCCGCCCCTGTTCCCCTTGCCCGCCGGGGACTCTCAGGAATCCGATCCGTCTCCGGTCTCAGCCCAGCGGCCCTGGCTGCTCCCAAGGGAGGGGCCCCGCCCGCACTGTTCCCCCGGCAACAGGTGCCGGCGCCCAGCTCAGGTGGCATCGCCCAGGCAACGGCCTTAGAAACCCCCCCCCACTTCACCTCAGCTCAGGTGTGCCCTTCCACCCCCCACACTGAACACTGAGGCTCAGCCGAGCTGCTGACGGTCTCTAGTGGCAAAGGATGAAGGTGCTGTTGTGGAGTTGGGGAGGGGCGTGCAGGGGTCTGTGGGTGAAGGGGGATGAGTAGTGGAGACAGGAGCCCAGGATGGGGGTGAAGCCCCAGGACCCCACTCTTTCCTGTGAGGAGCAAGTGATCACTCTGTCAGAGACACCACGGAGGAGGGCGAGGGGACGAAGCCTGCCTCACCGTCTCCAGGAACAACGACCCGTCCTGAAGACCTCCTCGGTGCCTGTGACTTCTCTCGTGGGGGGCAGCCTGGGAGTCAGACTACAGCTCAAATCCTGCCCCCAACTAGGGATAGATTATGGAAGGCCAAGGTCCCTTAACCTCCTTAGGACAAAGACCCTGTGAGAAACCTCACGGAACACCACAAACATGAGCGAGCCCTCGTTTTGGGGGGGTGGTCACGAACTCCCTCAAGCCTCTTCCCGGCTGCTAGGAACTGAGGGAAGAGGAACAGGGGTGGGGAGCCTTCCTTCATACCGTTTTCCTGGGGGGCTGGGAGGACTCTCCAAGGCAGAGCTGGGCCCTCACCTGGGACGGCCTCTCACCTCCACACCTCCTCCTGAGGGCCTTGGCCCGTCTGCCCCACGGGGAGGCACCGTTGACTGCCCGCGGAGGCCGGGAGGGGGGTGCTGGGACCAGGTCCGGATCTAGCAGGGCCAATGGGGGGGGGCAGGCCTGCGAGGCCCCCACTACACCTGGGGGTGGCACGCACTGGGTGCCTCTTCACCTGTTCAGTGGGACTTCATTTAACAAAGGATTTTAACTTCGAGCGGGTGCATCCTGCTTCTGGGGATGGGTTTTAGCATTTTTTAGAAGTTATACTTTCATCAGATCTGCAAAAGGCTCAGTGACGAAAAAAAGCTTGAGAGCCCCTCCCTCTAAAACAGAGACTGAAAGGGGCGCCTGGGTGGCTCAGTCACTTAAGCATCTGACTTCGGCTCAGGTGGTGACCTTGAGGTTTGTGGGTTCAAGCCCAGGGTCGGGCTCTGTGCTGACAGCTCAGAGCCTGGAGCCTGCTTCGGATTCTGTGTCTCCCCCTCTCTCTGCCCCCGCCCCCCCACTCATGCTCTGTCTCTCCCTCTGTCAAAAATAAATAAACATTAATAAAATGGAGACTGAGGCCAGCGCCGATAAGTGGGCCGATGAGTGGGTCTGAAAGGTAGACGCTGGTGGCTAGAGTTTCCTCCACACCCTTGCCTCCCCACAGGTTCAGCTTTTCAGCTGGCTGGAGGGGGGGGGGGGGGTGCTCCTCCCTTGTGAGGGGCCGACTTGGTGGCCAGCTGGACATGGGGGGCAGGGGGGGGGGGGGGGGGGGCAGGTGGCCAGAGCCCCCTGCAGGCTGTGATGGGGCCTGGGGAATCGTGGGTTTGTCCAGCTAATCCAGCCCTGGGGCCCTAGATTTCACAGGGTGGGCGGGGAGGGGTGACTGGTAAGAAGGGGAGGGAGGAGGGTGGCTGAGAAGGACAAATAGAGGCAGGCATTCATGGGCCAAGGAATCCAGCCACACAGGTTCCAGCAGGTGTCAGGATGGCAGCAGCAAGCCCAGGTATCGGAGGGGCCCGGCCACCCTCCGCAGCGCCTGCGTCCCTGGGCAGCCTGGCCGGGGGTCTTTCCGTCCCCTGGGCGCAAGAGACAGCCTCGGCACAGTGAGACCCACCCAGCTCCGGTTTGCCCGAGAGCCCTGCAGTTGGGCCGGCCTCCAGGATCCCCCCCAGTTTCACAGGCAGCTTTAAACCCCTGATGTTGTCACAGGGCCAGTGCGCGGGGGGGGGGGGGGGGGGGAGGGGGGAGCGCTTGCACACACATCATGCCAGAGGTGGCACTGAGGACCCTGATTGTTTAGATCCCAATTCTTCTTGGGCTCGACACGTCAACACTCAAGCACAAAGACCCACACACGGGAGGTGAGTGCTCAGAGGCTGAAGACACCCCCAGACCAATCGGAACCAGACCCGTGGTGGGGGGCCCGGGGAAGCTTCAGCTTCCTCCCACCTAAGTCTACTCTTTCCCCCCTTTGAGAAGACAACGCACCTCCCCCAAGGCCCTCGGGAGGTTAAAAGTGGGACGGTCCTGTCCGAGAGCAGGGAGGGGCCGAGAGGACGCCGGAGGTGGTCGGGGGAACCGCCCGCCCGCAGGAGGGGTGGGCAGCAAGGACGATGCCGGGGAGACCCCGGAAGGCACTTCCCACCCTCAGCCCTCACTCAGGCCGGGTCTTGGGTCCCCAGGTCCACCCGGACTTGGTGGATCCGAGAACCAAAGGGTTAAAGTTGGGGCCCAGCGGGGACTGTAGCTGGGGCCGGAATGTCATTGATATGGAGAGGTGGGGACTCCCTCGGCGCGGTTACCATCTCAAAGGCACTTCATCACATCCACTGGAATCTCCACCCCCACTGCCTCCGCCGGGAAAGAGGTGGGGGAGGGAAAACTGCCCCAATATACTACTGTGGAGGGAAACTGAGGCACGGGGGTGTGTGGCCTGCCCCACTTGCTGCTTCGGTGGGTGGTAGAACTGGGCCCTATCTGTGTTCTCCGGAGGGCGGCGGCGGGGCCGCTCAGGTGGGCGGAAAGACACGCCAGCTTAGAGGGGGGAAGGGCGGGGGGCGGGCTACCTTCAATCCTCACCTCCACCAGGCTTTTGGAGGAAAGTGTGGCCCGAAGACAAAGACGGGAACGAAAGGTCAGAGGGCCATCATGGGGCCAAGGAGAGCATCGGGGTGGGCACGGGGGCTGTACGGCCCAAGGGCAGCATCAGCCTCTGCTTCGGAGGCGCCCAAGGCCCCAGACTTTGGTTAGAAGAAAGGCCAGATCCGCTGGCCGCTGAACAAAAAGGGGCAGATGAAGCCCGAGGTCGCATATCCGTTCTTGCTGGGTTACTACCCCCGTTTTACAGACCAGAAACAAGGTGGGGAATGGGGGGGGCAATGAGAACTTGGCCACATGTACTCGTGAGAAACAGGACAAAGCCTGAAGGCGTCCAGACCCTGGCCCAGAGCACAGTGGGGGGATGGGGGGTGGGGGGGTGGGGCTGAGCCAGGCCTCCCGGTGGCAGCAGAGCAACCCGCATGCACCACCCCAACCCACACCCTGCCGCGGTCTCCCCTGCCTCCCCTCCCTCTCCCCGCCTCCTGCGCCGGGAAGTCTCCGCAGAGAACCGCACCTGGATCTGGTTACGCCGGGGAGCCACCGTCCACCCTGGGCGGCTACCTTCACCGTGTCTGTCCCCGCCGCAGAAGGCACCAGTTGTTCACCACCTGCTGTGGCAGCTTAACGGAGCCCGGGCAGACCTCGATGGGCAGGTCACACTGCAGTGATCTCCGGGGGTCCGCCCGGCTGTAAAACGAAGGGAGACGCCTGCCTTGCCCGCCCCCAGGGTCACTACAGAATTTGCCCAGGCAGCGAGCACCCCACACACCTTGGGGACCACTGTAGGTACCGACTTGGGACTAGAGTATTTTGTTAACAGCATCATGGCGGTTTCCCTTGTAAACCTGGTCAGACGCCATGGATTGGGTAGCAATTAACTTTATTTCTGTCATAAGCGTCAGCCTTCAATGCAGTCTTTATCCGTCTGGAGTTTAGAGGTGAGGGGGTTGCCCCTCGCCTCACTGCTGTGTTCTTACAAAGAGTGGACATTCAGTCTTGTCCCTCCCATTTGGTCTGATTCTCAGTGGAGAGGAGAAGAGAGCTCCAGGATGTGAAGAGGGTGAAGACAGCAACCAGCAGGAATGGGAACACGGCCAGAATTCAAGACAAGGGCAGGGGAGTCATCGTGAAGGTACCAGTGACTCTGGCTCCTCCCAAGGACTCCAAGGGACAGCAAGGTTCAAGCCAGAAATAGGGTTTTAAACAGAGTGATAAGGGAAGCTGGGAAGACGGCTCTGAAGGTGGCCAGAGCCCCCAGCGACAGGACACTCCTGCTATGGAACGCATGGTGGCCCCCACACCATGTCCCGGTCTTAAGTCCTGAACCTCTGAATTTGGCCTTAACTGGAAAAAAGGGACTGGGTGGCTTAGTCAGTTAAGTGTCCAACTCTTGATTTTGGTTCTGGTCATGATCTGATCTCACAGTCCTGGGATTGAGCCCTGTGTCATGCTCCTGCTTGGGATTCTCTCTCTCTAACTAAATAAATAAACAAGAGAAAAGAAAAAAAGAGAAAGACAAAAGGAAAGGAAAGAAAAGAAAAGGCCTTTGCAGCTGTAATTAAATTAAATTAAAACTTCAAGGGGGCGCCTGGGTGGCGCAGTCGGTTAAGTGTCCGACTTCAGCCAGGTCGCGATCTCGCAGTCCGGGAGTTCGAGCCCCGCGTCGGGCTCTGGGCTGACGGCTCTGAGCCTGGAGCCTGTTTCCGATTTTGTGTCTCCCTCTCTCTCTGCCCCTCCCCCGTTCATGCTCTGTCTCTCTCTGTCCCAAAATAAATGAACGTTGGTAAAAAAAAAAACAAAACCCTTCAAGATGAGATCATTCTGTATTCAGGATGGGGCCTACATCCAATGACAGGTGTCAAAAGAGGAAAAAGAGGAAGATGTGAGACACAGACACAGGGTAAGGCCATGTGAAGACGGAGGCTGAGGCTGGAGGGATGTGGCCACAAGCTAAGGAACGCCAGGGGCCGCCAGGAGCTTGGAGACGCAAGGAAGGATCCTCCCTAGAGCCTTGGGAGGAAGGAGCACAGCCCTGCAATACCCTGATTTGGGGTTTCTGGTAAATTCGTTTTGTTTTATTTATTTTATTTTTTTTAATTTTTTTTTCAACGTTTATTTATTTTTGGGACAGAGAGAGACAGAGCATGAACGGGGGAGGGGCAGAGAGAGAGGGAGACACAGAATCGGAAACAGGCTCCAGGCTCTGAGCCATCAGCCCGACGCGGGGCCGAACTCACAGACTGCGAGATCGTGACCTGGCTGAAGTCGGACGCTTAACCGACTGCGCCACCCAGGCGCCCCTAAATTCGTTTTATTTTAAGCCATCCAATTAGTGGCGGCTTGCTGAAGCAAGTCACAAGCAATTCATATACTGCCTTTTTTGCTAGTGGGTTCCAGGCTCTCAGAGGTTGCCCAAGGTCAAGTTGGCTTCCTGATACCACGCTCGAGTTGCTGTAGAAGAGCCCAATGAGATAGGACGTCTGCCTGTTGTTACCTGAGCCCAAGCCACCTGAGTAACAAAGGGAACTTTATTCTGAGTCGTACAGGCTGGGGAGAACCTGGCAGGGTGGGGGTGGAGGGGAGGGCAAGTAAAACGGGGACAGAATAGGGGCTTCCTTCATGACTCGCCCTGGGAGCCTTCCCGTCCCTGGGGATGACCTAGGCCTTGCACGTGAGGCTGCCGCTCCGGGGCCCAGTATCGGTTGTCCATCAGCACCGCTGCTATTCTGGTGCATCTAGACCTGCACAGTCCTTGGACCTCTTTCAGTCCAAAGTCTGACTCAAAGCGCACCTGAGTGGCTCGGTGGTTAAGCGTCAGACTTCAGCTCAGGTCACGATCCCGTGTTTGGTGAGTTCGAGCCCCGCGTCGGGCTCTGTGCTGACAGCTCAGAGCCTGGAGCCTGCTTCGGCTTCTTTGTTTCCCCCTCTCTCTGCTCCTCCCCCTGCTCATGCTCTGTCTCTCGAAAATAAGTAAACATTAAAACAAGAAAAGGAAGTTGGACTCAAGGCTTGCAAGGCAGCAAGTTTCCCAGAAGCCATACACACGCAAAGGAACAGGACCTTAGTGATGACATCCAAACCCCTCACTTTATAAGGGAAAATGAAACACCTGCATACCCAGTCAAAACATTTGAAGTCTTGTTTTCATTTCAAGCCAAGCGCCGTGTGCCCCCTGTCCCCACCGCGCCGGATAAGCAGCCAACTTATCTGCACAAGGGATGAGTTACATTCTCAAATAACCAGGCAAGAGGCTCGCTGTAGGGCAGTAGGGGGCAAAACGGAATAAAGACCCTATTCTTAAAACGAATTTATTTTTAGACTTGCCCTTCCACCCCAAACCTGGGCCTCTCCTCTGACTCTGCCTCGCGCTTCCCCAGTCCAGGCTCTCACCGGCGCTTTCTCAATCTGCCAGATGCGAAGGCGGTGAGGGCGCCCAGCCCCGGTGTCCAGGCAGGACGGCCTACTCACCCGCCCGCGGCCCCTCGGGGTCCACGGCCTGCAGCAAGGGCCAGGGCCATCAGCAGGGAGGCGACAGGAAGAGGTACGGCGGCGGGGGCGTCCGCGGCGGCGGCGACGGCAGCGGCGGAGGGAAGGCGGGCAGCAGCCAGGGGGCGCGGGGCGCGGGCGGCGCCAGCAGGTTGGAGGGCGAAGGGCCGCGCGGGCAGCGGCGGCAGCGGTTGCGGGGCGGCTCGGCGACCAGGGGCGGGCGGGGCCGCGCGCGCCTACAGGCCCGGGCGTGGCGGCGACGCGCGGCCTCGGGCAGCGGCGGCAGCGGCAGGTGCGCGGGCGGCGGCGCGGGCGCCGGTAGGCGCGGCAGGTCCTGCAGCGCGAGCGCGGCGGCGGGCGGCGCGGGCACGCAGGCCTCGGGAGGGCAGCTCCGGCAGCGCCAGGTTGGGCGCCGGGGCCCCAGGGTGCCAGCGGCTCGGGCCGCAGCGGAAGCGCGGGCAGAGGCGGCAGCTCCGCCAGGGCGAGCGCCGAGGGCGGCGGCGGCGGCGGCGTGGGGCTCAGGCCGGGCGGCAGGCCCGGCAGCGGCGGGTGCGGCAGGGACGGCACGGGCGGCGGGGGCAGCGACAGCGACGTGCGGGACCGACCCGGCCGGAGTGGCCGCGGGCACGGACGAGCCGCGGGTTCGAGCGGGAGCGGGGGAGCCGCGCCGCCAGCTTGGCCGTCGCTGCGGCGCAGCGACCTCCTCCCTCCCCTACGGCGGCCACGCACCGCGCGGGGGCCGACCCGGCCAATCACGGGTCAGTGCGCTGGCGGCCTTCGCGTGCGTCCCGCCAGGTAGAACGAGCTGCTGTGGCGGCCAATCAGAGGCGGCAGCGCTCCCTGTCAGCGGCTCCTTTCAGCCCTCCCACGGTCTCAACCAATCACGGTGTCCCGCGGTGCCCTTGGCCCCACCCCCTGCTAGCCCCGAGACCAGGCGCTGCACACGCGCAGTTGGCGCCCCCACCTGGCCTTAGCGTCGGCTGAGTCGCTGCGTTCCCGTGGCGGCCAACGAGGCGGTAGGGCGGCCCTCCTGTTCCGGGGTTTGCACTTAGCGGTCCCGGAACGAGGCGCGCCTGGACGTGGGTCAAGACCAATGCAGATTTCAATTATCTTAAAGAAAAGAGAATTCAAAACCAAAATTTAGGGGTGGCCTAGTGACTCGGTTGTTGAAGCGGCTCACTCTTGATTTTGGCTCAGGTCATAATAACCCCCAGTGATGAGACGGGAGTTCTGAGCGGAACTTTGTGCTGAACAAAGCAGCCTGCTTGGGATTCTCTCTGTCAAAATAAATATATTTAATATGCTTAAAAACTTTAAAAAAAAAACCGAAATTTGATGACATGTAGCATTTGCGTTATTGTTAAGATATGAATGATGGGTGGGTGACAATCAGAAACAAAGGGATGGTAACTCTCTTTAAAACTGGAATATAGAAACCTTTATTAAAATATTAGATCATTTCTAGGTGAGAGGTGCCTGGGTGGTTCAGTTGATTGAGTGACTGACTTCATTTCGGCTCAGGTCATGATCTCGGCGTCATGGGTCTTCGCTGAGCATGGAGCCTGCTTGAGATTCTCTCTCTCTCTCTCTCTCTCTCTCTCTCTCTCTCTACCTCTCCCTCCCTCCCGCTCCCTCTCTCTCCCCCCCTTCCCTCTCTCCCTTCCTCTGTCCCTCGGTTGCTTGAGCTCACGCTCTCAAAATGAAAAAATAAAGCAAATCATATAGAAAAAACATTTTGGGGTGCCTGGGTGGCTCATTCAGATAAGCATCCGACTTCAGCTCAGGTCATGATCTCATGGTTGGTGGGTTTGAGCCCTGCCTCGGGCTCTGTGCTGCTGGCTCAGAGCCAGGAGCCTGCTTGGGATTGTGTCTCCCTCTCTCTCTGTCCTTCCCCCACTTGTGTTCTCCCTCTCTTTCTCTCTAAAAAATAAACATTAAAATTTTTTTCTTTTAATTTCTAGATGAGTTAGGCAGGATATCACTCAAGGACAGTGTGCTGGGCGGGCCCTGTGCCCAGATGTTAGCTTCTACTCCTTTGTTACTGTTAACAAAAAATCAACCGAGTCATTTTGAAGCTCTAACTGGCTTTAAGCGATTCGTGAATTGGATAGCATCCCATCCACCAAGTAGAAGGGAGCTGCAAGGAGTTGGGCAGAATGGAAGATTTTTACAGGAAGGAGGGTGAGGCAAGAAAGTTTAGCTAAAGAAAAGATTGTGACAGCAAGGTCACCTTCTCTTAGAGGGGAAGGGGGAGGAGGGGGGCAGAGGAGAATTAGTTAGATTACCTCATGTTCCTTCAGGTGGGGTGGTGAGGCCCATGTGACATTACCCCAGTAGTGCGGACTAGAAAATCCCTGACTGGTTAAGACTACGTTTCCCGGAGGGAGGTTGGAACTGCAGTTAGTAAGGTAGGTAAGGTACTAAGCTCCCCTTTGGGGACTTGGCCTAAGTGGCCCCACCTTTAGCTTGTGGTTTCCTAACATCAGTAAAAAGATGTGATTTAGTGTATACCTTGGGGCAGAGAAAGACGAGACTATTTGGATATTTTATTTTAGTTTGAGAGAGAAAGCATGAGCAGGGGAAGGGCAGAGAGAGAGGGAGAGGGGAGAGAGAGAATCCTAGGCAGTCTCTATGCTGTCAGCTTGGAGCCCGATGCAGGGCTCGAACTCACCAGCTGTGGGGTTATGACCTGAAGTCGGACGCTTAACCCACTGAGACACCTAGTTGGATATTTTTTTTTTTAATGAGTAGTTCTGTGAAAAAGGAAAAATCTAGGACTCCCAAAGACAGCAAATCAAATGAGGTTGGCTAAGAAAAATCAGGCTGGAATTCTGATGTTTATAGAATTTCCTAAAAGCTGATCAACCTTAAGCCTTATTTGTATTACTGTGAGGGTCGCCAGAGGTGTGGGCTTGGAAGGGCAAAAGGCCATAAGCCAGAGGCTCAGAGAGATGGTTCTGGCACGGGCCTGCCCCTGAGTAGGAGCTCGGAAAAGCGGGTCAGTCCCCAGTTGTGCCACCTCCACGCTGGAGCCGGGCCAAAAGACTACTGGGCGTCCGCATTTCTGTGCAAGATCTGTACTCGGGTAAGAAAAACAGGCAATCCAGTATCACCAATACTGATACTGGGTCAGTAACTGGCTTTTTAAGACGTTTGAAAGCGTTCAGGAATCGGAGATGGTAAATGTCTGATTTCTTCATTTCCAAGAGCCCTTTAAGTACTCAGAAAGAACTTAGTGGTTGGATTTTGTAGCTCAAGGAGATCATGTGTGTAATTGAAGTGTATAAGGGAATTGAGGTCATCAGGTTTGGAAGGCATGCTAAATCTTCAGGGAGAAGTCAGATCTGGCAAATTCATAATCTAACTTGAGCAATCATCCAAGAATGTGGGAGTGAGTTTTACATCCAAATTGTAAAGTTAATTAGTACAATACCATTGGAAAGCAAGTGAAAGGCTTAAGAAAAAGATTTCGAGGGGCACGGGGGGGGGGGCACAGTTGGTAAGGGTCCGACTTCCGCTCAGGTTACGATCTCACCGTTTGTGAGTTAGAGCCCCGCGTCGGGCTCTGGGCTGACAGCTCAGGGCCTGGAGCCTGCTTTGGATTCTGTCTCCCTCTCTCTCTGCCCCTCCCCTGCTCACCCTCTATCTTTCTCTCTCTCAAAAAATGAAAAATAAAAACATTTTAAAAAATTAAAAAGAAAAAGATTTTTAGTGGAATAACTAATAAATAGACTATAGATTTACACATAAATAATGCACACGTCCCCTAATTTGATTGTGGCTCCCCCGCTCAAGCGGGACAAAGTGATGGATGGATAGAAGTGGGATGGACGAATGAGGTGCCGGCCGGGGCTGCCCCACCCCAGCCAGCGATCCCCCTACCACGGCACAAAGAGGCAAACAGGGAAGCACGTGGTCTTTATTAATACTTTCAGCCCGCAGGAGACCCCAGGCCAGAAGCCAAGCCCCAGGGTCTGGTCGTCCTCACCCACACCGGGCTGTGGTTCTGAGGCACTCAGGATGGGTGGTGATGGAAGGGCCTCGGCGCTCAGCATTTTCCAAGAGAACAGTGGCCTGGGAGGAGGCAGGGCCCCGGTGAAGTCTGGACCCCTCCTCACCTCCCAGGCGACTTGAGCCCTCTCGCTCCTCTGGTGTCTAAGATCAGTCACTCAGCACAGACCTACAGGTGACCTGAGAGCCTGCCATCCCTCCCAAGGGCGGGGACAGCCCCAGGGACAGCCCCAGGGCAGCCTGGAGGGGCCACAATGGTGGCGCCGGGTGAGTGGGGGACAGGGCCACTGTGATGCCTCTCACCTCCATAGCCATTTCCCAGCAGGCCACTGCCACCTCTCTTCACCTCAGGGCTGCCTAAGGCACAGACAAGCCAGGGCACCAGGTCACCGGAGGACTTCAAAGTCCTCCTGCCCTTCCCGGCTTCACCCCAGGCCCTGGGATACTGCCACTCACCGAAGGGTCCAGGGCCCAGCTCTGGCCTCAGCTGTCCATATGTGCCTGGGGGGAAGGACAGAAGGTGGGAGCACTGAGTCCCCAGTGGCTTTCACTTGGGGTCTGTCACTTCCCCTTCTTGTTCTAGCATCCAGGTCCATGCTCAGGGTCCCTCGCCCCTCGCCTCTCCTCCAACCCCATCCGTTCCTGCCTACCCACCCTGTTCCTGTCCTGTTCCCTCTCTCCAGGGCTGTGGGTGGGCCTGGGCCCAGGGCGCAGCTCCCTACAGCCACCGGGACAACCCCACGATGCTTTTCCACATAGCCCGTTACCTGGCTGGCTCCTGACCCCTGGATATGCGCCTCCAGCCCCATATCCAGGCTTCAGGGCAAGCACCCAGGGCTGGACGGAGGGCCAAGAGGAGCCCCTTAGGGTCCCAGCCTGACCTGCAGAAGGAGAGCTGCTGTGGGTACCTGTCCCCACCAGAGCAGGACATCCAGGGCCTAGAAGCCCCCGCCCGGTTGGCGTGGTCCCCATGGCCCTTGCCGGGGTTCACCCCCAAAGCACTCATTTCCTACCATTTCCTTCAGGGCCTGGAGCTGCTGCCTTGGGGTAGACTGGCGCTTCTTCCCCGAACCCTGCAAGAGATCCAAGTGATTCCTGCCCAGCCCCTGGATGCCCCTCCCCCCATCGCCTGCACTCTCCCCCAGACTCACCATTCCTAAAGCCATTGGCCCCAGGGAACTCTGGAGGAAGGAGAAGGTCAGAGACAGGAGTAGCCCCTGAGTCCAGTGCTCCCCACCCCACCCCAGCACCCCCAGGCACCTGGCTGCAGGTGGGCCTCAGGGAAGACCCCAGCTCCCAGACCATTCCCGTAGCCGAACCCTGCAAGACAGAAGTTGGAGAAAGACTGGGTGAGTGGTGGGGGTAGGGGCCCAGGGTGACCAGCGCATGGACAGACAGGAGGCAGCAGACACACAGACTGACTCGGAAGCAACCCAGAGAGGGCCTCACACATTCTCCCCACCCTCAGTCGGCTAACCCTGTGCCACCCCTGGTGTCCCACCTTCCAGAAGCTTCTCCTGACCTCCCTCTGGGCAGCTTCCCTTTCCACCTCAGGACTGTGCCTCAGTCTGCCACCCTGCCCTCACCGGAGACAGGGTGGCACCTGGTTCTGGCCATAATTACGGCCTAGTGCACAGTAAACGTGTGCCGGCTACATCAGGAAAGAGCCAGGTGCGGCAACAGACAGGAGCAAGGAGGGCTTGCCATAAGGAAAGTGGCAGCCTGCACCCAGGGGACCAGGCGCTCACCGACTTTCTGAGGCTTGAGGCCACCACCAAAGCCTGGGGGAGAGGAAATGGGGATAGAGATTGGGGGGGGGGGTGGTCAGCCAAAGTCTCTTGACTCCACTCTTCTCGAGCTAGGGACAGGAGAGGCAGGAAAGGGAAGGGCCTTCTCACCCAGTTCTGTTCCTGCTCCATAGCCGTTCGGGGGCCAGTACCCTGTGGGGAGAACAGAGATCAGCGGAGAGTACCCAGACTTTCCCTAACGCCCTGGGGGTCAAGGACGGACCTTATGGGTTCTCGAGAGGAGGAAGGGATCCTCCCTATCAACAGGAAATGGAATCAGAAGAAATGGGCTTAGAAAGCAGCAAGAGAAACTGAGGGTAAACTCTGGGAGGAACTTCCTTTCCCTAAGGAGCTCGAACAGCTGAGGCAGACTGGGGCACAAGGATGATGGAGGAGTGACAGACTCGCACCTGCTTTCTGAGGTTTCATTCCCCACTGGACGGCCGGAGTCGGTGCTAGGAAGAAAGCCAAGCGACAGGAGTGAGCCTAGGGCAGGGAGGGTCAGGAGTGCTGCCGGCTGCCCTTGGTGCAAGGGCTGGGGGCGGGGCTGCCGTACTGGGGGTCCCGTGGGGTCTCGGGGCCAGTTTAGGCTTTCCCTCAGGTGGCTCTCTGTGACAGCCTCAGGCTCAGCTGGAGAACGGGCAGGGGCTTGCGGCAGCCCAGCTAGACCCAGCCCCTCCTGGGACCAGGTATCCCCTGCTGCCCCCCAGACCCCACTCCACACCGACCTGGGAACTTGCCATTCTGCACTGGGGAAGGGGGCTGAGATTTGGGGCCCCAGCCGCCCCCTTTGTCAGAAGGGACCCCCGAAGTGGGAGGCCTGGGGAGCAGCAGTGGAGGGACCCTCCCATTGCAGGGACCTAGATGGGGGGGGAGGGCAGTGAGCCCAAGTTGGCGCCTACCCCAGGCTGCTCTCCTGGCCTCAGCCTGGCCAAGCCACCAGCCCTCAGCGGCTTCCAGGACAGACACAGCTTGGGCGGGAAGGGGGGGGGGGGGCGGGCGGGGCACTGGCTAGGCCAGAAGAAGCCCTGTTCCTGCAGTGCTAGGGGGGCAAGGTGACCCACATCTAACATGGCACCTGCTGTTGGCCCACCCAGCCCCTCTGCCTTCCAGCAACATCCCTCCCACCTCCCTCCTGGTGCACATCCCTTCACCCCCAGCCCCACCCCAGGAGCCTCACCTGGCTGGGCCCCCACCCCAATTCCATTGCCATATCCTGGAGAGAAAAAGCAGGGATGTGAGGGGCAGTAATGGTGGGGTGGGGGAGGGTTCTGGAAGGAGGCAGGAGGAGGTGCAGGATAGACATGGGGGGGGGGGGCTCTCACTTGCCTGGCTTCTGAGGTTTCACACCCCCTCCAAGAGCTGCAGGAGAGACAGGAGACTTGAGACCTCAAGTTTCTAAGAAGGAGCTCTGTCTCCCCTCTTGAGGCCCCCACTGCACTCACCTGCCGGGAGCTGCAACCCAGGCCCTGGGGCATATCCTGGGAAGAGAAGCAGGCTTGAGGACAGGGGCTGGGGTGCACAGACTTCAGGGCAAGGCCCACGAGGGGCAGGGGTGGGCTCACCTAGCTTCAGAGGGCTCATGCCCCTTCCCAGGCCTGGGAAGAGACAGAAGCAGGATGAGGGGACCCCACCCTGCTCCTTCTCTTCTCCAGGACCCAACTCTTGGCCCCACGGGACCCCGTGCCCCGTCCTGTCCTCCCCTGTCTCCACCCCACCCCCCAGCACTCCAGGGCCTGCCCCTACCTCCCTCACCTGGCTGGGCCCCCTCACCTGGGAAGACTCCGGCTCCCAGCCCATTCCTGTAAACTGGGAGACAGGGTGTGGGTCATGAGGGGGAATGGGGCGGTGGGGGGAGTAGACAGTTTCTGGGGGTAGAGAGGGGTTGGGGCCTGACCCCAGTCCCAATTCTTTCTGGGATCCCCCCTACCTCCGGCGCCAGGCAACTCTCCCAACACCAGCTGGGTGTCTGACGGTGTCTCTCAGCCCAGATGCCAGCAGACGGCGTCAGGGCCCACAGGTTAAGGGCTCAGTGCCCCACCCCCCACTTCAGGAACCATCCCCAGTCCAGGGGTCACCTGTGCCTCTGACCCACCAGCTAGAAATCGAGCTCTCTGGGTCTGGCTAATTTGCTAGAGCCGCTCACAGAACTCCGAAAAACATTTGACTTCTCAGAGTGCAGGCTTATTAGAAAGGCTAGAACTCAGGACCAGTGCAGGGAAGAAATGCCCAGGGCCTGCTTCCGCCCCCTCCGAGCCTTTTGGGTTTTCACGGAGGCTTTGTTACGGAGGCTTTGTTACGCGGCCCGGCGGACTAAGTCACCGCCGCCGCCGCCGGAAGAGCCTCTCATTCCCCAGCCCGGCCTCCTCCCCAGAGCTCAAAGGATGGGACCGAAGGTGGGACCCAATCACGGAGTGGGATCCCCTGGCAACCAGCTCCCCAACCCTAGGCGGCTCGTTAACATAACAAAAGAACACCTCCTGCGGCCTTTAGGAAATTTCTACGCTTTTAGGAGCTCTGTGCCAGAACCGGAGATCGAATACTTATTTCTTCTTACAAGTCACAGTATCACGGGGCCAGCACTGAGAAAGGCTTTACCTGGCTTCTGGGGCTTCCCGCCTTCACCAACGCCTGAAGAAGAGATGGGACCGGGTGAGCCGCCGACTCCCCATCTCTGGGCCTCTCCTCCGCAACCCTGGCGGCCCCAGCGCCCGCTTCCCTACCTGGTCCGTAGCTGATGGGAACCACGGGGCCTGTGTGGACGGGAGAGGCTCAGGTATGGAAGGAGGCCAGGGGACGAGCCAGAAACCTGGGGCCTCCTCCTCTGCTACCTCCGTGCGACCGTCTGCTCCACCCTCTGAGTCTGGCAGGACCCCCAGAATGGGGCTTGGGTGAAGAGACGCGCTGCCCCCCAAGCCCTCCTCTCCTCACCTGCTCTGTAGTCTTTGTGAGCTAGAGGGGTGAGCCGAGGGTGGGGGTTGGGCTGGCTAAGGTGGAGGTCCCCCCAGCTGTTCTGAAATGGTCACCAGCCCTGCCCCTGCAAGGCCCGGAGGGAGGTGGGAGAGGACACCCAGAATTGCACTCCCCAGACCTCACCAGTCTCACCTGGCTGGCCTCCCAGCCCGTTGCCGTTGCCGTTCCTGAATCCTGGGGGGACAGAAGGACACGGGGTGTGAATGGGGGCAGGGGAGCTCAGGGTTTGGGGGAGGTGGAGAGAAACAGGGAGGGGTGAGGCTCACCTGGCTTCTGGACCTTACTGCCACCCCCCCCTCACTTAGGCCTGGGGAGGCAGAGGCTGATGTGGACCCCACCAGACCTCTCCTCTTGGTCCCCACGCACCCTCAGCTCCTGCTTTTCTCCCAACCCTCAGGACCCAGACCTGGCTGCCTTCCATGGGTTCCTGTTGTCATAAGTGGGGAGACGGGGGTGGGGTGGGGGGAAAGGAAAGCTGGATGGGGATGAGGGACAGTGTTTGGAGGGGCTCAGGAGGAGGCAGGCAGGACAGAGCTGGCTAGGGCTGGGAGGCCACCTCTCCCCTCACAGGGGCCTCTGAGGTTTCATGCCCCTCCCAGGCCACAGTTCACCCCTCCATCTCCCCAGCACTTGGAACCCAGCCCCCCCCCCCCCCCTGTAAAGGCTGGCCCCTGGCCCCTGGGAAGCCCTGCCTCCCAGCCATTCCCAGATCCTAGAGAGGATCCTTAGGGAGTAGGGGGTGCTCTGGCTTCAGGGGGTTCATGGATACAGATAAGACCAGGGCAGGAATCACCTGGCTTCTGGGGCTTCCTGCCCCCACCAAAGCCTGGAGAAGACACAGGAGCAGGTGAAGGAGGAGGGAGCCCCCATCTCAAGGCCTCCCCACGGTCCTCCCCACTCCGCTCCTACCTGCTCCATATCCGTTCTGGGTCACTGGGCCTGTGGGTGAGGAAGGGTGAGTTGGGGGGATTTGGGGCCAGCTGAGGTACAGGTGAAGGTGCCCCCTTCAGAGCCAAGCCAGAAAGCTAGAATCCTGGAGGCATTCTCTCAGCCCTCCCTCAATTATTTACCAGTCCGGCCTCCGCAAGGCCTGGAGGGGAGAGGACGCCTAGACGCGGGCACCCAGACCCCACCAGTCTCACCTGGCTGGGCTGCCAGCCCGTTGCCGTTCCCGAATCCTGGGGGGCAGATAGGGGCTGTGTGAATGGGGGAGGGGAGCTTAGGTTTGGGGGAGGTGGCGAGAGACAGGCAGGGGCGAGGCTCACCCGGCTTCTGGGGCTCCACACCCCCTCCAAAGCCTGGTGAGACAGGGAGCAGGTGAGGGTCCAGTCCCCGTCTCTGGGTGTCCCCAGAGCCCTGGGACGCCCCTACCTGGCCCATAGCCGTTTTGAGTTGCAGGGCCTGGTGGAAAACAAGAGGGCTCTGGGTATAGCCTCTCTTCTGAGGCACCCCTGAAGCCTGGCCCCTGTGGCTCTGAATTCACCATACCCACCCCGTTGAGTCCCTGACCTGCCCTTAGGGCCCAGCCCCCTGGGGAGCCTGAACGCCACCCCCCGCTGCCTGGGTGCCACCTGGTTGGGTTATCACCGCCACCATGTGCGTCAACCAGCCAGGAAGGTAGACTCGGATGGACACTGCTTCCTGTCACCAACCGCAGGCTCAGTGCCAGCTCCTGCCGCCTCAGCCGCTGAGCTGTTTCCACAGCCTGTACCCTCTCTGGTCCCCTCTTGGAGGCCCCAGCTCAAGCACCCACAGGTGTTTCAGCGGGCCCCAGCCAGCAGTCTTCTCCCTGCCAAACCCGGCGGGCGCCTTGGCCTCTCTGTTGCCTTCATGCTCCTTTCCTGTCCTCCCCCAGAGCGACCCAGGCTCTGGAGGGGCCTGTCCCCCACCTGCCCACCCCCGGCGGTCTGCCACACCGGCTGGGGAAGGCGGTGGCCTGGGGGTCTCGGGTGGCTTCTGTGGCTTTACTCCCCCACATCCCCCAGGGCATGGGGAAGACTTGGGGGGCGCTGCCTGGCCCCTCGTCCTCCCTCCGAACTAGGGTCAGGCCCCCGAATCATGACTACACCTGGCCACCTCAGGGACCCCCACTCTCCTGGAGCTCCGGGCCCTCACCTGGTTGCACTCCTGCTCCTGGGAAGGCGCCGCCTCCCGGCCCATTCCCGTTCCCGAATCCTGGGGAGACAGAGCAAGAGGGAGTAAGAAGGATGTGGACGACTGACAGGGAGACAAGCAGTGGGGGCTCACCCGGCTCGTGTGCTTTTCCACCCCCACCAAACCTGGGGAAGAGACTAGCCGATGAGGGACCCAGAAGCCCAGCCAGGCTCCCAGCTTCAGCCCCACCCCCTCGCCACCCCTCGTCCAAAGCCATTCTGAGCTGCGAGATCTATTCGGAGCCACGTGGGGACATCACCCCAGCAATCTCCCGCCAGCAATCAATTTTCTGCCCCCTTTAGTCCCTGACGTGCCCCAGCTTGGACCAGGCGCCCTCACCTGGCTGGGCTCCAACTCCCATCCCATTCCCGTTGCCAAATCCTAGGAAGAAAGAGAGAGGGAGTAAGGGAGGCCGGGAGACCCGGCGAAAGGAGATTGGGACATAGGGACAGGGTGCGGCTCACCTGGCTTTTGTGGTTTCACACCCCCTCCAACTCCTGAGAAAGGGTCAGGGACCAGGTGAAGGAGCCTGGAGCTCCCTTGAACCACCACCCCCCCATATCCTCCTGGCCCCCACCCCTACCTGGTCCCTGAGCCGCAAGGCCTGTGGAGAGAGGGAAGGCAGGGCTGGAGCTGGGCCAGTGTGGCCGCTGAGGGTGGGCTCACCGCCTCCTATGCTGCCCTCACCCAGGACCTCTGTGTCCCTCAACTGTTCTTTGCAGGAAGCATGCCCTGAGAAGGGCCTGGGATTCGGGAAGGCCCTCCCCGAGACCATGGCTCTTGCCACAGGAGTGGCAGCAGCAGCCCAATGAGGGGAACAGCTCCTGAGAGGGAGACACGGTGCCCGAGCTGGGGACATGCAGAGAGGGCTACTCTCCCCTCCCCTGGTTGCTGAGGTTGCATTCCCCCTACCAGGCCTGGGGAGAGACCGAGGCCGAGCCGCTCCCCACAACTTTCTCCCCCTCTGGTTCCCTGGTTCCAGTTCTACCCGCACCTCCTTTCCCTCCCCGGGGCCCCGTCTCCGGGTGTCCTCACCTGGCTGGGCTCCAAGCCCCGGGAAGGCACCAGCAACCAGTCCATTTCCATATGCTGGGGAGGCAGAGCCAGACGGCATAAGGAGGGGACTGGGCTTCAAAGGGAGCCAGACAGAGAACAAGGTGGACAGAAGGGTAGGCATGGACGGGGGGTGTCTCACCTGGCTTCTGGGGTTTCACACCACCTCCAAAACCTGGGGAGAAAGATGTGGCAGGTGAGGGGATCCCAGCGACCCAGCCTCCTCCTGGGGCTCCATAGCTGTGCTGAGCTGTGGGGTGAGGCAGGGGGCTTTTGGGGTCCCAGCTGAGGTGGGGGTGAAGCAAGGGTGCCCTTCTCCCCTCCCCAAGCCAGACATGAGGAACTCTTATGGTCCCCTTCCACCTCCAGTAAGTCACCAGTTCTGCCCTGGGGGAGCCGGGGAGAAGACACTCCTGATGCTGACCCAGCCTCATCAGCCCCATGTCAGACCCATCCCTCTTCTCCCACCGCACCCGGCTGGGCCACCGCACCTGGCTGGGCGACCACACCTGGCTGGGCGACCGCACCTGGGAAGGCCCCTGCTGCTAGCCCATTTCCGTTCCCAAACCCTGGGGAGAAAGGGCAGGAGGGGGTCAGGGAGGAATAAGGGAATAATAGGGGGCAGAGATGGGGAGACAGGGTGGGGGGCTCACCTGGCTTCTGGGGCTTCACACCGCCTCCAATGCCTGGGAGGGAGATGGGAATCGAGTGAGGGTCTCGGATCCCATTTCAGGAGCACCTCTAGAATCCTGGCCCCAGCTCCCCATCACCCTGGGCCCACCTCTACCTGTTCTGTAGCCATTCTGAGCTGGGGGGCCCATCGGGAGAGGGAGGGATGAGCTGGGGAGGTTTGGGGTCTACCCGGCGTAGGGGTACGAGGCCCTTAGACCCAGCCGGAAACAGCAAGTCAGAAGGCTCCCGATCTGCCCCCTCAATCCTTAAAAAATCCTGACCCTCCCCTCCAAGGTCTGGGAGGGAGACAGAGAAAACCAACCCCCAGAGCCCACCAGTCTCACCTGGCTGGGCTCCCAGGCCATTCCCGTTCCCAAATCCTGGAGGGACAAATGGACACAGGGGTGCGAGAGCAAGGTGGGGAGACAGAGCTGGGGCTGGGCAGGGCCCACCTAGCTTCTGAGGTTGAACATCCCCACTGAAGCCAGGGGAGACCCAGGGCACAGGTGAGGGACCCCGGATCCCCTTCCTCAGGGTCGCCCAGGACCCCTGCTCCCCCGTGCCGGTCATTCTGAGCAGGCCTATGGGAACTCAGCTCCGGGCGGTCCATCCCAAAGAGGGTGGACAGGACCGCTGGTGCACAGGAAGGGGGCCTTGGAGCCCACTCCCCTCTTTCCACTCCCGCAGGCCCAGAGGACATGCAGTGAGCCATGCTTGCTCGCCCCGGAGTGGGGCTCAGCGGGGGCAGCACAGGGAAGAAGCAGGGAGAGGAAAGACTGGGGGTGCCCAGGGCAGGTCCACGGGTGAGATGACACCAGAGCCGTCTTGGTGGATTCCGAGGGGGGAGGGGAATGTGTGCAGCAGGAAAAGGAGAGACCTACACCTGCCACAAGGGATCGCTGGTTTGCTTCTCTACCTGGGGGTGGGGGTGAGTGGGGGATGTGTATGTGGGGGGGGGGCGGGGGGGGGATGACATATTCTGAGGCAGCTGCTTCTCCCAACCCCCAAATCCCATTTGCCCATCTCTCACCTGCTCCCAGGCCACTGGGGGGGCCGTAGCCTGAGTGGAGGAAACAAGAAGTTGAGCCTGGGGGCCAGGAGGGGCCAAGGGCTCGGGTGCCTCACCCTCGTTCAGAGGACACAGCTGCTCCCACCCTGCCCACCCTCTCAGCCAGCTTTACCTGATCTGTAGCCATTGGGGGTCCCTAAGCCTGTGGGTTGAGGAGAAGAAGGCGAACTTAGGAGGGGGCAAAGGTCTGAACCTGAATGCCGGCCCCCCGCTCTGCAAGAGCGGAACCCCTCTCTGGGCCTCAGTTTCCCCTCTGGTCACAGGAGGGGCAAGGACAGAGCCAGGTGAGTAGCCAGCAGCAGGGTCATGGAGGGAGGGGGCAGATCCCCTGCGCCTCCCACAGGGGTGTGTCGGCCTCTACCCTCCATTCGGACTCTGGAGTGTCTCTGGGATGCCTCCCGGAAATCTCATCCTCCTGGCGCCCCATCTCCTAATCTTTCCCTCCTGCAGCTCAGGTGCATCTGGTCTCAGCAGGGATCCCCTTCTCCCACCCTTAAGACCCCACAGGTTCCTGGAGTGAAGACCCTTCTGTGACACTCTGGCCCCCCTCCCCCCGTCCCTGGGCCCCTTTGTCTTCTCCCCCCTGCCCTGCCTCCAGGCCTTTGCCCTGTCTTACTGCCGGGATGTGCTTCCCCTTCCCTGTCACAGCTTGCCCCCTTTGAACACCTAGTTCCAACCCCTCCTCTGGGATGTTCTCATGCCCCATCCCATTCCTGTTCCAAAGGTGTGGGGTGTCTTTGCTCCACACACTTGAGCTGACCATGGACGAGACTGTCTGCTACGAAGACAGGGAGGGACCCTGTGCTCTCTTGGGGCCCACATCAGGATCTTAGAACTAGGTAGGGAACATCTGGGGCTCTCCCCCCAGAGGGCTCCCAGACCCCTGGGGGAGAGACCAGGCCCTCTTCCTTGACCCCAGTGCCAGGAGGGACTGCTTACCTTTCCCAAGGCCTGGAGACAATGGAGGTAGCCCTGGGGAGCAAGGAGGTGCTGACTCGGGGTGGGGACCCCAGAGGTGGAGAGGGAGCAGGACCCAGGCATCCATCCCCTGCCCAGGACAGACTTCACACCCGGACCTCCCTCTCTCCGGAGCCCTAGCATTGGCCCAGGGCTGTACCTAGGCCCCCCAAACCCAACCTCAGCAACCTCAGCAACCTCAGCTGCCCGCCTTCCGCCCTCACCGCCTTGCAGGCTTTCAGAAGTCAGGCAGAGCAGGAAAAGCGCCACGGGGAAGGCCCAGGTGCCCATGATGCCGAGTGGGACAGGATGGCACCCACCCTTCGGGCCTTTAAACACCCCTGCTGGGTGGGGTCTCGCCCGGGCCCCCCAGCTGTGCGTGGCAGAGGCTCTGCTGGCGGAACCCAGGGGGCCAGCCCCCACCTCTCTCTGTGGCATGACTCCAACCCCTCGACTTCTCCCCGCCCCACCCCTCATCCATCATGGGTGCTGACAGCCGGGACAGGCCCCCACCTGGCCCCTGGGGCTCCTCCACCCGTCAGGGTTGGGGCCCCGGCGCCAGACCTCGGGGGCTCAGATTCCCTCCCAGCAGCTGGCAAGGGGCAGGCAGGCACCCCAGGCCCAGCCCATACAGAGCCGGAGAGAGGAGGGAAAGCCAGGCCCAGAAATGTGTGTTGGGGGGGGGGCAGGCAGGGGAGACTCTGACGAGTTACTGTGATACACAGAGAGCGGGGCGGGGGCGGGGGGCAGAGACCAGAGTGTTCCAGAGGCGTGTGGAAACGCCAACAGTACAGTGGACGACAACAGGCCGTGTGTCCACAGGAAGAGCTTGTCTAGCCCTGGAGGCTCGGGGACCATACCAGGAGGTGGCCCATGGTCTCCCAACAGAGGCTGCACGTACAAGAGCGGGCCCGGCCTCCCTTCTACAGGAGGTGGTGACACCCGGGGAGCCTGTCCAGGGATCCTCACTGTTCCTTGAAAGCCTGGTGGGGGCCCACCCGCTGCAGGAGGCCCTCTCAGCTTCACCCCTTTCTCCTGGCCAGCTCCAGCAGCAATGACTCTACCCCTGGGGGGGGTGCTGGCGGGGGTGGGAGGGCACTGCTTAAGGTGGAATGGGGACAGGACCGCAAGAAGGGTGCCAGAGGCCAGTTAGCGCTCTGTTTCTCAGGGGTGGGCCTAGGAGCCTGGAGCCCAGGCCTGCGTGAGGACTTGGTGAGGACCCAAGTAGGGGAAGACGGGAGAGGCGTCCCCGGGAAGTGCCAGGAGTGAACCCCACTGAGCTGGCTGGGGACGGCAGTGACTCAGGCCCCCTGGGCCCTAGTCCAGAAGGCCCCACACCCTGTCTGATGGTCTGGCCCCTGCCCAGCCCGCCCCTCCTGGCACCTCTGTCTAAGGATACAGCCAGCCAGGGCGGGGACCTAGAGAGGGGCTACCACGGGGAGTGGGCGACACGGGTCTTCTTGCTGTAAGGCTTCTGGGGCCAGCTCCAGCCATAGCGGACAGCAGGGCTTTTACGAGATACACCCTCACTTGGAGTACCCCCCACCGCCCCCCGCACTGAGATGTGCCTGTACCTCACCTCCCTCTTTGTTCTCCCACCTGCACATGGCCATGCCCCGGCAACCCACTTTCCCACACACACACACATAGGGCCCCTCTGTTCCCACTGGGTGCCTGCAGCCCAGTACCCCGGCGCAGCACCCCACACGCCCCCACTCTCCCTGCCCGGTACAGAGGTATAGAGCCGTGACCCAGAGTCCTGGGGGCTGGACCTTTTACTGGCTGCCGGTCAGTCTGCAGGGCTCCTTGGGTCCAGTCCTCTATTCTGCTACGCCACACACTGCTGGGCGGGCAGCAGGCCAGGTCACCCCAGACACTGCACCGCTCTCTGTCCTATGCCAGTCTAGGCCCAGGGTGTCCGCTTCAGAGCCCATATAGCTCAGGGCCCCCTACACAGACCCAGACACAAGGCTCTCCCCATAGCGTGCCAGGGAAGCTTGGCCCGGGATGAGGTAGGCACAGACCAGGAGGGGCCGTGCAGGAGGTACAGGCTACTGCCAAAGGGAATGCGGGTACCCACGGCCACTGCCAGGCTGCCTGGGTGCTGGCATGGGCCGGTGGAAAATGCCAGGCAGCCTGGGGCCTTGGGCCAGCTGGAGGCTGCTCAGAGCCAGGGCTGAACCCAGTGGGGCATCCCCTGGCCCCTGCAGTGCTGCCACCCCCACCCCAGCACATCCAGTTCCCTCAGGTCGGGCCAGGCTGGCCTGAGAGCACAAGGACCACTTGGGGACCGAGAGAGCCCCTGATGGAGCCCGGGCCTCGGGTACCCTTCGCTCCTAAGTGTGAGGGGACGTGGTGGTCCAGCTTCCAAGCAGAGGAGCGACTTCCAGGGGCCAGGGCAAGGTGACAGCTGGGTGTTGAGAGTGCAAGGCAGAGGGCCAGGAAGTGTGTCGCCTAAAATGGTAAAGCCTGTCGATAGACTCGCAGCCAGCTGCTCAAAGCGGCACCTGCCGGGGTAGGAATTTGTGGAGGACAGCTGGAGGGGAGGGCGGGCGCCTTCTGAACCTGCACCTGTGCTGAAGTCCCCTCAGGTCACCCTCTTGGCCGTGCACCTGACAGCCCTTTAGCCTGGATCCCTGCGTTGGCTGCCTCTAGGGCACTGCCCGGCACCTCTAGGCACTTGCCCGGTGCAAAGCTGACCTCTGTGAACTCCCTCTCCACTCACCTGCCAGTTTATTAAAGCCTATGCCAGCGTGAAGTCGGGCAAACACACAGAAGCGTGCAGAGGACAGAGATGTATGATATAACAAATACCCACAAAACAAACAGCTACTGGGGCGCTTAAGTGGCTTAGTGGGTCGCGTGTCGGAATCTCGATTTTGGCTCATGATCTCACGGCTTGTGGGAAGGAGCCCGTGCGTCGGGGTCTGCGGTGACAGTGTGGACCCTGCTTGGGATTCTCTCTTTTCCCCTGCTAATGCTCTCTCTCTCGAAATAAATAAATAAACTTAAACAAAATTCAGCTAGTGCTGCTGGCACAAAGATCAAGAAACAGAACGTAGCCAGCTCCCCAGAAGCACCCCTCACAATCTCTTCTCTGTTAGGGTAGCCACATTTGCACTTGGGGCCGTCATTTCCCTGCTTCTCTTAAGTCACGGTATTCCTGTTCTGTGGCCCCATCCCTGCGGGAGCTTCCTAGGTGAGGGGTGACTCTTCCCTGCAAGTCTGGGTGACGGTGCTGTTGCGGCGATGGGACACACGGGGGCGCAGGGTTCAAGCCGGCTCTTACCTGTGTGTGGGTGGGACGCCGGGAATCCAGCGCCTGGGAAGCGGGTTGGGGGGCTTCCTTCTAACGGAGCCCAGCCAGTTTCTTTGGTCTGGGAACTTGTGGTCCCCGGGCGGGTGTGGGGGCCCGATCCCTCTCTACCAGGAACTTCCTTGTGGCCCAGGCAGCTGCTGTGAAGCCTGTAAAATACTATACAGTTGGCAAAACATTACTGTTATTATGAAACAGCTCCTACTGTATGCTTGCTCTGCCTTGTAACTCAAGGCAGTTCACATTCATTTTCTTTTTTTTTTTTTTTTTTAAGTTTATTTTTGAGAGAGAGTGAGCAGAGAAGGGGCAGAGAGACAGAATCCCAAGCAAGCTCCATACCATCAGCAAGGAGCCAGATACAGGGCTCAAACTCACCAACCGTGAGATCATGACCTGAGCCAGAATCCACTCTGAACTGATTGAGCCACCCAGGTGCCCCTCACATTCATTTTCTTATTTAGTGCTCTTGCCCTAGGAGGTAGGAACTAATCTCTCCGCAGGGAAACATCCAGAGACATAAAGCAACTTGCTTATGATGGCACAGCTTTTGAGTGGCAGAGCAGGGTAGAGCCCTCGTTTTCCTTACTTCACCGCCCACGCTCTTAGCGACTATCTGTACTTAACTTCATATTATAGTCCTTCCACACAGTGAAATATCCATTGGAAGTATATTTTCGAATTTAAAGAAATATTTATTTTTAGGTCATTGCATATTAGGCTTTCAAGACTGGGCAGCTGGAAGAGGCCCTGGGACCCAGACTCCTGCAGGAGGGGCTGGCAACTGGAGAGGGGCCTGCCTGCTTCCCCAGGCCTCCTGGGGACAAGCTTGGGGCCTTTAACAAGGATCCAGACTGAGTCACTGGGGCTGTGGCTGCCAGAGATGCAAATTCAAGGGGAGGGTGGGCGGAGGTGGGTGGGGATGCGGCCCCTAGAGACGCTCTAGGTCCAAGGACCTAATCCGGGGGACCAGGCCCTCCTTTGCTGGGCCACACACTGGAGCGTTCGCTGAAGGCACCACAAGGGGCTGGGAACTCTAACCTGTTAGAAAACTGGGGGACGGGTGGTCAACAAGTAAACCCATAACTAAAGGAGAGAATTTCAGATAGAAGGTAAGTGTAATAATAAGGAAACCAGGTGGGAAAGGAGATGCGACGCGCTGGGGAGCGTTCTTGAGAGGGTGGCCCGGAAGTGTGACTCCTCCCCCCGCCCCCACTGTTAAACGGATAAAAGGTCCCCTCCGTGAAGGCGCACCCCCCGAGCCGCGCCAGTGTTAGGGACCAGCGCTTGCTCCGCCGGGGCTCCCTAAGAACTCCAAGGGGATCCCTCCCATGTGAACCTCTAGCTCGGTGCGGGAAGCTTCATCAGCTCAGTTTTTGCAGGTGGCTGATCCGAAGCTCAGAAAGGCCCCGTGGGTCCCCAAGGTCGTCCGGCCAGGAAGGGGCGGAGGTAGGGTGGAGTTGAGCTCAAATCTCCAATCCAAAGAATACTTCGGGCTGCCTCGGAGGTGGCCGAGGCCGGCCTGGTGGGCTTCCCGGGGGGTGGGGACAATGTCCGGCCTCCCGGTGCGGTGCACGACACGCAGGAAGGAGCCAGCGAGCCCAGGGCACCCCACGCGGCTGGGACCCGCAGAGCGCAGGCACTTCCCGTCCCGTCCGGAGTGACCCCCTCCTGAGGCGCCTCTGAGGCCAACTGCAAAGACCGCCTCTTTTATAATATAGAAAACTAAGTCAGCTCAGTGACGGCCGTGGGTGCAGGACTGGGGTCTGGAGCTGTGTCCCCAGCCCGGGACCCGAACGGGACAACTCCACGCCCCAGCTCACACCACGCGCCACGCCGCATCAGCGAGATTGCACCGCGTCGCAGCCTCCGCCCTTGTTAGCGCCGAGACGTCGCGCCTGCGCAATGAGAGGGCACGACCTGAGGTGCCGGAGAGGGCATGGGGACGCGCACGCCGGGACGTCGGGGGCGGAGCCTCTGAGCCTGGGAGCCTCTGATGGGCTGCATCGGGGAGGGGCGGGGTAAGAGGCGTTCCTGGGCGGGGCCTCGAGGCCGGTTTGGAATTTTTGGCGCGAGCCGGCTCTGCGCGCGTTCACGGGCCGTTCCCCTCCGAGAGTCCTCCCGCCGGGCGTGGGGAGCCGTCGACTGCAGACCCCCGACCGCCTGACTGCGCCGGGGGCTTCCGCGGCCTCTGCCGATCCGGAATCTGGGACCTCTCTGGGCCGCGCCCCGCCCACCCGTCAAGGTGAGCCCAGACTGGGTCCTGCGGGCCGTCGGCCGGCACTTCCTCCCGGCAGCCCCTGCCCCCTGACAGCCCCTGCCGCGGTCAGCCTCACCCGCTCCCGGTCCCAGCCCCCAGCCTCAACCCCACCGACGGCCCCGCCCCGTCCCGCCGGGTCGGGCCCTGCCCGCGGCGGCCCCACCCACTGCCCCCGCGGTTCCTGGTGACTGCCACCGCCCTCCCGGCCATCCTCGGTGACTACGCCCTCCCCCCCCCCATACCGGTCCCTCCCCGGGAAAAGCCCTACCCACCTTTCATCTGCAGCCCCTCCCCCGAGGCAGCCGGCCTATTCAGCTGTCCGCCAGGCTTTGCCCACGGCCACGGAGGTGAATCGGCTGTGGCCCTGTCCCGGAGGAACTCACAGTCTAGCGCGGCAGACCGTGGTCAGCGATGTGTCCGGCCCAGTGAGCGGGTGAGGCCCCCGAAAGGTCCAGAGGCCACCCAGGCCTGGCCTGGTCAGGGCCACCCAGGATTCTCCCTCCCCTGTCCCATCATCCCCAAAGCTGTGTGGCCAGGCCGGTGGTGCTAGAATGAAATGACATTGGGGTCGCCCGACAACTGGTTTAAGATGCTCCAGGTGTCTGGAGTGGCGCCTGGGTGTCTCAGTCAGTTAAGTGTGTGCCTTTGACTCAACTCACGTCATGATCTCACAGTTCGTGGGTTCGAGTCACCTGTCAGGCTGTGTGTTGCCAGCTGGGAACCCGGAGCTGCTTCGGATTGTGTGTCTCCCTCTCTGCTCCTGCCTTGTTCGTGCTGCTCTGTCTCTCTTTCTCCAAATAATAAACATTTTTTAATGTTTATTTCGGGGACAGAAGATCTGAAGCGGGCTCTGCGCTGACAGCACAGAGCCTACGTGGGGGCTCGAACTCGTGAACCATGAGGTCATGACCTGAACTGAAGTCAGACCCTTAACGGGCTGAGCCACCCAAGTGCCCCTCCATTAATTTTTTTTTTTTTTTAAATTTTTTTTTTCAACTTTTTTTTATTTATTTTTGGGACAGAGAGAGACAGAGCATGAACGGGGGAGGGGCAGAGAGAGAGGGAGACACAGAATCGGAAACAGGCTCCAGGCTCTGAGCCATCAGCCCAGAGCCCGACGCGGGGCTCGAACTCCCGGACCGCGAGATCGTGACCTGGCTGAAGTCGGCCGCTTAACCGACTGCGCCACCCAGGCGCCCCAATTTTTTTTTTTTAAATAAAATTTAAAGAATGCAGGTGACTGGTGTCTCCAAATATGCTAGGACTGGACCTGGAGGCTGTACTTCTAACCAGCGGGGGGTTCTGACACCCTGGTTCTGCACTTTGAGAAACCCTGAGATGGGAATCCTGAAGTGAATACCGGCGGAGGAAGGGTCCCCAGGGGATCTCGGATGGGGGTCCCTCCCCTACCCCTCACTGCCCCAGCGACAGACTCCAGAGGACCACTCCCTCAGGTGTCTGTTCCCGATTCACTCCCTGCTTCTTTTGATACACTGTGGCTTCCTCTCAAAATTAGACTCCTCCTCTTTTGTTTTCTTGGTTTTGTTTCTATAATAACATTATGGCAGCACACAGCCCTCTCTCTCCCAACACACACCCTCAGGACCACCGCACTTTGGGTGTGTTCTTTCAATTACTGCTCAGAGCATTATTATATTTTACTTATCATGTGACAGCATTTATTTTGGTTTTCTCAAAATTTCTTTAAAGGTTTATTTTGAGAGAGAGCACGTTCGAATGGGGGGGGGGGGTGCAGAGAGAGGGAGAGAGAGAGAATCCCAAGCAAGCTCTGCACGGTCAGTGCCAAGTCCAATGCGGGGCTCAGCTCAAACCCACAAACCATAAGATCATGACCTGAGCTGACACCAAGAGTCAGAGGCTTAAGGGACTAAGCCACCCAGGTGCCCTATTTAGGTCACCTTTAATTTCTTTAAGCGGCTGAAGGAAGAGTGGATGGAAAGCAAGTATATATGCATAATATTGGCTACAGCGACCCTCTTATTTGTCACTTCTGGTTCTCTTCACTTGTTCCTGTGACTGGAGTTACCATCTGGTGTCACTTTCCAGTCCAATGTAATTTTGTTCCCACCCACCTCTTTTGGGTTCTTATTTATAAGTGTGTTAGGTCTATACGTTCAGTGCCCAGTATACAATTGCATGCTATCGTCCACTTACTTTTTATATCGGCTAAGAGAGGAGATATGTATTTAACCGTCTTTTGTATGACACACCAGAGCTTTGCTTCTTCGTGTCGATTCAGATTACTGTTAGGGATCACGTGCTTTTGGTCTTGAGAACTTCCCTTAGTTTTTCTTACAAAGCAGGTCTGCTAGCAGTGAATTCTTTCTGTTTTTACCTGGGAAATGTCTTTATTTTGCCTTTAGTTTTGGAAGATAGTTTGGTTGGATATGGGATTCTTGGTTGACAGATGTTTCCCCCAACACTTTGAATAGGCCACCCGCTACCTCCTGGCCTTCGTTGTTTCTGCTGAGAAGTCGGCAGTTAATCTTAGGGGAGGTTGTAAGCGATGAGGCCTTTTTCTCTTACCGCTTTCAAGACTGCGTCCTTGGTTTTGGTTTTCAGCATTTTAAAACGGTGTGTCTGTGTGTGGGCCTCTCCATTTGTCCTCCCTGATGCTCCTGGAGCTCCTTGGCAGTGTTCATGTGTTTTTCTTAAGGCGGAGAGGTTTTTTTGTGAATCACATTGGGGCAGCATATTTTTCTTGCTCCTCCCCTTCTTTCCTCTGCTGCACCTTGTACGTACGTTGGTGCACCCAGTGGTGTCCTGCGTTTCTCCGAGGCTCGGTTCCCTTTTCTTCGTTCTTTTTCCTCTCTGTTCTTCAGACTGCAGAATCTCTCTTGATCTATCTCCAGGTTCACGAATCATTCTGCCATTTCAAATGTACTGTTGAACCCCTCTGATGAATCTTTTCATTTTAGTTCTTGCACCTTTCAACTCCACAACTTCCCTTTGGTTCTTTCTATAGTTTCTATCTCAGTATCAATGTTCTTCATTTGCTGAAATGTGGTCATCGCGCTTCACTTACTCTTTTCAGCGTGGCTTCCTTTAGTCCTTTGAACATATTTATAGTGAGTACTGTGACGTCTTTGTTAAATCTCACATCCGGTCCCTCTCAGGTACTTTCTTTTGTCTGGTTTTCTCCTGTGTGGGGGGTCACATTTTCCTATGGCTGTGGATATCTTGTAATTTTTTTTTTTTTTTAAACTGGACATTTTAGACAATGTTATAGCAACTGGCCTTACTGGCTTCTTCCCGCCTGGAGGATTATGACTCGTTTGCTTGTTTATTTTTTAGCGACTGGCTGGGCCACGGTCGCGATGTCTCTTTCCCCTGCAGCGTGAAGCCTGGGATGCCGCTCCCCAGAGGGCCCAGCCTTGGGCATGTGCATGGTCACCTTTGAGTGACGGTGGTTGTATGGGCCTCTCTTTGTCCATCCCCGTCCTTAGCTGCTGGGCTCCACCCATTGTGGGCTGATCGTTCTGTTGTTTTTCTCAGTGCCTAGGGCATTGATTGCTCCGCAGACTGATCTAATTAATTTGGGGCTCCTTTGACAAGGTAGCTTTTGAATTCAGTGTCTGAGGTTTGTTTTGACCCCAGTAAGGCTCTTGTCCCCAGTTCTGTCTGGGAAAGTAGCCGGGCTGTGGGGCACTTGTTGCACTAATGGAGGTACCAAGCTTCCTCCTATTTGCTTACCATCAAAACCTCCAGAGTCTTTGAGAGTGTCTTTAGGCTTGAACTTCCCACACATCGTTTCAAATAGTGTGTGTGTGTGTGTGTGTGTGTGTGTGTGTGTGTGTGTGTATTTTTCAGGGAGAGCTTCAGAATTTCTCTTCGACTGCCTGCTTGTCTGTAGACTGAATCCCCGGGCCAGAGCTCTGGAGCTAAGGGCAGCGACACAGGTGCCTGTCTGAGTGACACTGCTGCCTCAGGGTGGGAACAGTAGCCTCCGGCCTTCTCAGCTTGCCTTTCCCGGTGGGGGACCTCCTGCTGCGGTTTGAGCAGCTGGGCCCCAGTGTCCCTGGCCCTCCTGCCACATAGGGCTTTTGCCCCGCTGCGCTCACCTGGAACTTGGGCCTCCCTCCGTGGCTGTAGGTGGTGGAGGTCTACTGAGTGAGTGCTGGCCCCACAGCTGTGAGGACGAAGACAGGAGAGAAACTTGGATTTCAGATCTTTGTTTTCACTTTTGAATTAGAGATAAGGGATGGTGGGCCTGCATTAATATTTCCACCTTACGATTTTGGAAGAGGGTGCGTATCCTAAGGCCAAACAGCTGGTTGTGATGAGGCAGGGATATACTTGTGGGGCCCCTGGCTCCAGAACCCTTCTCAGCCAACGTGTGCCGGACTGCGCAGTCTCCAGGACATGGCCTTGGGGTTTGTGGTTTGTGGTTTATGCTTCTCTGGCCTCCCAGGTACAGATGACTGCATGCAGGCCTATGTATACTTGTCCTCTGCCTCTCCCTGCAGGTGCTCGTCCCTGTGGCCTCCATGTTTAAAGCGGAACGGGTGTGCAGAGTGGACGCACCTCTCTTCTGGAGCCTCTTTGGGGCCACAAGACCAGGCACTGTTTGAGCGGACACACTGCTCTCTCCTGTGCACCTCAGGGCCTCCTGTGCTGGCCATGCCTGTGCCCACAGAGGGCGCCCCTCCGCCCCTGAGTGGCACCCCCGTTCCAGTCCCAGCCTACTTCCGCCACGCAGAACCTGGCTTCTCCCTCAAGAGGCCTGGAGGGCTCAGTCGGAGCCTCCCGCCCCGGCCCCCTGCCAAGGGCAGCGTCCCCATCAGCCGCCTGTTCCCTCCTCGGACCCCGGGCTGGCACCAGCCCCAGCCCCGGAGGGTGACATTCCAAGGCAAAGCCTCTGAGACCCTTCAGAGCCCCTCCTATGACCCGAGCCGGCCAGAGTCCTTCTTCCAACAGAGTTTCCAGAGGCTTGGCCGCTTGGGCCACGGCTCCTATGGAGAGGTCTTCAAGGTGAGTGGGGTGACAGTTCCTCAGGCCTGCTACTGCCACCCCCCTCCCCCGCCTGGAGGGGACGGTGTCCTGGGCGGCCCACTCCCCTTCTCTCCCCTGAGAGCCTGCTTCTCCTGGGCTGATGTGGCTGCTTTCTCCTTCCCCCTACTTAGGCCCTCCACGCCCCTCAGTAACACTCCCCCCTTGTGCAGAGCCTGGCACGCCTCACAGTGGCTCCTGGCTGCCTCTTTCTCCTGCCCCAGGGCAGCCTCCTCTGCGTGGCGCACACCCCACGCCCCATCACCTCTCAGGCCAGCAGGTGCTCCCGCTACACCCTTCATACCAGCTTTTTATTTCTCCTTAAAATATATTTCCCCTTTATATTTCCTTTACAATGGTAATCTTCCTTACGTAAGTACTACCTGGAGACAATCTTGTTGTTAAAAAGCACAAGTAACGTGGCCCCTAGACTGGTTCTTCCTGGAGGAAACCATTGTGCTTCTCGGGTGGGTGTCCTTCCTTCCAGATCTTTTTCTCTACGTCTCCACAGAGTTGACCAGATACGGACAGACTCTTTTTGTATTCTGCACAGTGGGTCGTGCTGGCCACGTGTTCGTGTAGCCAGATTTTTCCACGTAGCCTCGTGCCCCGAGGCCCTTTTGGGTCAATACGTAGAGCTCTCAGAGTGGCCCGTCCAGCTTTGCTGCTGCACACGTGGGCTCTGAGGCGGATGCCGTGCTCCACCTTCCATGTGTGTGAAATCCTAACAGGGTCTGCCAGACCGGCCTCCTGTCCCACTCGTGGGTGCCACCTCCCTTCCAGGTGCGCTCTAAGGAGGACGGCCGGCTCTATGCAGTGAAGCGCTCTATGTCGCCCTTCCGGGGCCCTAAGGACCGGGCCCGCAAACTGGCCGAGGTCGGCGGCCACGAGAAGGTGGGGCAACACCCGTGCTGTGTGCGGCTGGAGCAAGCCTGGGAGGAGGGCGGCATCCTGTACCTGCAGACGGAGCTGTGTGGGCCCAGCCTACAACAGCACTGCGAGGCCTGGGGCACCGGCCTGCCCGAGGCCCAGGTCTGGGGCTACCTGCGGGATACCCTGCTTGCCCTGGCTCACCTGCACGGCCAAGGCCTGGTCCACCTTGACGTCAAGCCCGCCAACATCTTCCTGGGGCCCCGGGGCCGCTGCAAGCTGGGTGACTTTGGGCTGCTGGTAGAGCTGGGTGCATCTGGAACTGGTGAGGCCCAGGAGGGAGACCCCCGCTACATGGCCCCTGAGCTGCTACAGGGCTCCTATGGGACAGCGGCGGACGTGTTCAGGTGAGGGCCGGGAGGCGGGAGGCTCTTGGCGGGGTTGGGGGGCGGGGGATGTGCAGTCAGCCGAGGGAGGGAAACGCCACCCTAGCCCCAAGTCAGGAAGACTCGGCCTCGGGCCGGGACGTCCTGCCCGGAGGGGGTGGAGGCCCGTCCTGCACTTGAGGGGTTCTGCAGAGACAGACTCTGGGCAGCGGACCCTCTGGCCACTCTACGTGGATCCCCCGTTTCCTCACCTCCCCCCCACAGCAGGGACAATTGCTCCATTTACAGGGGACGGACACAGTAGGGCCGAAGGACTGGCACAGAGTCCACTTAGCAAGTGGGGAAGCTAGGGCTGGCCCGGGCAGTGGGTTCCGTCGTCCAGGCGGGTGACCGCCGCTCTGCCTCTAACGGCCGTATCCAGCCTTGGCAGCAGAACGATGGTAGTGACGTCAGCACCCACAGTGCCTGTCCAGTGACGGGTGCCAGAGGACTCACCGGGTGGTGAGGGGGCTCCGTAATAAGGGCCTTTTCGGGACCCCCAGCCCCTCCCTCCCCACTTCCCCGGCTCGTGGTGGAAGACAGCAGCCCTTCTCCACCCTCTTCTTGGGCAGCCTGGAGCTCTGGGGTCTGGCCCCAGGGCCAACCCTGCCCCTCTTCTGTCACTGCCCCCACCCTTCCCAGTCTGGGCCTCACCGTCCTGGAAGTGGCATGCAACATGGAGCTGCCCCATGGCGGGGAGGGCTGGCAGCAGCTGCGCCAGGGCTATCTGCCCCCGGAGTTCACTGCTGGTAAGTGGAGGGCAAGGACGGGAAGGAACGTGCGGCCCCAGGGAGGCCGGGCTCACGTCTGGGGCCCCTGGGCTCAGAGCTGTCACCCCTGACACGGCCCCGCCCTGTGCACAGGCCTGTCTTCTGAGCTGCGTTCTGTCCTCACCATGATGCTGGAGCCTGACCCCAAGCTGCGGGCCACAGCCGAGTCCCTGCTGGCCCTGCCCATGCTCAGGCAGCCTCAGCCTTGGAACGTTCTGTGGTATATGGCCGCCGAGGCCCTCAGTCGAGGGTGGGCCCTGTGGCAGGTAAGGTGGGTGACCGTGACAGGGTGCCCAGCCGCGCTCCCCGGCCCCAGGGCCTGCCCTGCCTCCCTGGTCCCTGTCCCCTCAGGCCCTGCTTGCCCTGCTGTGCTGGCTCTGGCACGGGCTGGCTCACCCCGCCAGATGGCTGCAGCCCCAGAGCCCACCAGCCACCCCGCCCGGCTCGCCACCCTGCAGCCTCCTCCTGGACAGCAGCCTCTCCAGCAACTGGGATGACGACAGCATAGGGTGGGTGAGAGCTGAGGACGCCGGGGGTGGGGGAAAGGGGCAGTCAGCACGGCCAGGCCGCAGCCCCGTGAGGATTCGTGGTGAACAGGACCCCTCCCCCAAGCCTGCCCCCCGCCCACTCCCCCCACCCCCCCGCCATCATACCCTGGGACGGGAGCCAAGGCCAGTGGGGGTGCGGCCTGGCCCAGCTTGAATGCGGCGGTCTCCTCCAAGCTCAGTGCAGGGACCACGCAGAGCAGAGCAGAACCGGCAACCTCACGCCTGGGGCGCTGCCTCACGAGGGAGCAGCGCGAGGGCCACGGCCGCCGCCACGGTAGGGCTGCGGTGCCCACAGGTGAGGTGCTGTCCGTCCTCTCCGGGAACACAGTCCCCAGAGCCTGGGGAGCCCGAGCCCCGGGAAATTCCTTGGTCCTAGGTACCTGGCGGCCAAGTGAGAGGCTGTAATTAAGAAACCGCTTGGGGCACAGTCCTCAGGAGGAATCACGCCATTAACCCCTCTTTAAGGAAATATCACCCATCGCCATGGGGACGCTTTATAGCAGACACGAGGTACCAGATAGGCTTCCTTTGTCAGAAGTTCATTTGTCAGCCAGCTGTCAAAACCCACATGTTCTAAAAAGGAACAGAGGTGGCCTTTGAGTGGTCAGATGGCCTTTAAAAGTTGTGAAAGTGCTTTTTTCAAAGAGCACCATGCTCTCACTGCTCCCGACTGGGGCCCCTGCCCATGTCAGGAGCCTGGGGTCCGCACAGGGCAAGGGTTGACCTTGCTGTGGCCCCCTCCCCATGCACTCCCCACCCCCGACACCTTACTTGTCTGGCCCACCTGTGCAGGCTCTCGCTCTCTCCAGAGGCTGTCCTGGCCAGGGCTGTCGGGAACACCTCCACCCCCCGCAGTGGCTCCCCTGCCCCCCGGAGCAGGTACACACTGAGGTGAGCAGGCCTAGAGTCCAGCGGGTGGGAGGTGGTGGCTTTCAGATCCTGAGTGTCATTTGTCTCTCTTCCCCCCACCCCAGGGAGGCCCTGGACCTAAGTGACATTGACTCTGAGCCCCCTCGGGGCTCCTTCCCCTCCTTTGAACCTCGGAACCTCCTCAGCCTGTTTGAGGACTCACTGGGCCCAGCGTGAGCCCACAGGCCAGCCTTGGTGTTTTTAACCTTTTAGCCACCACCCCCTCCCCATTCCTCCTGGAGGCTGGGGTCCCTCTGGCAACTCCAGGGGTTCCTTCTGCCTGCCATGTCTAATAAAAGGTATTTGAATCTTGGGAGCACCCAAGCTTGCTTGTGTGGCAACGGCTCTTCCTGCCCCATTTATTGATGCTGCCCAGGGTCTGCGGCCCTGGGATGGGCCGTGGCTGAGCCCTGATGCAGGGCCCCAGGCCAGCACACTGGAGCTAGGAGCATGCGCTGTCTGGAGCAGAGACTGCCTGAGCAGACACGTCCCCGGCGTGTTGATCGAGCCATCAGAGTATGGCAGTCAGGGTGGAGGGCGGGCCCTCAGCCCACTCAGGTCGTCATGTCTCTATGCTCGGATGCAGCAGCTGCAGCCCCCCTCCTACCCCTTGGTCCTGGGATAAGAGGCTGCTCTTGTGGTCCAAACCCCTCACTCCACAGCCTCTGGACAGAAAGGAGAAGGCGAAGGTGAGCCTCAGGCTGCTGGGAGGGCTGGCACGCAGAGCAGACACAGGTCAGGAAATAGGGCTGAGGGCCGGGCAAGGCACCCATGAGGTACCTTATGTGTGGGGCAGGGTGGAATGACAGCTCTGGGCCGGTAGAATTCTGTCACAGCTAAGACGTGACCCCAGAGTCCCTCTGGCCA
Source organism: Lynx canadensis (assembly GCF_007474595.2). Classification (NCBI taxonomy): domain Eukaryota; kingdom Metazoa; phylum Chordata; class Mammalia; order Carnivora; family Felidae; genus Lynx; species Lynx canadensis. The sequence goes on along the minus strand of NC_044318.1, from coordinate 2,773,167 downwards.
TACCCTCATAGGTCACAGGAGATAAACTGAGGTCCAGGAAGGAAAGGTTTCCTTCTAGCCTCCACAGTACCCCGAAAGAAGGCAAGGAGGGGAAGCTGAGCTCCGAGGTGTGGGTAGAAGAGGCTGGTCCTCGTCCACAGGGAAGAACGGACAAACAGATGAGGCTCCCAGCTGGCAAGTCCCGTTTGCTGGAAGCATCCGGGGAGTCAGCCCCTTGCACACCAGCAGAAGGAGCGAAGCATGATACTCTTGGTCCTAGAAGACCGTGGAGAGGCCGGCATAGTGGGCGCCACGTGGCTCAGTCCGGGGGGCAGGCATGGCGGGCGGCCCAGAGCAGGTCGGGCACGACGCCCGCGTGCAGCTGGAGGATGGAGCCCACGCTGAGCAGGTGCATGATCTGGTGCGAGTTGCCCCAGTAATCAAAGCGGCCGGGTCCCCAGCGCTCCGGCAGGCGGGCCACGTTCACCAGCCCCCCGAGCAGTGCCAGTGCGTCCATACGCAGGTAGCAGGGCAGGGAGCCCGGAGCCCCAGAGCCCAGCCCCACTCCTCGGGCCCCGAACACCAGGAGGCGGGCGGCAGCCTGCCAACCGAAGGCGCGGAGCCGGGCGCCGGTGGAGGGAGCGGTGAGGGCCCGCCAGCCAGCCACGCCCGACAGCACGGTGTAGCCCACCAGGGCGGCTGGGCGCAGCCAGGGCCTACAGGCCAGGGTGCAGTGGATGATGGGCAGAGCCCCTGCACGGAGGAGAGATACAGGAGAAGGCATGTCAGTCCGGGGGACTGCCTGCCCTTTCCACCCAGGGCTCCCGTGAGTGTCCCCTGCCTCTCCCCCCCCCCCGGCCCCCCCCCCCCGCGCCCATCCTTCAAGCCTACCCGCCCCGTCCTTTAGCTCACCGAGGGTGTTGACAAGGCAGACCCCACACATATCCAGGGCAAGGAGCCGAGTATACACAGGGCTGCCCCCTTGGTGGCACATGAAGAGATGATAGAGCACAGAGCCTGTGGGTGGGGCCAGGCAGGCCACACAGTGTGTGCCCCACAGCCAGCCATCCTTGCCCAGCTGCCCCCAAGGCATGGTCATCGGCAGCAGTACCAGGAAGCCTAGGAGGGCCAGCCCTGGGAGAGGGAGACAATGATCCATCACACAGCTTCAGCCAGAGGACAGGTCCTGTCCTCAGGGAGTCTGCAGTCTAGAGATAACACAAGGGATGAGGCAAGACAGATCTTAACAATGCCGTTAGCACGCTATCTGACAGAGGCAGGCCCCGTGCCTTCAGTGACTTCAGTGACTTGGCAGAGGTCTCAAGACGCCGGGGAAGTAGACACCATTATCGAGTCCACACTTCCAGGTGAAGAAACCGAGTAACTGCCCCAGGTGGCCCCGGCAAGGAAGGGGTGGGAGCAGAATAGAACCTGGGCACTCTTAACTCCAAGTTGCTCTCACCCCCAGGCCACATTACCTCCCCAGAGAGCAGGAGCCCCAATCCCCTAAACTGTTGTGTTGGCAGAACCCAGAAGGAGGCACGGCCTCAAGCGGAATTCTGAAGAGAACATGTGGGCAATGGTACCAGATCCCAGGGCCACTTAGCTTGCTTCTCTCAACCCCTGTGTCTTCTCTGTAAGTGACCAAACGAGGAGGCTTTGGGCCTTTCTGTCTTCCGGAAACAAGCAAAGCCAGGCAGGGGAGAGGGGCTGAGAGGAGCTTGTTCCAGCTCCCCAGGCAGCGCTGCCTGCACTCCATTTCTCTCAGTCCCAACCAGGGTGATTCCTACACCCTTCCCTAGGCACTCTGGCATCGCCCTCACAGGGTCAAAGACTGGCACAGCGGACTGGGGCTGTGGCTGCACACTAGGCGAGGTCTGGCCAGGCCACAGTCCCCCCGTAAGGCAGGCACCCAGGTTGGGCCCAGCCTGTTCGGGGCCCCTCTCCTGGCCGGGGCAGCCCAAGGACGGGCAGGGCTGTGTCAGCAGAGCAGGGCCGCGGAGGAGGGGCCCCGAGCCTGGGGCGGGGGGGGGGGGGGGGTGGAGGAAGGAAGGAGCCGCCACCAGGCGGAGCCCCGTGTGGCTGGGCTGCTCCGGGCCGAGGGTGGCAGGGCAATTGCGTGGGGAGGGGCTGGGGCCTGGTTTCTTTTCCTCTCCTAATCGAAGTCAACACCCCATCTCCTGGACCAGTGCTGGCGGGGGAGGTGCCCCAGACACAGGGATTATGAAGGGGGTCGGACACCAGACTCCTCCCCGGGGCTCAGAGGGATTAAGCGGACTTGGTCCCCTATGCTGCTTCCTTCGCCGGCCCGGGGGGGGGGGGCCGCCCGGGGAGCGGAAGGACAGTTCCGTTTGGGACAATGGCAGCTTTGTCACCACGGCTCCTGGCCGTGCCAGGGCCCAGGCAGACCGGGACCTGAGCACTGGGGCGCTCCTCGGCCTTCCGGCCCCGGCCCGGCGCGGGCAGGGCTACCGCGGGTGTGGGATGCGGGGCGCGGCTCACCGTGCGTGTAGATGTTGCCCAGCTCGTTGTGCAAGTAGAAGAGGCTGCGTAGACAGCCCGAGCCGCTGCTGGCCGGCCGGTAGCCCGTCAGCACGAACTTGTTGAACTGCAGGTGCGGTGGCGAGCTGGCCCAGTCCAGCAGGCGCGGCCCGGCCAGGAACGCCATGGCCCGGCCCGGCGCGGGCGGCCCGCGCTCCTCTCGGCCCCCGGCTTCCTCAGTGCTGCCACAGCGCGCCGAGACTCATCCCGGTGCCCGCCCGCCGCTCAGCGCTGCGTCCGCGCACGCGCCGGGCGGGGGTCCCGGCCCGCGCCCCTCCCGCGCTGCGCACGCGCGGGCCCGGCGCCCCCCACGCTGGGGCGGAGGCTGGGGACGCGCGGGGCGCCGGGGCGCAGTGAGACCGGTCCCGCTGGGGAAGGCGCGCCGCAGGGACAGCTCGCGGAGGCGGCAGCGGTCAGTCGTCCCTTCGCAGCCGGGAGGACGGGCGCGGCCGGACGCTGGTGGGGACGCCAGGCTCCGCCCCAGCAGCTCGCCCCCGCCATCCCGCCGGCGTTTCGCGCGCGGTACTCGTGACGTCGACGCTGCGAGGGCCAATGGGCGAGGCTGGCGGGGAAGCCCCACCCACGCCCGCCCAGACTTTAGCGTGATTACCATAATATATGCGCTCCCAGCCTCATTTGCATGGGGTAGCTGTGGGCTTGGGATCCGACGTTCTGGGTCCCAGTGGCTCTGCTGGAGTGACCCCGGCGCCTAGAGTCTGCCGTACGCGCCCGGGCTTTCCGCGCGACCCCCTAGGTCGACGCACCCTTGGGCACTCACCCTCGTCGCCACCAAGCCCCACCCCTCACCCGGGCTCTGTCCAAGGTGCTGGCGTCCCCGGACCTTCGGACCAGTCAGGTCTAGAGCCTGCGCGTCCCCACTCCAGCCAGGGGGGTGATCTCCGCCGGCCCGACTCGGCCAGAGCGCAGCAAGCCACGCTGAGTGGCCAGGCCTCACACGTGTGTCTGACGCGCCGAGCGCCCTCGGGCGATGCCCTGCCCTTCAGGCCGGGCTTCTTGTAGCCTGAGCTCGGTCAAACTCTCCCTGTTGTCGCCCACTGCGAGGCACCTTCGGTTCCACCCAGAAAAGACAGGAAACGTAGGGGAAGATAGGGCAGGAGGTCACGGGAGAAAGGTCCGTCCCTGCCCGAGTTCATTCTAAGGCGGGTCCAGGAATGCATCCCTTTTCCGGCTTAACCCCGCCCACAACCGCTTCCTCCGCCTCCTCCTCCTCCTCCTCCTCCCCTCCTCCCCTCCTCCATGACCCCGTCCACCCATCTTTCCGCCTCCGCCGTTCCTCGGTCCTAAACTTTCCCGGCAGCTCCAAAGCACTCTAGGCTTGGACCGACCCTACTTTGTATGGATACACCCAACTTTGGCTCATTAACACAACTCTTCTTGTCACGCAAGAACTTGCAGAGAGCCCTGTACCAAAATAGGTCCTTTATTCAGAATCTATGGCTGGCCTTTTGACTACTTTTCTTGACCTCTCACATTTCACTTAGGGCAGCAGTCCAGAACCACCCCAAGAAGTTCTAAAAGCAACCTGAAGTCAGAGACCCCGGTATTAAGGTTTATGACGGAGGGGAGCCAGATTCCTCTTGCCCTTTGGCCTCAACCATCTGGACCTTCGAGGGTCAGACCAAGTTCTCAGTAATAGCACCAGAGGCTTCTTGTCCAATGTCTGGCCTCCAGGAGACGATCAGAGACCGAGCTGTCCTTACAGGGGCGGAAGGTCAACGTAGAGTGCGGCATGGAGTCTGAGATGTCCATTCCACTGGCAGAGGGTCCAGTGGACCCTAGGGATCCCGAGTCAGAGAGCAGAGATGAGCGAACGCAGGGAACTCTGGCTGGAGGCGCTCAGGGGCCGGTAACTCGCGGCTAGAACCTCAGCCTGAGGGTCCCCAGGGGGACAGGGCAGGGCCACCCCTCGAGGCCGGCGGTACCACACAGCCCAGCTTCTCCCGGGGCCCCGGGAAGGCCCCAACGCGGGGGGCCCTTTTCCCGGAGCCAGCAGACAGCTCCTAGAGAGGGGGCAGATGTCAGCTGAACCCCCAACCAATCCTGCTCCGCCTGCGATCCCGCGCGCGATTCCCTGTGTGGACGCAAGCCCTTGTCCCTCAAGAACCCGGGATTGCCTCCCAGCCGCGTTCCCCTTGAAAGCCCCAGCTTCCCACCGGGGCCCCCTGGGCACCGAGGCGTCAGGCGCCCAGCTGCGTCCGCCCTCAGGCCCTGCCCCAGCGGGCGCACCGTCGGCGCAGCAGGCGCAGCAGCGACAGCAGCAGCAGCAGCAGCACTGAGACGGCCGTCACCGTCGAGAAGACCCGGGCTGCGGGCACACGGTGCCGTGAGGCAGGGTTTGGGAGGAGCTGCTCCCCAAACTGCCTCCCGCCACGCGTGCCCGCCTCACCCCCCGTCGCGGCCTCCGGAGCCCCAGGCCGGGGGCTGCAGCTCACGTTGGCCCAGTCAGGGGACGCTGCGGGGGTCTGGGCCGAGCCCTGGGGCGCGCGGTCGTCGGCAGCGTCCTGCAGCCCTGCGGAGAGAAGTGTGAGGCAGGGTGGCGGGGCAGCGGGCGCAGGGCGACGAGGCGGGCTCTCACCGCGGTAGGTGAGCGCGAAGCCCTGCGCGTGGCCGCGCGCGTCGCTGCGGAAGGAGAGCAGCAGCGCGGCGGCGCGCAGGCGCAGGGGCCCGGGCGGCGGCGGGCGGGCGCCGTCGAAGGCGCGGAGCAGGCTGCCCGAGGCGGCGTCCCGCAGCTCCAGCCGGTCGCGCGGGTCGGCCAGCTCGAAGAGGCGGAAGGTGAGCTCCAGCGCGGCGCCCGGCGGGCTCAGCGCCCAGCTGCAGTTCCGGTCCGGCCCGTACTCGTCCGGGAAGTCCGGGGAGTAGATGACGCCCTGCGGAGCCGTCCAGTTCCCCTGGCAGGAGCCCACGGACACTGTGGGCGGGGCCGGTGGTCAGGACCCCGAGGCCCGCGGGCTCTTCCTTCGCGGGGCGGGCCGCCTGCCCCTCCCCGCTGGGCCGCGACCCCAGACCCGCCCCACCGCCCCCTCGAGCCGGGTCCTACTCCTTCCGCGACCCGCGAATCCCCTCCTCACGTCCCGCCCCAACTTCACGCCCCGCCCCTGACCCCCCAGGTGCGGAGTCTGCCCTCCACCCCACTCCCCTTCTCGGGCCCCGCCCCCAGCGTACGGCTTCCCCCTCCCAGATCCCGCCCCCTACCGGGGCGTGGCACCCCGAGACCCACCCAGACCCTCTCCCTCACCGCCCAGGTCCCCCTTCCCCGCCCACTCCTCACCTTCGTAGATGCCCAGACGCCCATCGCCGCCGCACAGCTGGCCCGGGTGGCCGAAGCAAATCTGGTCGCAGTCGGTAGCTGGGGCCGGGCGTCCCCGGTCCAGGTCGCTCTCAGAGCCACAGAAGCAGGCGTAGCCAGCCTCCACGCCCGCCAGCTGGGGGCACAGACTGGGTGACCCAAGAGGCAGGGGTTGGGGTAGGGGTGGGTTCTAGGGTCAGGGTCATAAGTGGGAATCGGGCAGGAGACTCCAAAATCAGCGTCAGGGTTTGACGTCAGAGTGGGAGTTGATTTGGGTCCTGAGGTCTAGGTCAGGGGTCACTGTTCTGAGCCGGAGGGGGGAGGGGGCAGTACCTGGTAGCCCTTCATGCGGCAGAAGCGAAGGCACACCTGGACCGTGAGCTTCGTTGAGGTCCCGCTGGGGCCGCTGAGGGCCGGGGGTGCCCCCGAATCCACGAAGCAGCCCAGGTACCCGGGCACTGAGGGGGCAGCAGAGTCCGGCTTTGTCCGGTGCCTCCAAAAGAGAACTCTACCCAGGCAGCCCAGCCTTCCCACCCTTGTCCAGCCCGGCCCACTCACTGTGACACGTGGGGATGTCGCAGTAGCGCCAATAGATGCCCTCCTCTGTCTCGGCTACGTAGCACCACGGCTGCACGTCACCGTCGGGGTTCCTGCCGGCGGGGGAGAAGTCGTCTGGACCCACCCCGAGGGCTGCAAGCCCCAGGCCCCACCCCACAGCCTTTCCGCAGAATGGCCACCGTGTGTGTTAGATCTGGTTTGTGTGTCCCTCTCCGTTGTCCCTGTCACACAGATTCTGGTTTGTCCCACCTGTTTGTGGCTGTCGACTCCGGAGGGGATGGTGGGAAGTCCTCAAGGGGCACCTGGGTGGGGTGGCTCAGTGGGTTAAGGGACCGATCTTTGGTTTCAGCTCAGGTCATGATCTTACAGTTTTTGAGTCCGAACCCCAAGTGGGGCTCTGTGCTCATAGCGTGCAGCCTGCTCAGGATTCTGGCTCCCTCTCTCTCTTCCCTTCCCCTACTCGCTCGCTCGCTCTCAAACAAATAAATTAACTAATAAACTATTTTTTTAAAGGAGGGGCGCTGAGGGCATATTTTGGGCTTCAGATGTTGCTAGGACGTGACCTTATACGTGAGGACTTTGAAGCCACCTGCAGTGTTCGTCCCCAACCCTGCCTTGGGCCTCGGCCACCTCCCTTGGCTTGCAACCCTGCTTTAAAGCAAAAGTGGTGAGCCCTGAGCTTTGTGGTGTCCTCTCGCTCCGCTGGGTCCCTGCGGCTCCAGACAGCAGTTGTGGCTCTGAAGGCCGCCCCCCCCCCATCCCTCTGTCACCAAGAGTAGAAGTTGTACCGCAGGGGCTGGACCCTCCACCCCAGGGCTCGCCCTCTGACTGGGTCCCGCCTACACAGGCTCCTTGAATGCCCAGGCCTGACCCTAGGCTCTGCAGCGTTTGGGCACCTAAATGTCCCGAAAATGTCCTGAGCGGCCAGCCCCGCCCCCAGAACGGGCTAGGCCTGGTCCCTCGCCTAGGCTCTGCTCCCAGGCCCTCGGGGTGGCCCTCGCAGTCGCCCAGCCAAGACCTCCCTCCCACCCACACCGAGGCCCTGCCCGGGGCGGACGCCTGCAATAGTGCGCCCAGTCCCGGGCCCAGCGCAGGCCCCGCCCCTCACCGGCAGAAGTTGTGCGGGCCCAGCCCCCACCGGCCCTGGGGGTCGCTGGCGCTGCTGTAGCTGTGCTGCTGCGTCTGGTCCCAGAAGAGGCACGGGCGGCCGGCCCCGCGCGGACCCGTGCGGTTCTGGTGGCCGCGGTAGTCGGCGCCATTCACCTGGAAGCACTCGGACAGGCCTGCGCGGCGACCGCGGGGGCTGGGGAGGTCCCGACCTTCTCCCGCATTTTCACCGCCCCCCCCCCACCCAACTCTAACTCCCGCCCGGCTCCCCCGTCCGCGCCCCCGGCGCCTGCGGGGCCCCGGGGCTCAGCTCCTCCCGCCACCTGCTCTGCCCCCTCCTCCGCTTCGGGACCGGCTCCTAGGCACGGAGGCAGAGGAGAGAGCGGTGACCACGGTCCAGTCGCGGGGGCGGGACTCACCTGGGCTGTGCAGGCTCCCCGCAGAGGCCCCGCGGGGCGGCAGCGGCGGGAGGAAGAGCAGGAGAAGCAGGAGGCCCTGCGGGGCCCGTGTCTCCATCGCCCCCAGCCCAAGAGAGGTTGCCCTGGCCCGCACACGGCCCACGCCACCCCCGGGGTCGCTCCGGGGTCTTCCAGGCGACCTGGGGGGCGTTGTCCTCTGACAGCCTGTTCGCGCCCCGCTCTGGGCGGCGCTCTCCGTCTGGAGCGGTGAACTCTCTCCCGCGAGTATTTGCCTCCAGGGTTTCTGCCCCAGGAGGCGTCTCTTTGCCCCCGTGTCCCCTCTGGCTGTCCCCGGGGTTCTCTGGCCAGGGGCGGTCTCCGTCACTGCCTCTCAGTGCTGGGGCGGCGGGTGGGGGGGGGGGCTTGCCCTCGCGTCCACACCCGCCCTCTCCCGCGGCGCCCTGCTCTCCCTCGCTCAGGTCTCTAACGCACTGGCTCCTGCCCCCTCGCGTCCCTCTGTGGGTCCCTCCCCCTTGGGTCCCTCCCTCCCCACCCCATCCCCCCGAGGCCGGGAAGCCCCGCCCGAGACTGGAGCGGAGGCAGCAGGTCCAGACGCCTCCCACTCCAACCCCCCCCCCCCAACACACTGCCCCGGGACCCTCGGTGTCCCAGCACGCTTCTCCTCTCCCCTCCCCCTCTCAAAGTCCGTGCAGGTTCTAGGGGTGTGTGGAGGACGAAGGGCCAGGCTGGTGGACAGAGGGACCCCGGTGGCCGTGAAACACGCCCCTCTCCCAAGTACCGAATGGCTCCGGCCGGACGGAGGAAGTGCCACTCCCGGCGCCCGCACCCGCGGGGATGGTGGACGCTCAGTCCCGGACAGGCAGGGGCAGCTGGTGTCTGGGGAGGAAGGCAGCTGCGCCCCCGGTCCCAGCCTGTCCCCTCCTCTCTTCCCCCTTCTTTCCGTAGGACCCCCGGCCCAGGCTCGCCGGAGCCCTCGCAGCGCGGCGGAATTCCCCCAGCGGAGCCCCCCCGCAACCCCAACCTGGCGGGGGAGGGGGAGGGGAGCAGGCCCGGGCAGGCGTGGGGGGAAATTCCCCGCCCCCTCCCCGGGCCCAACTCCCTCGAATCCTCTGATCTCCCAGCGCCGCCCGCCGGCTGCCCCCAGGGCTTGGGGGGAGGCCAGCGCAGGTGCGTGGGAGGGCGGGGGCGGGGGCCGGGGCGGAGGGGGGGGGGGTGGCCGGGCCCGAGCGGCCCCGCCCCGCCCACCTCCCTCGCCCCTCAATCCAGCCTCCCCACCTCTCCCCGGGCCCTCACCAGGCCGTTCAGCCGGGACGGACCAGTCCCCGCCCCGCAGACAGGGTGGCTCGGGGCGGATTCTAGCAAGGCCAAGGTGCGGGAGGCGGTGACGCGACCGGCGGAGACCTAGCGGTTAGCGCCCCACGATGAGGCTCTGGGATCCTAGGGCGGGCAGCCCACGGAGTGAACGTTGGAAGGAGGTGGGCTTGCTGAGACTCGAAGCCGTCGTCGCGGGGTTCGCCTCCTGAGGGAAGCCCTCTCGGCAGCCAGGCTGGCCAAGGCTCGCCTCCCACTTTCCAGGCCCCGTGGAGCACCGGGATGGGAGTCTCACCCGCGTGTGCTAGCTGCGCACAGAGAATCTAAGCCCCCCCACCCCCCAACCAGGGAGCGGCGGGTCGCCACCCTTTGGCCTGGCCCCCTTCTCCTCCAAGCGGGGTAGGGAGAGGGGCAGTGCTGCTGGGGCCTGTTGGGGTCCTCCCAACTCTGCAGGCCTGGGCCACGGCCTGGGCCATGGAGGTGCGTGGGGAGCCTCACCTTCAGGGCCACAGGCCGCCCAGGAAAGGCCTAGGTGGGGTCAGGGAGGGGACAGTAGGGGGAGTAGAGTAGGAGGTGGGCCCTTCCCTGGCAGGGCCCGCCAAGCTGTCCGTCCAGTCTACTGTCCTAGGGACTCTCGCCTCCCGAGGGGGCCCCTGTCTCCCGCACAGGGGATCCTGGATGACGAGGAGGGGGGCTCGGTTCCAGGCCCCCCGGCCCTGAGATGAGGGGCAGTGTCCTCGTTGCCAGCTCCAGTCCCGGGTGGCTCACAGAACCCCAGACTGAAGAAGACCTTGACCTTCACCCTGTCACTTGCAAGGAGCTCAGAGAGGTTGAAGGCCCCCAGAGTCTCGGTCAGGACTTAGTCCGTCCAAAACCAACAGCGCTTCTGCTGTGGGAGGGCTGGGCCACCTCCTGCCTACTCAGGCCCTCCACCTGTGTTTACTGATCCTGGTTCCTCCAGCTCCTGTGCAAACAGCTGAACTTCATTTCCCTGTGTCCCCTGCATTCGACTATGGGGGGGAGTTCAGGCCGATGGGGCGTGGGCAGGAGTGGTGCCTCTCATAAGGGAAAGCGGGGGGCCCGGGGCCAGCAGCATTAGCACCACGGAGCAGCTCGTTAGAAATGCAGATTCCCAGGCTCCACCCCCAGCCTCCTTCATCAGAACCTGTATTTAACAAGATCTCCAGGTTTGGAGAGCACACGCGCAGGCCCCTGCCCGGGCTGTCTCTCCTCCCTTCAGCAACCAGACGCGGGAGATGCCAGGGGCCTGGGGCAGGGTGGAAGGAGCTGGATTCCTGAGCGACCCTGTGGAAGGTGCCCACTAACCGGAAGCGTCAGGAGGCGGGAGAGGTAAACAAACATCAGCCGTGTAGCCGCTGAGATCGGAGGTTTGCTGGTTATACGGACCCGCACAACCTCCCCTCCACCGATACACCCTCCTGCCCCCAGCCGGTGCCTGGGGCGTCCGGACAAAGGCCCACAGACTGGGCGCTTTAACAGCAGAGATGTGTTGCCTCGAGGTCTGCAGGCTGGGACCCTGGGACTCAGCCATCAGCAGAGCCCGTTCCTTCTGGGAGCCGTGAGTGGGCGTTTGTCCGACGCCTCTCGACTGGATGCTGGATGTCAGTTGTCATCCTCGGTGTTCCTCGGCTTCTAGAATCATCACGTCCACCTCGGCCTCCATCTTTGCCCGGCGCTCTCCCCGCGTGTGGGGGTCTGGGTCCAGATGTCTGTGCCCGGCCCATGCCAGTGTGACCGCACCTTGACTGATCACCTCCGCAGTGACCTGTTTGCTCACGGGATCACGTTCTGTGGTGCTGGGGGTTGGATCCGAGCCGTGAACCGGGGGGCGGGGAGAGCGCAAGTGCACTCGTGGCGTCTCTTGATTATCTCTCGTCCCTTTCCCATCCGTGCGGCCTCTGCCAGAGTCTGGGCCACTGCCGTCAAATCACGCTCCAGCCTGACGTCCGGCCCCCCGCGCTTACCCTCCACACCCCTCTGGCAGCCGGAGTCTTTGGTGGGGAGCATTTACGGCGAGCACTTTCTGGCTCTTGGCATGTGCTCCTTCTTCTTCTTTTGTTAATGTTTATTTTTGTTTTTGAGAGAGAGAGCGCAAGCGGGGGAGGGACGGGGGGGGGGACATAGGATCTGAAGATGGCTCCACGCTGACAGCAGAGAGCCCGATGCGGGGCTCAAACTCGCAAACCGAGCCGTGAGATCGTCACCTGAGCCGAAGTCGGACGCTCAACCGACTGACCCACCCAGGCGCCCCTCGTTCTCCTTTTTTCAGTGGGAAATAACACCTAACATTGAGTTTACATTCTTCGCTCTTTCCAAGTGAACAGTTCAGGGCGCCTGGGTGGCTCGCTCGGTTGAGTGTCAACTTCAGCTCAGGTCATGATCTCGCGGTTCGTGGGTTCGAGCCCCGCGTCGGGCTCTGGGCTGACGGCTCGGAGACTGGAGCTGCTTCCGGTTCTGTGTCTCCCTCTCTCCCCGCCCCTCCCCCAGTCACACTGTCTCTCTCTGTCTCTCAAAAATGAATACATGTTACAAAAAAAAGTTTTAAAAAGCGAACAGTTCAATAGTGTTAAGTATATTCACATCGCTGTGCGATGGCCCTGGGACCTCTTCGTCTTGTAGCACTGAAGCTCCCCCTTCCCAGCCCCCACCCTCCTGGAAGCTACCTTTCTAGTTTCGGCTTCTATGATTTCTGACTGTAAATATTCCATATAAGTGGGATCACACAGTACTTGACCTTTTGTGACTGGCTTGTCCCACTTCACATAACGTCCCCCGGGTTCATCCGTGTCACGGCACATGATTTCCCTCCTTTTAAAGGCCGCGTAATATTCCACGGTGTGGATGGACCTGAGCAGCACCCTGACGGGGTCCCCACGGGCCCAACCCTCCTCTCTTACTCAGTCACGTCTTTATCTTTTTTTTTTTTCAATTTTTAAAAATGTTTTTATTTATTTTTGACTCAGCGAGAGGCAGCGTGAGCAGGGGAGGGGCAGAGAGAGAGGGAGACACAGAATCCGAAGCAGCTCCAGGGGCGGAGCCGTCAGCCCAGAGCCCGACGCGGGGCTCGAACTCACGGACCGTGAGATCATGACCTGAGCCGAAGTCGGCCGCCTAACCGACTGAGCCACCCAGGTGCCCTCAGTCACATCTTTAATAAGTATCTTCTGTGCACTTGCTATGTGCTAGGCAAATACTCCTTTCTCCAAAGCGTCGGGGGTGAGACACTAGAGCCCAAGGCTCAAGCCAGGGCCTTATTTCCAAAGCGGAGGGGCCCTTCTAGTGCCCTCAGAGCCCTCAGGGGGACAGTGGGGTCGGCAGCCAGGAGGCTCTGGGCTCTGCAGAGCTGTGCTGAGGGTGCAGCCTAAGGCCACGGGCTGCCCTGTCGTTGGTTGGCCTCCAGAGGACCCCCCGCCCCCCACCCCCCCCATCGCCACCACTGGTACCTCTGGCTTTTGGTCCTTGAACCAGGCGGTCCTACTCGATGTGGACACCAGGGAGCAAACACCTGAGGCAGGTGTTGCACGGTGGGATTGCATTCTAGAAAAGCCCCTGGCTGTCACGGGGATGGGTTGCAAACAGGCGACGCTGGAGGCTGCCGTGGTCCTGCAGGCAAGCGGCCGGGGCTCTCGGTGACTCAGCGGGCTTGGAACGAGGCTGTCCGTCAACGCGAGGACCGGCTAGAGAGCCGTCTGGAGTCTACGAGTGCCTTACCTGGGGCTGAGGGGTGAACGCGTCCCTCCAACAGTCACATGCTGAAACCCGATGACAGGCGATGGTACGAGGAGGGGGAGCGTAGCCTCACGACGGACCGGTGCCCTCTGAGGCCGGCGGGTTAGCTAGTCAGCCCCCACCCCAGCCCGTGTGAGGACACAGCAAGGTCACACTCTGATCTCCGGCCTCTCGCCTCCAGGACCTCGAGGAATAAATGTTGATTGCTCGGTATTTGTTACGGCGGCCTGCGTGGCCCCGTCGCCTGGATGCCTCAGAACCTCCCAGCGCCAGAGAGAGGAACCGCATGGGGCTTAGCGCGTAGCGACAGAAACAAGAAGAGTGAATGATGCTAAGGGATCTGGGGTTTCCGTTCAGGGGGACGAATACTCTGGAATTAGACTGGTGAATATACTAGGAGCCACTGAGTCACACACGTTGAGGGGGTGAATTGCAGGGTGCGTGGGCAGGGTGCCACTGGTGGGCAGGACATAGGGACGGGGACATCGAGGACAGCTCTGGGTTTCTCCTTGTGGGGTGGAACCATCCGACGAGGGGGACAACAGCTCCCCTCTGCTGCCTGTGCCTGGTGCTCACGGGTTACCCAGGGCCATGGCCACGGAGGCAGCGGGGCACACAGGTCCCAGAAAAAGGGCCAGCTGGTGCCGCAGGGGGACCAATTGTGGACCCTCAGAGCGGCTGGGCAGAAAAGGGCCGAGGTCCGGTCCCCAGAAACACCAACCACCCAGCTTATAGGTCGGGTGGGGGCAGAGGGACCCTCCAGGGAGGCTGGGACCGGCTGCAGGGAGGTAGGCAGGGGACTGAGGGGAGGTGTCCCGGGGAGGGGCGGGAGGGGGCGGTCAGTGCCCGAGGGTGAGCTCTGAGAAGCATCTCCTGCCTTTTAGGCACGAGGAAGTCCTTGGAGCCACCGTCCCGCAGGAAGGACATGGGGACCAGAGGCTGGGCTGGGGCCAAGGGGAGTGGACCCATGAGAAGCATTTCGGTGACGCTCACCTTACAGCCCTGGGGGACAGGAACGGGGGGCCGGAGCACCTATGGCCGCCCACTGCTCCCCTTTTTAAAAATTTGTGTTCCTTGTTGATAGTTTTGTTCTTCCTAGTGAACTTAAAAAAAAAGGTCATCATTGAAACGTAATTTCACGATTGCTGCTCTCTGTCACACAAAGGGGCACAGAGGCACACTGTCGCCCCGCTCCGTGTGGTGCGCACGTCATAAAATAGGGTCTCCTGGGGGAGATGAGCAGGAGAGGGGCAGGAGGGGCCCCCGCCCTGTGGACCCGTCTCCATCCACGGACCGGCCTGGCCCTGTGCCCTCTGCTCTGGGACCATGTTGACGGGACAGGGCAGGTGACGCCCTGTGGCTCTGGAACTGCGGAGGGGGTGGACTCACGGGGGGGAGGCCTCTGGAGCTCTGAGCAGCTATGGGGCTGCCCAAAGAGACGGCAGTGTCAGAATCCCTGTCCATCTGGGGGACCCCAGTTCGAGCGACACGGAACTCCCGTCCGACCCGTGCAGTCCAAGCAGGTGCAGACAGGAGGTGCTCACGGGCCCCCGTCGGCGTGAGTGTCCGGAGAGGAGCGAAGTCCCTCCCGGCGCCCCCGTGCGCTGCACCCTGGAGCCCAGCCACGCCGAGGGCCATGGGATGGGGACTGAGGAAGCCACCGTCCTGCAGAGACGCTGCGGAGCCAGGAGATCCTGCGGGCTTCGCGGGTGGCAGTGGCTGCCGCGACTCAGCACTTCTTGGGGAGCCCCTGGCGCCTGTGTGAGGTTCCCCGTCCACGGCGGGGCTGGGCGGAGGCTGGCGGCGGCACAAACTCGACCCGGTGCCTCCCGCTAGGTGTGGCCACCTCCCGTGGGCGTGCATATTTGTGACCCCAAGGTGGATCTGGGTTTGGGGTGTCGTGTCTGTTCCCGCGGGGCTGTCTTTGGCCTTGGCCGTGGGCAGTTCATTGTCTCAGGGCCCCATGTTTCACGGCCAAGCCAGAACACAGCCCCTGGGCAGTGCTGAGGGCCGTCAAGCGCGGGGGACACCTGCCCCCGGCCTGGGAGGTGGACTGTTATGTCCCTGGACCGCTTGACCGCTGGCAGTCTGGCAGGCCAGGGCCCCACGGAGCTGGTAGCTGGGTCAGTTGATAGGCCACTTACTCGCCCGGGAAGGTAGCCAGGGTCTAAACTGGGGGTCTAAGTCGCTCTGTCCTTGGGGAAGCCGTTTCCATTTTAAGCTTGTCTCAGTTTACGGGAACGAGGCAGGGCCGGGGCGAGAGGCTGCGGCAGAGAATCAAGGCCCCTCTTCCCCGCAGGCTTGGAGCAGACCCCTCAGCCGCTGCTCCAGAGGACCCCACCCCCCCGCTCTGGGTCCAGCTGACACGTGGGCCAGGTGACCTTCGTGGGGGTCTCTTCTGGGGTGCCAACCTGACTCCATCACTCCCGACCGGGTGGCGCTGAGACACAGAGCGTGCGGCTTCCTGGTGGCCAGCCGTTGTCGCCGAGGGGATGGGGACGCACATACCGGTTCCACAAGGTGAGACATAAAATAGGGTTTATTGGCGGGAAACGTGTAAGCAGAGGGACAGTGGGGTCCCAAGCTGTCGCCGTCCTGTAGCCGGACAGCAGGCTGCACGGCCGGCTTGGCGGGAGAGAGGGAGTCTGTGGCCCCGTGCTCGCTCTGCAGTCACAGCGTGGAGACAAGGCACCTCGCTGTCCGGACGGCCCGGCACGTGTCTCCGGGGCTCCCGGCCGCCGCCGCCTGCTTCTCGGACCTGCCAGGCCAGCTCCCCTGCACCGGCGGACAGGAGGGGTGGGCCTCCGCTGCCATTCGAGTCTGCGTCTCCTGCACCAGACGGACGTGGGCAACCCACACACCGCGGGCCCGGTCGTGGCCGTCCGGGGCCGCCTTCCCGTGGACATCCGGGCTGGCGCCCACCGCCGGCAGGGACGCCCGCCACGGGGATCACGGACCCTGGGAAGACAGCGAGGGAGAGAAAGTCGACGGCGCGTGCGGGGGGAGTGCGGTGGGGCTGCTGTTACCAGGCGGGGGGTGGGGGGGGCCGCGGCCCAGTGGCAGGTGGCCGAGGGGCGCAAAGGCCCACGTGGCCCCTGCCCAGAGAACACCCGGGGAGGCCGGAGCTACGCGGGACAGCTCAGTCCGAAGCGGCAGGAACTTCTCCAAACGCGCCCTGGCCAAGCAGGGCCGCACCGGACTGGAAAGGCCTTGGCAAAGTCACGTGCTCTGAAAGCGGACGGGTGTTCGCGGCTCGGGGCGGCGGAGCGGGGGAGAGGTGTCTCCGTGAAAAGATGCTTCTCCAGGTCTTCCGTGGGGGGAGGGGGGCTCTCCCCGAGTCACCCGTGTGTGCGGGCCGCCAGCTCCCGTGTGCCCGCTCGAAGACAGCGTCAGAGTTTTCCTCTCGGGAGGCCCCGTGAAGAAGTGAGAAGGCCACCGTGCTGTGGAGTGGAAGAGTCTTTGTGAAGCAAAATCTAACCGGGTGGGAAACGCCAGGGTCCTGGGTGGGCTCGGAGCATCCGTGACGCTGGCAGCACGAGGTCCCCGTGCTCCCGTCGCGAGGGGATGGGCCGCACTGCTCCTCACTGGGCGGTTTCGTACAGTTCACCTTCCTGATTACAAAGAAACACACGTTCGTTACAAACATCCAAACACGGCAGAAGCAGACCCTAGATTCCTTTTCCCTAGAGATCGCCATGGACTAGACCTTGTTACACACGTACACGTACACGCGTTGTGCCGTTTCCTTTAATTTCTTAACGTTTATTTTTGAGAGAGACACAGTGAGAGCGTGAGTGGGGGAGGGGCAGAGAGGGAGACACAGAAGCCGAAGCAGCTCCAGGCGCTGAGCCGTCAGCGCAGAGCCCGACGTGGGGCTCGAACCCACGGACTGTGAGATCACGACCTGGGCCGAACCCAGACACTTAACCGGCTGAGCCACCCAGGTGCCCTGTACCGTTTCCTTTAACCTACAATTTGGGAATTCTCGGCTTTCTACGCCAGCGTGCCCCGGGAGGAACCACCGACTCTCCTGAGAAGGCCCACCCCCCCCCCTCCAGAGTCCCCGGGGCTCTGCGTGTGGCCTTTGCAAGATCCTCTGTCAAGAAACGAGAAGTTCTCTTGTATCACCGTGACGGGTTTGGAAATCACGAGTTCTCTGCTCTCCCTCCTTTCAGGTGCGGGAGCCCGACGCCCTCCCCTCGAGCGTGGGCTCCGTGCGGTGGAGGAACAGAGCGAAGCAAGAGGGACAGGGTGTGGTGTTGGTCAGAAAGTCACCGCGGCTTCCTTCCTGTTTTTTTTCAGCGAGTTTTGAGCTGCTGTCCTCACTCCACCGTGTCCGCCCTGAGCGTGGAGCCCGACAGGCGCAGTGTCCCCACAGCCGTGCGCCCAGGACCACGGCCACTTCGAGGGCACCCCCACTCTCCCTAAAAGTCCTGTCCCTCCTTTTCTACCTTGAGGAAGAGTCTGTGAAGGACGGGTGCTAATTCTTCGTTTAGTGTTTGGTAGGTAGAGGCCACCAGTGACCTCGGGGCCTGCGCTTTCCTTGACGGGAAGTTTTAGAACTTCTAATTCAGCCTCTTTGCCTGTTACAGGCCTGTTCGGGTTTTCGTAGTTCTTCACGAGCCACACTTGGTACGTACTTGCCTCTCTAGAAATGGATTCACTTCATCTGAGTTACTGGATTGGCTGGCCTCATAGCTTCCCTTACGATCCTTCTGTGTGTGTGTGTGTGTTTCCCTGTGATGTAGGTAGTAGTGTCTCTCCTCTCATTCTTGATTTTAGTAATTGGAATCTTCCCTATCCTGATTTGATTTTTAAAGATTTTATTTTCTAATGTTTATTTTTGAGAGAGACAGAGAGACAAAGCATGAGGAGGGGGAGGGGCAGAGAGAGAGGGAGACACAGAATCCGAGGCAGGCTCCAGGCTCCGAGCTGTCAGCAGGACAGCTGTCGAGCACGACGGAGGGCTCGAACCCATGAAGCTCGAGATTATGACCTGAGCCGAGGCCAGACATTTAACTGAGCCACCCAGGGGCCCCTAAAGTTGCTTCTTTTTTTTTTTAAAGTAAGATCTACGTACAATGTGGGGCTCGAACTCATGACCCTGAGAACAAGAGTCCCACACTCCTCTGAGCCAGCCGGGTGCCCCCGAGTCTTCCCTCTCCTTAAAAACCAATTTTGGGGGTGATGGAGCTACAGGTTTATCCATTTTGATGATCCTTCCAAAGAACCGACTTTTCTCTATGTCGTGAATTTCCATTCCCTATCGTCTCCCCTCTCACTGCAGGACTGCCTCGTTCGTGTTTCGCCAGGGTCTTCGCGTGGAAGTTTAAGTTAACGAGTTGACATCTCGTTTCTTAATCCAGGAACTCCCAGCCCCAGGCTCCCCGTCAGCAGGGCTCTGCTGCGGCCGCGCGTCTGGCGGTGCCCCATTTTGTTCATTTCGGGCTATTTTCCACTGTCCTCGGGATTTCTCCCCCCGAGTCATCGGTTGTTCAGGAGCGTGTTGTCTGTCACATTTATGAGGTCCCCAACTTTCTCCGTGTCCCGACTTCTGGCTTCGTCGCACTGTGACCGATAACACAGCTGGTGTGAACCCAGTCCTCGTAGAATTCTGGGGCCTTGGGTCAGGGCCGAGACGCGGCCGCCCGGCCGGGCCCCGAGTGCGCGTGGGAGGGCTGCGGGCCTTCTCGCTCGGCTCCCTCCCTCGGCGCGCTCGTGGGGAGACAGCCGTCGGGTGTGAGGACACCGGAGCAGCTCTGAGGAGCGGTCCGTGCGGGGAGGAGCTGAGGCCAGCAGCCCACATGCTGACTGAATGAGTCGCTTCGGAAGCGGCTCTCCAGCCCCCGTCGGCCTTCGCGTCACCGCGGCGGCCCTGGCCGACACCTTCTCCAACCTCACAAGAGACCCCGGGCCAGAACCACCGGCCCAACCACTCCGGAAATCCTGCCCACAGAAGCTGTGGGAGACGGTGACTCTCCGTCACCAGAAGCCACCGCGTTTCGGGCGATCTGTGGTGCGACGTCAGACAACGGACACCGCTACCCGCACACCTGCTGGGTTTCCGGAGGGACGCTCTGGACACGCAGCTGCACTTCTGGCGGAAGTTTCGTGTTTTCTGAGGGAAGAGAACGGAAAACGCGGGTTAGTAATTCTTCTCTCCTTGAGGCGGCGAGAGCCCGAGGCGCGCACTTTGCGATGATGACCTCGAGGCCTCGAGGATAAAGGAATCCGGGAGGAGAGACCCTGATGTGGGCCGTCGCGGGGAATTCTGGTTTCCTGACGCCCCAAACTCCCGCGCCTGGTGAAGGGAGCTGGTCGGGATCCTGAGGGTCAGCGGTCAGCCCCTCCACCGAGCAGATCGGGACTGAACCGGGCGTCAAAAGCGAGGGGCCCTCCGCCCGGGGGGGGGGGTGCTCAGTCGGTCGAGCGGCCGACTCTTGGTTTCGGCCCCGGTCAGGATCTCAGGGTTCGTGCCTCTGAGCCCCGCGCCGACCGCGTGGAGCCTGCGCGGGCTCCCCTCCGTCCCTCTCTCTCTCCGCCCCTCCCCTGCCCACGCGGGCTCGCGCTCTCTCTCAAAATAAAGCAACAAATAAAAACGTGCAAAACAAAGCGAGGTGCCCTCTGCGGCACCACAGGGGCGCCACGAATTCTACTTCCTGTTGCCGCCAACTGGCGGCTTTCTCTCAGAAGTCTCCTTCTGTTTTTGTTTTGTCTTTGAACAGAAATCAAATTTCTTTGGGCTGTTTTATACAACCTGGAATCAGTTTTGTATTTGATAAAATGTGGCCCTTATTTTTTTGAGTTTATTTATTTCGAGAGGGAGAGAGCAAGCGAGTGCGAGTCGGGGAGGGGCACAGAGAGAGAGAGAGAGAGAGAGAGAGACAGACAGACAGACAGACAGAGGGTCCCAAGCAGGCTCCGTGCAGTCATCGCAGAGCCCAAACCCGACTTGGGGCCCAGTCCCACCAACTTGAGATCATGACCTGAGCCAAAATCAAGAGCCGGACGCTTAACTGACTGGGCCCCCGAGGCTTCCTGTGGCCCTTATCAGTTACGTGAATTAACATAAAACACAAAAATGCCTCTTAACGACTGGTTTCATATTCTGTTTATGTGAAGGGGACCCATTTTCAGTTCAATAAAATTAATTATCGGCAAGCCTTACGAACGTGTGCACACGTGCATGTGTGTGCGCGTGCACACAGACATTAGTACATTCTTCTGGAGCGCTCTCTATTTTTTCATCAGATTTTCACAAAATACTGCCCTGTAACAAGTGAAGACCTCTTAGAATAAAAGAAAGGAGACGGAATGAATGAGAAGGGGAGTTGTTCTTGAGGATGGGACAGATCTGGGGGTGTTTTCAGGTTCAGGAGAAGGAGCCAGCGGACAGGAGAGGTAGAAGATTCTGGAAAGGTAGAAAGGCCAGGGCGCGAAGGTCCAGATGGCGCCAACGCCCTGAGGTGTCTGAACCTTGGGCTGGCAGCCACGAGATGCCCACGGCTCGTTGGTACTCCCACCTCTGACCCCCAGCCCTGTCTCCACCTGGGTCCTCCCGCTGGGCCGCGCCGGGGCGCCGCTCCCGCTGCCTCAGGGCCTCCAGGCCCGCCAGGTCAGGCAGGTGGCAGTGGCTACGCATCACCGTCACCAGCTGGCCCTGGGTGATGGCGCGGCTGCGGCAGCCCAGCCGGGCCTGGTCCCGGCACATCCAGTACACCTTGTCCCCGGCCGCCTTCTCCTTCCGGTAGAGGAAGGACTCGTACACCAGGAACCGGCCCCCGAGCGAAGTCCGCAGGAACTCCAGAGGCTGCGGCGTTCCTGGAAGGAAGGGGACAGCGTGAGCGGGGCACTTCGGAAGCAGGGTAGAGAGCCTGCGTGCCAGGGACAGAGGCTCCTTCCTGTGTCCCACCGGCCCGCCCCACCGCAATCCTGCCGCACGACCCACTCTGCTCTCCGCCTCCACACCTGCCTGCGCCATGGGGCCCAAGGACGGAAGTTCGGGCTGCTAGTCTAGGGCCCCCGGCTTGACACCCTCGAGCTCGGACCGGCAGTCTCCTTCCCAGGGCCTTGCTGCTTCCCGGGGGCGGGGAGGGGAGTGTTGGTGCTGGCCCTGCAGCCGCCCAAACCCAGAGCTTTCCGAGGCCTCTCCTGACCCGGCCCGGACTCCACACTTGCTGGCACACACCCCAGGGCGGAGGCTAGGCTGGAACATGGAGCGAGGCCCACGGCCGGTTTGGGCCACTCACCGGGAGCCTCCTGGCTCCCTGTGCGCCCTCCCTCGGCCAGCTGGCAACCAGTCCACTCTCTCTAGAGGCTTCTGAAGCCCTCATTGAAAAGCCATGCAATGTTAGGGTTTGGGTAGCCAGAGAGAACTGGGGGGTGGGTGGGCAGGGTGAGGAGTGAAAGAGGAGGTAGGAAACAGACACGGGAGACCCCGGGAGGGGAGTCGGAGGGTCCCACGTCCAGGCGCACCTCCCCCCAAATGGAGCTAAGCGCTTCCTGGAGCTGCTAGCGCCGGCCTCACCCCTCCCTCGGCAGCCTGAGTGGGTTCTCTCGCCAGCAGCCAACCCCAGACCAGCCCGGCCATGAGCGAGGAGCCCAGATGCAGCCCGCCGGCCCTGAGGGAAACACCGTGGGCAGCTAGGCCCCGCCAGGCACGGGCGGTGGACAGAACATCCCAGACAATCTCTAGCCTGGCACTGGCGCTGCGGCGGGGGGAGGGGGGTGGGCGGGGGGCGCAGGCAGCAGGGAGACCGGGGCGCAGAGCCCGTTCACCCCCCACACCCTCGCACCCGCACCTGAGCCTTCCCTCTGGGCTGGGCTGGGGATCTGCTCCCGCTGCCTCAGGGCCTCCAGGCCCCCCAGGTCGGGCGGGTGACAGTGTCTGCGCATCACCATCACCCGCTGGCCCTGGGTGATGGCGCGGCTGCGGCAGCCCATGCGGGCCTGGTCCCGGCACGTCCAGTACACCTTCTCCCCGGCCGCCTTCTCCCGCCTGTACAGGAAGGACTCGTACACCAGGAAGCTGCCCCCCAGAGGGGTCCTCAGGAACTCGGGGCCTCCTGGGGAGAGACCAGAGAGGTGGTGGGGGGAGGGAGAGCCTGGAGCCAGGTCCTGGGGTCCAGCAGCGAGGTGACGGGGCCCCTGTGCTCAAAGCCGGAGCGGCAGGGCTCCTGGAGTGAGACCCGCCAGCGCCCCTCCGCTCAGCACCCACATCCCCCAGGGAGAGGAGCCAGCCCTGGAGCCCAGGAGGCAGCCCCCTCCCCCAGACCCAGCCTAGTCCCGGTCTGGGGGCGGGGGGCGTGAAGGGAGGCAGGAGATGGGTGAGGCAAAGGCCCTGAAGGCAGAAACTGTCTCCCCACCTGGGGGGGGGGCGCAGGAAGGAGGCCGCTCTCTGCAACCACTACTTAAACTCGGTTCCCGTGGGCAGGCGAGGGGGGGTGGGGTGCACGGCAGTGCGGTCCTCATGGAGTGGGAGGAACAGGCACGGGCCCTGTGGGGACAAGCGGCTCGGGAGTGAAATGGCAGTCAGGGTGAATCTGTGTGCAGCGGGGAGGCTCGGGGGCTGAAGCAGCAGCAACTCCCTGAGCTGGGCGGGGATGTGACCTGGGGGCGGTAGGAGAAAGCGAGGACTAGCTGACCGAGGCCACGTATTCAGAGGCACCGTCTTGGAGTGTTGAGGGTGAGGACCGAGGGTGGCTGTGCCTTCCACCCTGAGAACTTCCTCTGGGCACGTGGGGACCACAGTGGAGCTGGAGACACACTGGGGAGTCTGTCGTGGCTGCGGAAGCCATGGGGGGTGAATGCGTTCCGGAGGCCGCGGCGGGCGGTGGAATGGGCATATGACACGGCCCGTGACAACGTGCACCGAAGTGACAAAGACAGTCTTTTGCTCCAGGTCTGGAGCAGCGGGGGTGGCAGGGCAGAGATGCACCCAGAACGTCAGAGGTGGGGAGAGTGGGCGAGTGGTCACAGAGCCCGGAGGGGAAGCCAGCCACTGAGGACCCGAGAGCACAGGGGCCAAGCTCAAGGTGCGGGGGATGCGGAGTCCCTCCGAAGGGGGGTTAGTTGTGTGGGGAGCAAAGAGCCCAGGGAGCCAGGCCCGGGGAGGAGGTGGGGGAAGTCTGTCCTGCAGGCTGGCACTTCCCGCCCAGCTGTCCCTGCCGGCTCCCAGAACCCCGCCCAGGGGGCGGCCCCTGCCATGGGCACCGGCAAACCTAACCTGCAGCCCCACAGAGGCGAGGCCTGGGCTCTCGGGCCAGAGTGGCCACTCACGGCCGCAGCTGCCTGACCGCAGGCCCCCCGTCAGCACCACGTACAGAGCTCGCAGCCTCGCCTTGAACATGAGCAGCGGGGCAAGGATCACCAGACACTGGAGAGAAGCTTTACCCAGAAGGAAGAGACCGAAGCAGACACACAGAGAAAAGGCGCTCGGGGAAAACAAAGCCGTCGCCACAGGCAGGAGACAGGCCTGTCGTCCCGAGAGGATGGGGTGCAGAGATGTCCAGGCACGACAGCAGAAACGCAGACATGAGATGGAAAGGCTGGGAGACAAAATGGAGGGAATGTCCCAGGCAGTCAGGCCGGGACGATGGACAGCTGACCAACAGGCACAATGGAGGGAAACGGGCAGGGAGCAGAAAGTCACGAAAGACCAAGACAGAGTCACTCTGAGAGAGGGAACTGAGTTTCCGGCCCCCAAGGCCCTCAGTGCAGCCAGATAGCCCAGGGATGGAGACGCGACCCCAAAACGTCAGCAAAGACGCAGCACATGCATAGGACGGGTTCGAGAACGGGGGCCAGACAGCCACAGAAAGTGACTTTGAACCAGGAGCTCCACCAGCCCCCATCAGGCGTCACCAGGAGCGCGCGGTCTGTGAGCGTGGCCCCCGGCCCCTCCCGCTGTGGCTCGGGGAGCGACTAGGAGGGACTCCGCAGCGAGACGAGGGGGTCGGGCAAGCAAGAGCAGGAGGGGCCCCTGGGAGGACCGGAGCCCAGCCTGGAGCCGCCCGCTGCCTGGCCACCGCGTGTGTGAGGACACAGAAGACGAGGCCAACAAGTAGAGCGGCTGCCCGACGGCGGAGAAAACGGCCTCGGAAGAAGGACCGGGCACCCTGCGGCCGGTGACCGACCTCCTACTGAACTGCAGACAAGCCACCGCAGAGGCACTGGGAGGGTGGGGCAGCGCGCGGGGTCCCTCCTTTCCTCCCTGGTCAGCAGGCCGAGAGACTTAAAAACCGGGTGGGGCGCCTGAGTGGCTCAGTTAAGCATCTGACTTCGGCTCAGATCATGATCTCACAGTCTGTGGGTTCGAGCCCCGCGGTGGCCTCTGTGCTGACAGCCGGGAGCCCGGAGCCTGCTCCCGAATCCGTGTCTCCCTCTCTCTGCCCCTCCCCTGCTCTCTCTGTCTCTCTCTCAGAAATAAATAAGCACTAAAAAAATGAAAAAAAAAATAAATACAAACAAAACAGAAAAACCCAGCTGATAGCAGCAGAGGCACAGACTAGATGTTGGGCAGCAGACACTCTATGAGGGGCTGGTTATTTGGGGCGGGAGTAGGGGGTGAGGACGGGGCGGGGGCTGCCTTGCGACTTGGAACGTCTTCCCCCTGTACCCAGTCACACGGAAATAGAATACAAAGGGAGAATCCGAAGGAAACAAAATCAGGGACACCTGGGTGGCTTAGTCGGTTCAGCGTCCGACTTCGGCTCAGGTCACGATCTTGTGGTCTGTGAGTTCAAGCCCCGCGTCGGGCTCTGTGCTGACAGCTCAGAATCTGGAGCCTGCTTCAGATTCTGTGTCTCTCCACCTCTCAGCCCCTCCCCTGCTCATGCTCTGTGTCTCTCCATCTCTCAATAATAAATAAATGTTAAAAAAATTTTTTTTAAAAACTTTCTAAAAACAAAATCAGAGATTTCTAGTTTGAGAGAACTTTGGGGCCAAGAAGACTCTATTTTTTTTAATGCTTATTATTTATTTTTGAGAGAGGGAGACAGACAGAGCATGAGCGGGAGAGGAGCAGAGAGAGAGGGAGACACAGAATCCGAAGGAGGCCCAGGCTCCGAGCCGTCAGCACAGAGCCCGACGTGGGGCTCGAACCTACAGACCCTGAGATCATGATTCAAGCCGAAGTCGGACACTTAAGCGACTGAGCCACCCAGGTGCCCTGGTGCCAGGAAGACTCTAAAGGCAACTCTGATGACTCAGAAAACCATAGGACCGGGGGCCCTTGAAGGACAGGCAGGCGACCCCGGGACACAGACCGGGAGCCAGTGGGTAGACCAGACTGGGCCACAGTGCTCTTCTTAGCAAGAGGACGAGAGGAACTCCGACCAGAGGGACAGAACACCAGGTGGACAAAGATGAAAAGAGCAGGGCTCTGACCCTCGTCACGGGTCCCTCAGGGACCATGTTTCTGGAGAACCACAGGAGGAGGGAAGAAGTGTCACCTCCCACCCGTAAACCACCCGGTCTGCAGGACGTGCTCAGTGCGGGCACGGTGTCAGCCACTCGCACTGTGAAAACGAGCAGCCAGTTCGTGGTTAGCTTCTCTGTAAATCCTGCAAATTGTTTTAAAAAAGGAGGAGGAGGATGCGGAGGAAGAGGAGGGGAGCCGGGGTCTATCAGGCGCTGCGGAGATTTTGGCGCTGGACCCAGCAGGCCGCAGAGGGGCAGGAACTGGCTGTAACTACTTCCAGAGTGTTCCAGTGAGAACAGGAGGGTGCTCGCGGGGGGACACGGCGGCGGGGGGCGGGGGGAGGGGGGGTCAGAGGGAAAGACTGGCTGGCTGGGTCCCTTGCCTGTCCCCAAGGGCCACTGGCCGCAGTCTGTCCTACCTGGGCTCCCCCGCTGGGCCGCACAGGGGCGCTTCTCCCGCTGCCTCAGGGCCTCCAGGCCCCCCAGGTCAGGAGGGTGGCAGTGGCCGCGCATCACAGTCACCCGCCGGCCCTGGGTGATGGCGCGGCTGCGGCAGCCCATGCGGGCCTGGTCCCGGCACGTCCAGTACACCTTCTCCCCGGCCGCCTTCTCCCGCCTGTACAGGAAGGACTCGTACACCAGGAAGCTGCCCCCCAGAGGGGTCCTCAGGAACTCGGGGCCTCCTGGGGAGACACGGGAGGAGGGTGGGGGAGGGAGGTGGGAGTTCAGGGTCTGGGGTCCCTCCTACTTCCCCAGACCCGAGGAAGCACGGCTGGAGGGGGCCCAGCTGTGACAGACTCACCCAGGTCATCCTCCTGGTCTCCGGCGGAGGCGCCCTGCAGGGCCGGGGGCTGGGCCGGAAGGGCCTTTGCGCGCTTTCTAGGCCGGGCTCTGCCGAGAGTCAGGGGCCCGGGCCCGCCGCGGGACAGCAGCTCGTCCACTTGGCCCCCGGGCCCGCCCGGCCGGGCCTGCAGCGTCTCCATGGCCTTCTCCTGCTGCCGCCGGGCCTCCAGGCCCTCCACGTCCGGCGGGTGGCAGTGGCCGCGCATCACAGTCACCCGCTGGCCCTGGGTGATGGCCCGGCTGCGGCAGCCGTGCAGAGCGTGGTCCCGGCACGTCCAGTACACCTTGTCGCCCACGGCCTTCTCTCGCTTGTACAGGAAGCACTGGTGCACCAGGAACTGGCCCCCGTAGCAAGTCCTCAGGAACTCCAGGGGCCGGGGTTCTCCTGGAGGAGGAGTCTGGGCAGTCAGGGCGCCAGGAGCGCAGGCCCAGGAGGTGCGGGGCGGGGGGTGCAAGCGCCTTCTCCTCGATGCTGACCTTTATCGCAGCTTCCCCTGAGCCGGGCATGCGTGGGCCGCGGGTGTACTCCCACTGACCCCCCACCCAGTGACCCGGGGAAGAGACTGAGTCCCTCTCCCGGAGGTCGGCGCGGTGGCCACGGCTCTTGGTGGGGGGGGGGACGTCACGTCCAAGGTCACGCACCCGGGAAGGAGTGAGCCGGCTTTGACTTCCTAGCCTAGGCACTCAGTCACTCACGGCCATACCTTTTTTTAGGGTTTGTTTGAAATTTTTATCTAATTTTCGAATAACACGTGCACGTGCCATAAAATACAAAAGACACACAGTGAAAAACGCGTCTTCCCTGCCCCGCCTGGCCCCTGCCGGCCCTCGGTACCAGCACAGCAGCTGCCCTAACCCCTTGCATCCTTGAATCTGGGTCAGGAGGGAGCCAGCGTTTGGGATGGAGCCCACCTCCCACTTACTGGTGGTAAAAACCACGCAGAAGGCCTCCGGGGCCGACCAGCACACACGGACCGGTGCTGAGCACTTCCCACACATCACACACCTAATCGCCCCTAACCTGAGCCGTCACCCAGCCCCGATGAAGCTCCTGAAACTCCAGAAGTTCAGAACGTGTTCTGAAGTCACCAGGCTACACGAGGTGGGGGCTGGGACTTGAACCCGGCCCAAAGTTCAACATTCTCCCCTAGGCCGACCTTCCCTAAACTCATGGGTTACCAGCACCACCCGGGCCTGTTAAAACTCAGGCTTCTGGCCTCACACCAGACCCTGCTGCATCAGAAAGTTCCAGAAGGCCCTGGGACCCCTGGTTCTGGAGCACTAGTTCTATCCCACGGGCTCAATGATTTGGGGGACATGTTTATATTTTTTACTCATCTTGACTTTGAGCACACTAGAAAACCAAGAGGGACCCCACACTTCCATCTGGGCACAGGGAAGGGCCTGGGGGTTCCCGCCCGCCCCAGAGGGGAGCCCAGCTGTGAGGCACTCACCGGTCCCCAGCGTCGGCCGTTTCTTGGGGGGCAAGCTCAGCAGCGACAGGGCTCGTAGGCCCTCATCCTCCTCTGCGGCCGGCCTGCTCAGCACCAAGCCAGGGGCGGGCTCCGGCTCCTCAGGGCACAGCCACGGGCCCACCCCTTCCAGTGGCTCCTCCACTTGGCCCCCGGGGCCCTCCGGACCCCCCGGGCCTTCAGGCAGGGCTGGGCTGGGCAGCTTCTGTCTCTGGCGCCGGGCCTCCAGGCCCTCCTCATCAGGTGGGTGGCAGTGGCCGCGCATCACTGTGGCCCGTGGGCCCCGGGTGATGGCCCGGCCCCGGCAGCCCAGCTCAGAGTGCTCGCGGCACTTCCAGTACACCTTGTCCCCCACGGCCTTCTCCTGCTTGTACAGGAAGCACTCGAGCACCAGGAGGCGGCCCCCGAAAGGGGTCCTCAGGAACTCCAGGGGCGTGAGGGCTGCTGAGGGCAGGGGAGGAGGGCTGGGTTAGCTGGTGCAGAGCAAGGCTCGAGGCCAAGGGCACAGATGGGAGCGATGGGGGATGCACAGGGATGGCCCCCTGAGATCGTCACACCAGCTTGAGACAGAGTTGTGATGAGACACGAGGATGCTTAGCTCAGAGGAGGGATGGGACCCCAAGGCCGCCCCCCCGAAAGGGGGTACACAGGGCCTGTGTCTGAGCATGCAGGGCCACAAAGGTGGCTGGGCTGGGGGCAGCAGGCCTGGGACTCACCTGTGTCTGGCTTGCTGCGTTTATGCTCAGGGACCTGGGGGGTTGGCTGGACTGTGCCCGCTTGCTCCTCCACTGGCAGGATCTGGGGGGTCCTGGCTAGTGTGTCAGGGCCAGACAACTCCAGGGACATGACACAGTGCCCTCCTTTGGGCTGGGAGTCCACCTCGTCCACATTCTCTGTGGAGGCTGCCAGCAGGACCAGTTTGGAGAACTCTTTGGGCTTCGTGGGGGCGGCGGGGACGACATCGGTCCCTGGCTCAGGGGACTCCGGGGACGGCTCCTGGCCAGCCTTCACACTCTCACCCTCCTGCTCGCTGGGCTCGGGCAGGGGCATCCTGGGACGATGGTCGGTCCCCCAGGCCACGCTCAGGCCCCAGCAGACGGATTTCTCCTCTTTCTCCTCCTCCCGGATAGGGAACCTGGCAGTCCAGGGGCTCCGTCCTAAGGAAGGAGGCAAAATCCATCAGTGGAGGCACCCCTGGGCCGGGGGCTCAGGAAAATGGATCTGGGGTGGAGGTCGAGGCAGGCGGGGCTGCCTCGGGACCCCCGGGGCTGAAAAGCTGGGGAGGGGCCCGCACGGAGCTGGAGAACCTGGGCCTCTCCCTCTCTTGGGCAGCCTTGGGTCTGTCACCTCGCCTACCCAAACTCCACTTGCCCACCTGAAAAATGTGCCAAATGCAGGGCTCTCGGGGCCTGTCGGGACCCCTGAGGCACAGAGTACCGTGAGCTCGTACGAACAGAGGCCCGTGGGTGCTGGGCAGGCTGTGATGTGGTTTCACGGGTGTCCCCATTTCACTTGGCCCCGTGTTATGAAAGTCGATCATTCTTATTGACCCGATTTACAGATGAGGACACTGAGGCATTCCAGGACGGCCAACACGGCCATGACGTGCAGAGCCGGGAGTCTGGGCGAGGCGGATCCGGAGCCCGTCCCCACACAGGACCTGCTGTGCCTCAGCCAGGGTAACAGCCCGGCCTTCCTGAGCACCAAGCATCGGAGGCCAGCACTTGGGACATGGGCTCGGGTCACAGACCCTCTCAGAATGCCCGGGGGCCCTCATCCCGACACCGTGTCCCAGGGAGACGGGGGCCAGGGCTCTGTGGACTCCCAACTGGATCCGTCCCCCATCCCGGGCGGGAGGCCCTGGACCACCCGGCACTCAGGAGATGCCAGGGCCCCAGGAGGGCAGCGACCTTGGGCCTGAGCCGGTGGCGGTGCTGCCTCAGCTGGGGGGGGGACAGGGCTGCAGAGGCGTCTGCGGAATCCACAGTCACTGAGGGCTCCCCGGATACTGGAGATTCTGGAAAAGCAGAAAAAAAAATGTATTATGGGGGTAGAGCTAGCCTGGAGCTGGGGCCCTGGGGTACCTGCGTAGGGTGGAATTTTTTGCTTTCTGGGGGGACTGGTGGTGGGTGAGTGGCGGGTCTCTCCCACCCCTCAGTCACCCACATTCAAGACTGCAGCATTCCTGCACATTTCAGCTCCCCATCTGTGAGCTGTCACCCTCATGTCCAAGTTCTGCCAGTTCGAATTCCCTCTGGTCCCCCATTCCTGCTCTGAATTTCCCTGGTTTGAGGCCCACATTCAGCTTCCCAAGGGCAGGGCCCCAGTGTCCCCGCTGAGACACAGCCAAGGCTTAAGGTGCAGAGGGGAGCAGCGTGCCGAACCCACCGCCCCCCATAAACTCTCCGCACACACGGCTGTCCATCCCAAGGAAGAAGGGAAGCCCATCCCAGGTTGGCGGGGGTGGGGTGGGGGTGGGGGGTGTGGCTCGAGACTCAAGGAAATCTTCCAGGTAACGGGACACCTGATTGGGAGTCCCGGCTGCCCTCCCTCCCAAGTCTTTCTCCCGGACGAGTCAACCCCCGCTCCTCCCGTGTGGTCCTGCCCTGCCCATCCCGCCCCACACGGCGACGTGGTGGGCCGGGGATCCGGAGGGGCCTGGGGACGAGCTGCAGTGAGACGCCGTCAGCGCCTCCATGCAGTTGTGCTCTGAGCAGGAAAGAGGGATGGCGGGAGGCCCCGCCCCCCTCGCGGATTGGCCCCGGCGCCGGTCCCTCCGCGGACAGCCCACCCCTGGCTCGAGCTCGGGGTCCCTGCACCCCGCCTGCCTGCGGGCACACTCTGGCAGTGCCCGTGGCCTTCACCTGGCGGAGCCACGGCGCCGGGCGGGGGCGGGGGGGGCGGCCTTCCCCTCCACGGGAGGCCTCAGACAACTCGGGCCCCCTCCCCCAAGCGGCGTGGCCACTGTCCACACAGCACGCACACTCCTACAGGACCAGCCATCGATCCCCCAACACGCGCGGGGCAGGAGGGGACTCCAGCGGCCTCAGTGTCAGACCACCAGGCGCCAAAGCCCGCCTCCTCCGGACCAGAGGGCGCTACACTCCCCGGAGCGTACTAGAGTCACGGGTACGCCGAGTCAGAAGACAGTGCGATCCCCTTAACTAAAAGTTCTGCTTAAAAGGCTTCCAAGGACGCCTGGGTGGCTCAGTCAATTAAGCCTCCGACTTTGGCTGAGGTCATGATCTCAGGGTTCCTGCGTTCGAGCTCATCAGGCTTTATGCTGACAGCAGGATCCTGCTGTCTCCTTCTCTCTCTGCCCCTCCCCCTGCTCGTACTCTCTCTTTCTCAAAAATAAATAAACATTTTTAAAAAATTTTAAAAAAGACTTCCAAGATCCCTCAAAGGATATGGAAAAAGTTCCATGCACTATGGTTGACTATCCCCAGCAGAAAAGCATGAATTTGGCAATGATCTAGAATTTAGATTGGACTGACACTTACCAATCTCAACCACTAGAGGGCCTTGGAACACCCATCGTTTATAGAGACCACAAATCCTCCTATAAAGTATGCAGGTCCCCCTGCAAGGTGGTCGCTCATCTGGACGGGCTCCAGCCCAGAATGGCCACTTGCTGAGTGTGGCAGAAGCCTGCGGTAGGGGTATGGAAGTCCTCACCCTCATAAGACACGGCCCTGAGACTGCCAGGCTAGGAAGTGGTGTGAGAGGCCAGACGCCGGGGGTTGGAAGCACTGCCAGGCACAGAGGAAACCATCTTGCACGGTCCAGTCCAGCAAACCCCGCAGCTGTGTTTAGCCATGTGAGGGAGCCAGAAGAAACCAAGAGAGGAACGGCCCAGCCAGCTGAGGGAACATCGATCGGTAATAAACCGCTATTTTAAGCCAGTGAGATCGGGGTCATTTGTTACTCAGCAGTAACTGATATTCTTGGCAAGTGACTGAACATAGCGGGTTTGGCTTTTTGATGGTTGGAATATTAAAGGTTGTGCAATACACAACAAAGTGCTTTTGAAGTTCAGGTGCCATGCTACACAGATTTTAAATCCCTCAGGGCTGGTAATTCAGTGAAAAGAACAGAAATACTAAGTACAAAGGACGGCAATGAGAGTTACGTATTTAAAAAGCACGTAGGGGCGCCTGGGTGGCTCAGTCAGTTAAGCAGCCGACTTCAGCTCAGGTCATGATCTCCCAGTTGGTGCGTTTGAACCCTGCATCAGGCTCTGTGTTGACAGCTCAGAGCCCGGAGCCTGTTTTGGATTCTGTGTGTGTGTGTCTGTCTCTCTCTCTCAAAAATAAATAAACCTTAAAATGATTAAAAAAATTAAAAGTACCTAACATAAAATAAGACCATCACAAAAAAACACAAATGCCGTATGATCCCACTTCTAGGATGTAGCTGCTGTTGCCAAATCCAAAGACAGAGTCAGGTGGTGGTTGCCAGGGGCTGGGGGGAGGGAGAGGGAGACTGGGGGCAAAGTTCTGGGGGTGGGTGGTGCTGGTGGCAGACAATGTGAAGGTGTCTAATGGCACCCAGCTGTG
This sequence comes from Lynx canadensis, assembly GCF_007474595.2. NCBI lineage: Eukaryota > Metazoa > Chordata > Mammalia > Carnivora > Felidae > Lynx > Lynx canadensis. The sequence goes on along the minus strand of NC_044318.1, from coordinate 2,740,901 downwards.
CACTTAGAATGACTCAAATTGTAAATTTTTGTTATATATATTTTACCAAACACACGCATACACACAGGCGCGCGCGTAACAAAGTACAGGTAGTGATGCTGCATTTACCTAACGTCCCTGGTGAATGCGGTTCTCCAAAACAGGCAGATTTCAGACTAACTAAAGTTATTTCTCCACCATCCAGAATTTTACGATTATATCTGTTTCAGTTTACCCACGGAGGATGGGTATCTTCGTAAGCTCTTGTCACTCCTCACTAACTGGATAAAGAGGGCGTACATACGTTATCCGGATTCCCCACCCAGTTCCCTTGGCATACCGCCCACGCTCCTGGGGGCCCTTTCCCCGCTTCTCACATCCTGCTGTGTCCAGTTGCCAAGCCTCCTGCCACCCCGCCCCCACCGTGGTTCTTCTTCCCATGGGGGACCACCAAGATTCTGTGGTCTCCTGTGTCCTAAGGCCCTCCTTCCGTCAACAGTTCAACTTTGTAAGAACGGCCCACACTCGACCCTTCTCAGCCTGGCTGTCGGGAGGCTGACACGTCCAGACACCGCTCTCCTCCTCTTTGGCCATCGTGCAGGATCGGTGCCGGCTTGGTCAGCCCATTAACCGCGTTCTCCCAACAAACCACCTGCCCTGGCCTACAGGTGGTCCGTCCACACAATAGAATTCATTCAGCAATAAAAAGGAAGGAAGCACTGACACCTGTTGCCGTGTGGGTGAACCTTGAGAACATCACGCTCAGGGAGAGAAGCCAGACACAAAAGAAAGCACAGTGTAGGATTCCATTTACGTGAAATGTTCAGAACGGGCAAAGCCACGGAGACAGAAGGTAGACAAGTGGTTGCATAGGACTGGGGGAAGGGAAGGGGAGATTAGGAAGTGATGCTAAGGGGTGTGGAGCTTCTTATCGGGGTACTGAAAACGTCAAATTGATTGTGGTGACGGTTATACAACTCTGTGAATGCCGTGGAAACAGTGAATTATACAGTTCGGATAGGGGAATTGTATGGTCTGTAATTCACAGCTCAGTAAAACTATTTTTAAAAATCCTTATAGGGACTCAGGTCTCCAGGACCACTTGGATGAAAAATAGTTTATTTTTTTAAAAAAAGTAATCTCTACTTTTTAGTAGCGGGGCTGAAACTCACTACCCAGAGGTCGAGTCTCACGTTCTTCTGACTGAGCCAGTCAGGTGCCCCCAAAACAGTTTTCTACCCCATTAGCAGGCTTTTCACTCCAGGGCTTGGCTTCCTCATCAGAGAAGAGGGGTGGCATGGATTACACACACATACACATACACACACACACACACACACACACACACACACGTATATTGTATTTGAACGTTTTAATGTATTTTTGAGAGAGAAAGCACAAGCAGGGGAGGGGGAGAGACAGAGAGGGACAGAGGATCTGAAGCAGACTCCACACGGACAGCAGTGAACCCGATGTGGGGCTCGAACCATGAGACCATGACCTGAGCCAAAGTCAGACGCTCAATCAACTGAGCCATGCAGATGCCCCAGCATGGATTATATTTGCGATATTTTGGAAGTTGCTAATATTCTATTGTAAAACTATATACAAATACTTTTTAAATCTTAAGAACATAATACTAGTAAATCACCCATAATCCTGCCACTCACACGCACAGCTATCTTCATTCTTGGGTTAGTGCTCTTAACAGACATTTTGTTTTCAGTGGCATACACATTGCGTTCAACATGTTGTTTGCTATTTCACCCCACTTTACAGTGGGGGGGGGGGGCCCTACCTGCAGATCTGATAGAGCCCTTGTAAAGGCTGAAATCGCCATGTAATGTAGGCCCAGAGCAGGCGTGAACACAAATCTAAACCCTCAGCGGCAATGCTCCGGAAGGCCACAAGATGGCGATGTTGCTCCTTAAAACGAAGTTACTGGTAAAAATTAAATGTCTGATCCAAATGTTTCCAAAGCAGCATCTGGGAGTTTTTCCCTGTAGCAAAAATAAGTAAAGCTTTCCAAAAATGTTTGTATTTACAAAACTTTAGTTAGAAAGCAGATGTGGTTAACAAACTCTGAAAATACTATCTCTTCCGAGCTTTTTCCAAAAAACAAGCCAAAGAACGACTGGAACACTGCTGTGGCCTCTCTCTGTCCCTCGGCCCCCACAGCCCCTCTCTTGCCTCTTCCCAGCTCTGCTCCCAGCCAGCAATGACGGACTAACTTTATGTATTCATGACTTAAAAAAAAAAAACCTTAAATAACTGGGAAGAGATATCTCAAAATGTTAAAAGTAGTAAGTATAGTGATTTATTTTCTCCTTACATTTCTGTCGTTTTCCTAAAATTGTGTACAATGTGCATGAATACTTTGTACCGTGGGGAAACGGGAGACATCTCGCTTGGTGATTTTTTCTTCAACTCCGTAACTCTCCCGTGACATGTCACACAAGAAATTAAAGAGTTAACAAAAACGACAGAACGGAGAAATGAATAAAAATCAAGGAGAGTAAAATCCCTGTGGGACCTACATAGGCTCAGACATTCCCTCCAAGATGTTTATTTAAAAAATTTTTTTTTTCAACGTTTATTTATTTTTGGGACAGAGAGAGAGCATGAACGGGGGAGGGTCAGAGAGAGAGGGAGACACAGAATCAGAAACAGGCTCCAGGCTCTGAGCCATCAGCCCAGAGCCCGACGCGGGGCTCGAACTCACGGACCGTGAGATCGTGACCTGGTTGAAGTCGGACGCTTAACCGACTGCACCACCCAGGCGCCCCATCCAAGATGTTTATTAACTACAAAGGGTAAGATGGTAACTTGATGATGGTAACACACCCCCCTAAGCGATCGAGGTCAACTTCACCGGCCAAAAGACACATCGACACCATGACCTCCTTGACACAACATCGTCTCTGTGATATTTCTGCCCCAAACACACACCCCCGCTTTAATCGGACAAGCCACATGGAGGGACGGTCTACAAAACAACTGACCAGGACACTTGAAAACGGCTGAGGTCATCAAGGACGGGGGCAGGCTGAGGACCTGTCACAGACTGGAGGGGACTGAGGAGATCATGGCTAAATGCATCATGGGATGCCGGAACAGGAAAAGGATGCTGGGAACAAGCTGGAGAAATCAGAGTCAGGTTAACAGAGCGGCATCAGGTGAGATGCTGACAGAGAGACTGGGTGACGGGTACATAGGAATTCATCGTACTATCTTTGCAATCTTTTTTTTTTTTTTAATTTTTTTTTTTAACGTTTATTTACTTTTGAGACAGAGAGAGACAGAGCATGAAAGGGGGAGGGTCAGAGAGAGAGGGAGACACAGAATCTGAAACAGGCTCCAGGCTCTGAGCCGTCAGCACAGAGCCCGACGCGGGGCTCGAACTCACGGACCGTGAGATCATGACCCGAGCCGAAGTCGGACGCTCAGCCGACTGAGCCACCCAGGCGCCCCTATGCAATCTTTTAAAAGCCTAAATTTAAGACATTCTTGAAAACCCAAGTTTCAACTTATAGACAACATGGGAGATGACAGAGAAAACAAGTGGCGGAAACCTTCCGGTGGAAGGGTGAGAGAGGATGAGGGTCAGAGGGTAGAAGAGACAGGGGAGACACCCTTCCGCCCAGAGCCTTGTTGTTGGTCCTGGGACTTGGGACCTGGGACCTGAGCCGGGAACAGAACTCCTCTGGCATCGGCCCACATGTTCAGTACAGTAACCCAGCAATCTCCCTGCTGAGGGTCACCATCGCTCTTCCCCGCTCTGCTTCTGGGGCCTTCAGCGAGCGGCCCAGGACGACACGGCTCGGCCGAGACTCAAACCCAGGCCCAGCTGGTGCCGCGCTAATGGGGTGCCTCTTCCTGCCCCGAGCGGCTGAGGCTTGAGGTAAGAAGCGCTTGTTCCAGAGGAAGCTGAGGCTCAGAGCTGCGATCAGGCCTTCAGAGTAAGTCGTCCGAGGCACTGATGTGTCCCTACAAACCAGCTCTTTCACGGTTTGTCACAGTGCCCTCCCGCCGATCTGGCCAGTGGGAGGCACTGCGGGTTCCCGAAACCACCTGCCCGGCGGGGCTCCACCGGTGCTGTCTGCTCCGGCTTCGGTCTCGCAGGGTCTCCCCGGGGGCCCCGGGCGCTCAGCCTGCCGTGTCGGCAGCATCCAGCCACTGCTAGCGTCTGGGCTGCTTAGTTTCTGGTTCGGCCCCTCACCTCCTCCACCACCAGGCACCGCGCGGAAATTCCCAGCTGAAATCTCACGGTGGCTTCTGTTCTCCCGTCTGCATTCTGACTGACACATCCTCCGAGAGTCTGAAGGACTGTGATTTCACCATTTAATATTTACCAAACACAGCTGTGTGCCTGGCACTCCCTGAAGGGCTCTGCACGCGCGGTTTCCTCTTCCAGATAACCTTGTCAGAGTGCGCTATTCTTCCCTATCTCGGAGGAGGAATTAAGGGTTCGTTCGTCTTCGGTCCCTGTGGCCAAGAGCAAGGCCAACAAAGACAGAGTCACCGCTCGAGACTGCTGTGTCTGCCCTCAGGGCTGAACCTCTTAAAATAAGTGAAAACAGCCTTTTGCAAGTGGAGGATTCTGACCATAAGGATCAATATAGTGGGTTAGGATTGGTGGCCGTCCATCGGGGTGATGTGATTCCCAGGCAACACTTGGCAATGTCCAGGGACACTTTTGGTTGTCATGACTGGGAGGCAGGGCGCGCTACTAGCATCTAGCGGGTAGGGGCCAAGGATGCTGGTCAACATCCACCAGTGCTCAGAGTAGCCTCTCCAACACCCGCTTAAAGAAGCATCTGGTCTACGGGGCACCAGGGTGACTCAGTGGGTTAAGTGTCCAACTTCGGCTCAGGTCATGATCTCGTGGTTCATGGGTTCGAGTCCTGCATCTGGCTCTGTGCTGACAGCTCGGAGCCTGGAGCCTGCTTCAGATTCCGTGTCTCCCTTCCTCTCTGCCCCTCACCTGCTCACACTCTGTCTCTCTCTCAAAAATAAATAAAGCAAAAAAAAAATTAAAAATAAAAGGCATCTGGTCTAAAATGCCAACAGAGCCAAGGATGAGAAACCCTCCTTAAGATCAACGCATAAAAAATGAAATACAAAAGAAAGAGTCCATCGATACAATAAAGCTAAGTATAGTTTTCATGCTTTTTTTTTTTTTTTTTTTAGTATTTATTCTTAAGTAATCTCTACACCCAACGTGGGGCTTGAACTCACAACCTTGAGATCAAGAGTTGCATGCTTTTCCGACTGAGCCAGTCAGGTGCCCCTTCACGCAAGTTTTATTACAATTATTTGTATGTGTAACTCTGGTCTTCATAAGAATTCCCCAGGGCACCTGATTAAAATGCGAATGCTTGGATTTCCATCCAAAATGCTGACGGAGGGTCTGGAAAGCGATTCTAGAATCTGGATTTTTAACTAGTACCCCATGAGGCTCCAGCACTGGTGGACCACGGACTCCTGCTTTTGAGAAACACTTGAACACATGCCCTTGAGAAACAGGTGGCCAACCTAAGAAGGATTTGAAGGTTTTTTTGTTTTGTTGTTTTATTTCGTTTTTGTGCCGGGCTCCTTATTAAGCATTTTATATACATTATCTCATTTAATCCGTCACGTTGTGCATGTTCCTTCATTAATGCATTAAATAAAATCACTAACATTCGTTTATTTTATAGCAGTGGGAGAGTCACGATCTTATCTTTCCTGAAATGATCCTTCAACAATTTAACAAGTGTCAGATGCCTTAGGGGATTTGGGGGACCTCAAGAATACAGACAGGACTTTGCTCAAACTTACAAGCAGTATGGATGAAATCTGGTGGAGACAGCTTCTTGAGCATAGCTTTTATACCATGAGATAGCAAATACCAGATTTTTACAAATCCCATCTGAGATTCCTTATGAAGGCTGCCAACAAAGCAAACTCAAGGAGGCCTTTATGGTGAATTAACACACTGTACCTGCGCGAACAATCAGGCCAAATCTAAGGAGACCGGCCTTATTTTAAGATTAGAAGTATCTTTCATCGAGGTTATGAGACTGCAAAGAAGCTCTGTGCTTCGGTGGAAGACGATGCAGCTGTCTAGAACACGCCTTCCAGGTTATAGGATTCTAGCCTTTGAACTAGTTTTACAACTCTGCACAGTGTAGATAACTGAGAGCAATGCAAAATTATTCTAGTCTATAGGCAACAAACTCTCCCCATGCAAATACGTATAGACATGCAAATTATTCTTCCCACTGCAGAAGATGCCAGTTTTGCCTCCCTGTGCACATTTATTTCAGTATCTATAGTCTTCTAGAATCTTCTTTGGAATCTCTTGCACACTGGTTGTTAGGTCTTTCTGGTTTGTTGGTTAATGAGTTAAGTATAAGTTTCCATATGTGTTCACTTCACATCTGTGTCAAACAGCTTTACTTCCTTTGTTTTGGTTTAAGACTGCTAAATTTTTTTTTTTAATGTTTATTTATTTTTGAGAAAGAGAGAGAGTGTGAGCAGGGGAGGGGCAGAAACAGAGGGAGACACAGAATCCAAAGCAGGCTCCAGGCTTTGAGCTGTTAGCAGACAGCCCGATGCAGGACTCGAACCCACAAGCTGTGAGATCATGACCTGAGCTGAAGACGGACGCTCAACCGACTGAGCCACCCAGGCATCCCCAAGACTCTGCTTTCTAATTGCTCAGGTCGTTGGTCCTTTAACCTCTGGTTCCAGTCAGTTTTTAATTAATTTATTATTATTTATTTGTTTTATTATTATTTTTGTTTGTTCCGGTCAGTTTTTAAAATTACATGTGAAATATCAATCTGCACTGCATGCAGTATAACTGGGTATTATCTTAGGAAACTTTTATTATACACGTGTATATTTATTCCGGGTGGATTTAAATATATTTTTTTAACTCGGGATGGCTATTGATTTGAGGTAAATACTTGAGCCCCTAACGTGTTCGTGTTGTCATATTCAATTTTTACTCGCTGAAGGTTTATTGAATGACTGGAGTGCTTTTAAGTCGGGCAGATGTAAATGGAAAGTTGGAAAGCTTCGTGGTTTACGATTCGTCGCTCTCTTATTTCCTCTCCCCGCCACCCGCCAGAAGCAAGGTACGGGGCAATTCGAATGCAATACTCAAGCTGCCTGCTTTGATATTGCTGTGCACTGGGGGTCAGTGTAAACCTAGCACCCGAGAGACACACGGTATTACAGGCTGCGACGTGCCTCGGAGGCAAGGCCTAAGCGGTAAGGTCCCGAAAGGCTGACCCTCACCCGGCAGCTGACAGTGGATCAACAGAATTACCTTTACACACGAGAGGGAGAGCCACCGTCCCCATGCGCCAGTACCCGGGTCCTTAGGGCTGGCCTGCCGGGTGGGAGACCTGGGGCAAATCCCATCAATTCTCTGGGCTGATTTTCCCTGTGAAACAGGAAAAGTGGCAAATCAGATACTGCATGTGAAATTCTTCTATAAACCGTAAAGTCATCTCACGAGAACAAAGAGTTCTTTGTCAGGCTCCGGGGCCCTGATGTTTGAAAAAGCTCCTGGGTGACTCCAACTGCCGCTCCCCTCCCACATACGCTAGGGAACCATGAGGGTTAGAGGTGTTCATTGACTGACTCGCGACCTTCCTATGAAATATGCATGGTCTCTGCGTGTGCATACAGGTGTCCTTTCCAGAAGCCGATGAGGGTGCCAGCGGCCCCGCCCCCAGCGATTAAGATTGCTGAATGGCCTAGGGGAGCCACTGCTTCAGACCACCTTAGAGAGGCAGAGGGCATGGAAAGAAAGATTCTAGCTCCTGGTCCTCTCAGCCCAAGTCCTTCAGTCACCAGATCAGAATCTTAGCTTTTTGTTTGTTCGTTTGTTTATTTAAGTAATCTCTATGCCCAACGTGGGGCTGGAACTCACAACCTGGAGATCAAGAGTCACACGCTCCACCGACTGAGCCAGGCACCCCAGAATCTTAGCTATTTTTACTCCTTCCCTATCAGAACTGATGTATCCTCACATGTCATGTATACCTGGTCATGACACCTTCCATCGCCCTCCCACTGAACATCACTGCACGGCTTTGATCCCCACCCACTCCTTAACAGTCCTCTCATCCGGCATCCAGCCAGTCCCATTCTCCCTACGAGGTACCAACCAGTTAATCTTCCTAAAGCTGAACTTTAATTATTTCTCTGTCCAGTAAAAAATCGTCTCCCTCTCCGTATAAACACCCCACAATCCAGATGAACACTATCTCTTCCCCAAGTCCCACAGAGCTTTTGGAAGAACAAGATAAGCCTGATGGCATCCAACTAGATAATTCAAGTCAAGTCCTTGAAGTGATTTTGGCCCTGAGAAGCAGAAATGTCAAAATATTAAAAATATACCCTTTCTTTAGGATTGAAGGTTACTCGTGATTATCTGATTATTGGAACTCAGTCAGCATCCCCCAAAGGGAAGAAGTAAAGGAAACCAAAGACTGATGGCTTACAGCATGGGTTTAAAACTGGTCAGAACCAGTAGGTCCTAAAATCAATTTAATGGGTTAACAATAGCCTTTTGGAACGGGAAGAACAGAATAGAATTAGAACAAAGGTAGAGTAGATCAGGATGAATCTGGAGAGGTTAGGGTAATTTCTCCCTTTAAACTTATCTTTCAGTAATCTACATCTACAGCACAAGTTTCGCATGTAAAACAGATTTCTTAGTGTAGGGTGAGTCAAAAAAAAGTTTCAAAGTCACCACAGGTAATCTACATAAGCAGAGGGGAAGCTGGGGTGTTAATAGCAAAAAGTGCAAGGTCACGGGGATCTACAGAACACCACAGAAGAGACAGGGCTGGGGTGCCAGCACGGGTCAGCACCGGTGGGGCGGACACCGCCGGGGGTGGGGGGCGGGCGAACGTGGGGTGACTGGGGGTTTCAGGGCACAGTCCCCGGGCCGGATGGGTTGGGGGAAAGGAGGAGCCTGGAGAAAGGAGGCGAGTCTCGGTTGAAGGACAAGGAGGCGGCCTGAGCGCCGGGATTCAGAGCCGGGTGACCACCCCCTCCCAGTATCAGAAGCCGAGGGACACCCGGGGAGGCCTGGCTGGGGGCGCGGCCACGCCGTGGGACCCGCGACCCTCCCGGCCCGCTGGGGCCCGTGCTCACCGGGCACCGGCCGGGCGGCGGCGGCAGCGCACCCCTCCCTCTCCGGCGACCAAGCCGCGGTGGGTCCTTTGGCCTCGACCGCCGGAACCACAGGCGTCGACCTCGCGGCCCAGGCCCCTCCGGCCACCACAACCCGAGCGCCCGCTCCCCGCCCCCACCTGCCCTCTCGGGAGCGAGCCTCGTGCCGGCGCGCCGCGCCGCGCCGCTGGCCAGGAGCGCGCGCCTCCCCGCAGGAGAGCCGACCTCTTGGAACGCCCAAACGGGCTCCCAGCGCGCATGCGCCGCAGGGCCGCTGGCGGGGGGGGGGGGGGCCCATTCCGTGGACAAACTCCGCTTCTCCGGCTCTTCCGTGAGCCGCGCCGAGATACAGGGCGAGGTTTGGCGAAAGGGGCGGGGCAATCCTAGGATTGGGCGGCGGCGCCCGGGGGCGGAGCGTCGGTCGGACCCGCTGCTTGGACTAGAGATTCTGCGCGGGGGCTCTCGGACACGTGAGTGAGTCGGAGGGCTTTATTGAGACCCCCGGGGCCTCCACCACGGTTTGACTCCGGGCTCGCTAAGCGGGAGCATTTGTTTAAATATTGTATTAGACCTGTCACTTTCTCTAGCCAGCGGAAGGACATTCTTACGCACCTCATTGAAACCTTCCAAGACCCCACGCCAAAGCTGGGGCAGTTTGAGATTCAAACCACAGTAGTAAATAATGATAATAACGGATTATGACTTTGCATAAAATAAGAATCCACGAGTCGATACTGATGTAGATAAGTAAATGGGGAGAAGGAAAAGCTCGTTCTTAGAGTAGAAGGCCAAGTATAAAATGCAGAAGGGATGATGCAGAAAATCAGCATTTGGCAACCATCCTAATTAGTATCCGATTTGAGCAAAAATCCTCAATGGCCGCTAAAACTGGAGAGTGAAAGTTTAACCAGGAAAGAGTATTTACATAACCCCAAAGGTAGTTATTAATTACAAACGGGGAAATACAAATTTTACAGTAGAGAAATGGTTCTCAAAGTGTAGTCTGGGCGTTCCTGGAGGTCCCTGTGGAATATTGCAAAGAAGGCGACGTGACTGATGTAACAGGTTGATTGCCAAAGCACATGTGAGAATCTCTAGTCTTACCTTAGGCTTATTTTAAAGAGATTTGCAAAACTGCAAAAACAATTCCACTCCTCTCACTGTATTTCTTTGTTTTGGTAAATACAGTCATTTCTCATAAAAAAAGTTAACACATAAATGGTTTACTATTGTTTCATTTTTGATAATGGCTTTATTGAGATATGATTCTCATACAATGCAGTTCACCCATTTAAAGTGTACAATTCCAGTGGTTTTTAGTATATTCACAAAGATGTGCACACATCACCACGATCAATTTTAGAACATTTACTCCAGAAAGAAACCTGTAGCAATCGCTGTGAAATCCCCCATTCTCGGCCCCGCTCCCCGCCCCTGCACCTCGGTAACTATTCATCTGCTTTCTGTCTGTAGTTTGCCTATTTTGGACATTCATATAAATGGAATCATCCGATATGTGGTGTTTTTTGTCTGGCTTCTTTCAGTTAGTATAGTGTTTTCTTTTTTTTTTTTTTTTTTAATTTTTTTTTCAACGTTTATTTATTTTTTTTGGGACAGAGAGAGACAGAGCATGAACGGGGGAGGGGCAGAGAGAGAGGGAGACACAGAATCGGAAACAGGCTCCAGGCTCTGAGCCATCAGCCCAGAGCCTGACGCGGGGCTCGAACTCCCGGACCGCGAGATCGTGACCTGGCTGAAGTCGGACGCTTAACCGACTGCGCCACCCAGGCGCCCCAGTATAGTGTTTTCAAAGTTCATCCTCGTTGCAGCTTGTGGAAGCGTTTTGCTTTTTTTCATGGGCAGATAATATTGTGCCGCGGACGCAGATTACAATTTGTATATCCATTCATCCGTGTTGGGGGGGTTGTTTCTGTTTTTATCCATTAATCCGTTGATGGCCTTTTGGGTAGTTTCCACTTCTGGGCTCCTATGCCTACCGCCGCCATGAGCATTTATGTACAAGTTTCTGTGTGGACATACGCCTTCAGTTCTTTGGGGTGTCCACCTAGGAATGGAATGGCTGGGTCACGTGGTAACTCTTTGTTTAACCATTTGAGGAACTGCCAGACCGTTTTCCACAGTGGCTGCCCCATTTCACAATCCCACCCGCAGCGGATGAGGATTTCAATTTCTGTCCATCCCCGGCAATGCTTGTTATCGATCTGTCTTTCTGAGCAGAGCCATGCTAGTAGAAATGAAATGGATCTCGTGGTTTTGATTTGCATGTTCCTGATGATGGACGATGTGGATGGAGCCTTTTCTCACATGCTTGTCATTTGCATATCTTCTTTGGAGAAATGTCTATCAGATCTTCGCCAATTTAAAGTTGGGTTGTCATTTCATTATTGAGCCTAAGAGTTCTTTATATAGTCTAGGTATACAGGTCCCATTCAGATACATGATTTGCAAAAACTTTGTCCTGTTTTGTAGGTTGTCCTCACTTGACTGCCCACAGTTGAGAGATGATGTGCTTTGAAGCATTAAAGGCTCTTTTTTCTTTTAATTTTAGAGAGAGAGAAAGTGGGAGTGGGGCAGAGGGAGAGGGAGAGAATCCCAAGCAGGCTCCACACTGTCAGCGCAGAGCCCGCAATGCAGGGCTCAAACCCGTGCCCCAGAAATCATGACCTGAGCTGAAACCAAGAATCAGATGCCCAACAGACTGAGCCACCCAGCCCCCCCCCTTCCCCTGCCCCGGTACCATTTGTGGAAAAAAAGACTATTGTTCCCCCCACTTAATTATTTTGGCACCCTTGGTGAAAATTAGTTGACCGTAAATTTGAGGGTTTATTTCTGGACTCTCAATTTTACTTCACTGGTTTATGGCTCTGTTTACACCAGTACCATATTGTCTTATTGTTCTTTCGTAGTAAGTCTTGAAACCCGAGACTGTGAGTTCTCCAGCTTTGCTCTTTTTCAGGATGAGTTTGGCGGTTCTGGGTCCCTTGAGTTTTCAGTTGTTATCTTTCCTTCCACTCTTTTGAAAATGAATGTTTTAAATTTTGCATCCGTGAGAAAACACTCCATAGCAATTATTTTCATGTCGCTGCCTTTCCACTTAACTCTGTAGTGCAAACACCGCCTATATTGTAGGCTTATTTTACATACGATTAGCTACACAATTTTCTTGGTGGACACTGAATTTCTAAATTTCGCTATTATCAATACTGCCGCTGTGTGTGGCTGGTTTCATTCCTAACTTTTGGGAAATCTGGGTGAGGAGCACATAGGGATGCTTTTGCACTCTTGCCGCTTTCCTGTAGGTGTGAAATTATGCCAACATAAAATGACAGAAAAATTCATTCACCCTTTGCCATTCATTCTGGCCCCCCTCGCCCCTCGATCCCTCCCTCCCGCACCCGCCCTTCCCTCGCCCGCCGGCCCCTCCTCCCTCGCCCCTCAATCCCTCCCCCCCGCACCCGCCCCTCCCTCGCTCACCGACTCCTCCTCCCTCGCCCACCAGCCCCTCCTCCCCGCCTCTCCCGCCCCTCCTCCCTCGCCCCTCCGTCACTGCTTCGCCCACTGGTCCCCCCCTTACCTTTCGGTCCAGCCGCCCGACCCAGCCCACAGCCCCTGGACGCTTGTCCTTCTCCGACCACCCTGTGCGGTGGGGTCCCGGATCACAGCGGGGAGCTGCGGGCCGGGGCGCTGCTTTCCGAGACACTTGGCGAGTGACGCCCGGAGCGGCCCCAGGCCCCTCACCTGGCCCAGGCGCGGGGACGCCCCCGCCTCCACTCCCGCACGGCGTCCCGGGCCCTCGGCTCCCCGCGACCCTCCCCAGCCCCGCGGGGACCCCTCCGTCCGCCCGCTCTCCTTCGCCGGGTCGCAGCCCCCGTCTTCCGGCCGCGCGGCCTCAGCCTTGGCAGAGGGAAGACGCTGCTCCTCTCTAGAAAACCCCACGCGGCGCTGACACCCGCTCCCCTGCGCCTCCCTCCCGTCGCTCTAAAGCTGCTGCTGGAAGTGGTCCCCTCCCCCACTCCCGGCTCCCGGCAGGTGCAGGTGCAGGTCGCGTGGGACCCGCCGGTCCTCCGCCTCCCCGCCCCTGTCCGCGCGCTCCCCTCCCTGTTCTCCACCCCGGACGTCTCCGGGACCCGAATCCACAGAGACCCGTGCTCGGGTGTCCGGGGGACCCGGCGAGAAGCGGGGGGTACGAACAAGGAGTTGCGTGGGCGGTTCCGGGCGGTGCTTGTAATGGGGAAATGCAACGGGATGGGGGGCGCTGCGGGTGCCTCCAGGGGAACCCTCCCCGCGGGATCGCCGGCGCCCACCCCTGCAGAAGGCGGGTGAGAGCGGGTGCTGTGTCCCCACGCGGGGGGGGGGGGCGCCGGGACCCGAGCGGCCGAGCCGCGAGCGCCCCCTCCCGGCCGCCGGCCGCCTCAGCCCCGGGTGTGGGCGGGCTGGAACCTGCCCTCCGCCCGCGCGAGCGCGCAGAGGCTGCGCTCACAGGAGAGAAGCGGACGGTGTCGCTGCTGCTGTCGCTATTATTATTACCATTTTCTCGGTGACAGCCCCGGTGTCGGTCGGCACGGACGCCTCTGAGCGGGGGCCCAAACAGGCCGTGGGGAGGACGATAGTTGCCGGTCCTCCCCGGGAGCAGCAATCTCCCTTTTAGAGCTTCGTCCCGGGAAAACCCGGGGCTACTTAAGGATTGTCGACAGGCTGGACGCGACTGGGCGGCACCGGCCCGGTGGGATAAAGGACGTCCCGTCGCTGCGGTGGTATGCGGCAGCCGGTAAGCCGGTGTGGGAGAGTTTGCAATATATCAAGAAAAAATGTGAACTGCATCATCCCAATTTTCTGAATACAAAAAATATTAGACATCTCTCTAGATGGTGGAATTACTGAAGATATTTGTAATATTTCCTCATAATCAGTATGTATTTAATCACCATGAATTATCTTTTTTTTCCCCGCTTGGCGCCCCCCCCCCCACTTATTTTTTTAAGGAAGTGTATAGTCATATTCTTATTCTTGATCCTCATTATAATTAATGCCCACCGGTCCAGAGCGCAGAGACGGAGAGTTGGTATCGGTGTGTGACCTCTGGGGATTTCCCGGTCTAACACTCGAGGGAACGACTCTTTTCACAGCAAAGCAAGGATTCTCCTCCTGGTAGGTGGCGCTGTCCTTCCCAGGTGGGACAGCCTGTCACCGAGCCAGTCTCAGCCTCCTGCCGGCACTCTCCATTTCCCCTGTGTCTCCTCTCCCCCAGGCGGTGGTGGAGAGCGCTGGGACAGTGCACAGTTTGGACACTTCCAGCCCGTTCCCCTCATGATGCCTGTGGGCTTTGTACGACAATGCTGGCCTGCTGGCCGTGTCCCTCCTCTGCATAAATCCTTCCCCTGCCCCCGGCTCCCGATGAGGAGCCTGGAATCCTCCCTGTGGCCTTCGGGTCCCCAGATCCTGAGCCACTGCCCACCATTCCCATCTTGCTGGCCTTCTTGCCCTGCTCCGTCCTGGCCCGCTGGCTCCCTCCATGGGGCTTCCTCAGGCTTCCCTCCCTGAGCAGTGTGGGCTCGCGCCCCTGTCATATCCCCCCCCCCCCCGTCATATCCGAGGGGCACCGGGCCTACTCCTGGTCCGGCCTCAGCCCCAGTTTTCACGGACTCATTGTCAGGGAGTTCTGAGTTTCCCGTCAAACTCAGGGAGGCCCAGACTGTGACCCGTTCACCACTAGATCCCAGGGCCGGACATTACGGTCCACAAGAAGTGAAGGGTCAAGAAAGTGGCAGGAGGGAGAAGCAAGGGGAGAAGGTCAGGGGGTGGGAACAGGACGGGGAGAGGGTGAAGCTGGTGTTGCCCATGCTGCTCCTGTGCAAATTTGAAAGGTTTCAAAGTAAATACTCGAAGAAGACCTTGACAGGGCCGGACCGGGTGTGTGGGCTCCCGGCTGGGCTGGGCTGGGCGGTGGCTTCCTGCCCGTGGGACCAACTACCCTGCACACAGATGACCGGCACCCAGCACGACGGGCCACAAGGGGGAGGCGCACTCAGGAGTCCACCAGGCCCCACTCACTGGGGACCCCTTAGCACCTGGCCCCACCCGCGGCGTCCAAGGCAGCGGCAGGAGGGCTGACGGGGACACACCAGCGCCGGGGGAGTGGACGCCTACCGGCAACCCTGCCCGGTGCACGGCCGGGTCCGTCCTCTCCGTCGTCCGGGCAGGTACAGCGGCGGAGCAGACCAAGCCACACCTTGCCTGCCCCCTCTCCTCACGCCCCCTGCCCGCCCTGCTTCCCAGGTGCTACTCCCCCCCCCCCCAACGCCTCTGGTGTCCTTGTGACCTCACACACCCAGGGGATGACGCGTAACCTCAGAAAAGAAAAACCGTGGTGAGGAACGGAGATCTATTTAGACACAGAGCCAAGACAAAGGAACTTTAAAAACGACGCTTCCAGAACATGAATGTTACAAACAACCAGCTGTAAAAGGAAGGGAGCGAAATGGAGCTGTGCAAGGGGACTCGCAGAGTAACTCACTTTTCCTTGGAGGGGTCTGCAGACCCAGGTTACGTTTGGGAAAATGAGGTTTAAAAACATAAGGCCTCTAGACTCAACTCTTTAGAAATGATCTGTGTCCTTTGCCCAATGGCAGTTTTCAAAAAAATGAGGACCACGTGTGGGGAAGCAACGCGAGGCCGAAGCCTTTCCTGTCGGGGGGGGCCTCTGGGGAACCCTGACTTCCGCTTGCAGGGGGGTACCCGTGCGTTCCTTCACTTCCTCCTCCGGGGGGGTTGCGGCACCCAAGGTGCCGGGGGAGGGGCTGAGGTCCCCAGGAATCTGAGCTCCGAAACACCCAGAAGGAATACAATGGGGCCGTCATACACTTCTGTCGGGGTCCCCCCACCACCACCATCCCGCAGGCCCACCCCTTCCTCAGCAGAACCCTGGGTAGCCATGAACACAGGTCTCCCATGCGGGGTGGAGGAAAGCTGTCAGTCCGTGTGGCTCCCTGGAAGAGGCTAGCCTCCTGATGGTCCAGGAGGAGCGGGCTGAGGCCTTCTGGGAACAAGTCCTAGAGGGACGGTCAGGAAGGGGCTGGATGGGCTTCCCCGGGGCTCAGAGCAGGGAGTCCCACTGCTCCCTTTCAGGCCAAGAGCAGCAGGAAGGAGAACGCTCAAAGACCCCACCTAGTCATTGGTGGTTCCCCAGGCTGAGGGGCCAGGGGGTCTGGGAGACTGCCCAGGCCAGGCAGCCCCTGGGGAAGGACCAGGTGAGGGCTGGTGGGGTCCCAGTTGGGTTTCAAAGGACCCGAAATCATGGAAGGTTTTAAAACCTGTCCATAATGGGACCTGGCTTATAGCTTCTTTTATTCTTTTTGGGTTTCTTTCTGCTTACAAAAGTAATGTATGCTTGATTTGAAAAAAATTACATGGTGTTTGAGAATGAAAATCAGTTGGCAACTGGGTCCCAGGCAGAGGTCACAGCCAAGTTCACTGACCCAGTAAGGGCGCACCCGCGCTTGTCAGCGTTACAGGACCATGCCGGGCACGATGGCGTCTGCGGTGGACTCCTCCCCGACCACCTCCGTGCTGGGGGCAGGTTGCCCTGCCAACCTTCCAGCTTCTTTTCCATCTAGAAGAGATAGAGTGAGTCAGGCTGGTGTCACAGGAAAACAGAGGGGACAACCCGGAGCCTGAACCTCTCAGCCCAGCCAGGGGATGTTCTGGAGGTGCCACTGGCTGACTTACAGAAATCATTGCTGATTCCAGAGACATGCTCCCCAAGGCCACCAGCCCAGGGCCACAAAGGCTGTTAGAGTCATTTCCGGGGAACTTCAGGCCAAATCAGGGCTGAGCTCCAGGAACCCACTACTGTCCCCATCGCCCAGCCTGGGATGGGCTAAGAGATGGAGAAGTCTGTGGCCCAGGTGTAGAAAACACAGGGTGGCAGGTTGAGGGGGTTGTTCACTGCCCAAGAGTGCCTGACTAGGGGAGCCTGAGACATAGCCCTTGCTCTGCTCTCCAGCCCTCCATCTGAGGAAGGGTGGCTTTGTTCTAACTGTCACCAAGGGGCCGTGTGGGGTGGGGGCCACATGGTCCCAGAGCCCAGGCAGATCTGAGGAGTGGGCAGGGGTCTCATATGGGTGTAAGGGACCACCCAGCTCAGTGACAGGCTCTGAGCCAGATTCTCCCTGCCCATCCTCTGCAGTGACCAGCTGGTGGCCTCAAGATTTAGCTCCCTAAGCCCTGCCTCTTCACAGGTCATGGGGATGGCACTCTCTACCCCCTGGAGAGCAGATAGACATGGGGGGAGTCCTTGGGGCAGGACTGGCTGGTGGAAACACGCAAGGGTGAGCTGGACACACCACAGAGGGGCCTCCAAGCTCCGGGGGGTGGGGTCCCCTAACTCCTGAGTTCAGCTCCCGTCCAGCAGGCGATGTGAGCTGAGGTGTCCCTCGGGTCCCCTGAAACTCCAGGCCTGTTGCAGGGGATGCCCCTGTCACAGGTGCACTGGCATCTCTCAGCTCCAGGGGAAGCAGTGGGGTCCCTCCCCTCTGCATTCGGGCCACTCATTCCTAAATTTCCATCAGTGAGTGGGGTTCCCTGCACTGCCCGGCTAACCAGGAGCCTCCTCCCCTTCCCAGGACTGGCTGACAGGCCAAAGACCTGGGCGCACTCCGGGGCAGGGGTGGCACCTGTTCATAGGCAGCAAGTGGAGGCCAGCCACCGTGGCTCGTTCCCGTCTTCTCCGGACACAGCAGACCACCCTCCAGTTGGCCCCGGCTCATCTCTTCCCCAGCCACTGGGCAACCCTTCCCTTGAGCGTCTCTCAGGATTCCACGCTCAGAGAAGGCACCCACGTTCCAGGGTCACCTGTACTAAGCTGGGTGGGCGGTGGGGGTTCTGCCCGGGGCCTCAAATAGACTCTGGCACAGAAACGTGTGCCCCTAGCCCCCCAGACACAAACACCTAAGAGCAGATATGGTCAGAAATAGGCCCAGGACACAGACACACAAGGACGCACACAAATATACACGGAGGGACACACAAATTTACCCTCCCAGGCAAATCCACACATACGCAGAAACTTAGACAAGCACAACGTGCATGGACGTCCACATACATGCAAGATTCACACAGAGACGTGGACAGGACACACACACATGCACAGAAACGTGCACGCTCTCCAGAGCCGGCCACGCCCAGCTGTCCCCCAGGCTCCCAGGTGGTCAGGGGACTTCCGGCCCCAGGGAGGTCTTGCTCACTCTGAGCTCGGGACCAGGGCCTCACCTGTGTCCAGCTTGCTGCGTTTCTGCTCAGGCTCCTGGGGGGGCGCCTCAATGGCCCTCTGAGCCTCAGGATGGATCTTGAGGAGGGCTTTAGCGAGGGTGGCGGGGCCTGGCACCCCCAGGGACATGATGCAGTGGACTCCTTTGCGCTTGGCCCCTGCCACCTTGGCACTGTCCTTAGAGGCTGTCAGCAGGACCAGTTTGGAGAACTTCCTGGGCTTCCTGGGGGCCGCGGGTACGACATCGGTCCCTGGCTCAGAGGACTCGGGGGACGGCTCCTGGCCAGCTTTCACACTCTCACCCTCCTGCTCGCTGGGCTCGGGCAGGGGCATCCTGGGACGATGGTCGGTCCCCCAGGCCACGCTCAGGCCCCAGCAGACGGATTTCTCCTCTTTCTCCTCCTCCCGGATAGGGAACCTGGCAGTCCAGGGGCTCCGTCCTAAGGAAGGAGGCAAAATCCATCAGTGGAGGCACCCCTGGGCCGGGGGCTCAGGAAAATGGATCTGGGGTGGAGGTCGAGGCAGGCGGGGCTGCCTCGGGACCCCCGGGGCTGAAAAGCTGGGGAGGGGCCCGCACGGAGCTGGAGAACCTGGGCCTCTCCCTCTCTTGGGCAGCCTTGGGTCTGTCACCTCGCCTACCCAAACTCCACTTGCCCACCTGAAAAATGTGCCAAATGCAGGGCTCTCGGGGCCTGTCGGGACCCCTGAGGCACAGAGTACCGTGAGCTCGTACGAACAGAGGCCCGTGGGTGCTGGGCAGGCTGTGATGTGGTTTCACGGGTGTCCCCATTTCACTTGGCCCCGTGTTATGAAAGTCGATCATTCTTATTGACCCGATTTACAGATGAGGACACTGAGGCATTCCAGGACGGCCAACACGGCCATGACGTGCAGAGCCGGGAGTCTGGGCGAGGCGGATCCGGAGCCCGTCCCCACACAGGACCTGCTGTGCCTCAGCCAGGGTAACAGCCCGGCCTTCCTGAGCACCAAGCATCGGAGGCCAGCACTTGGGACATGGGCTCGGGTCACAGACCCTCTCAGAATGCCCGGGGGCCCTCATCCCGACACCGTGTCCCAGGGAGACGGGGGCCAGGGCTCTGTGGACTCCCAACTGGATCCGTCCCCCATCCCGGGCGGGAGGCCCTGGACCACCCGGCACTCAGGAGATGCCAGGGCCCCAGGAGGGCAGCGACCTTGGGCCTGAGCCGGTGGCAGTGCTGCCTCAGCTGGGGGGGGACAGGGCTGCAGAGGCGTCTGCGGAATCCACAGTCACTGAGGGCTCCCCAGACTCCGGCTGGAGAAGCAGAAAAGACGTATCACAGGGGCCGACGGCAGGGCAGGGCTGGCCTGGAAACAGGGCCCCGGTGCATCGGCTCAGGTGCAGTGGCCGTTTTGTCTGCTGGGGCGACCGCGTGGGCAGATGGCGGGGTCTTTCTCCGTTTACAGTGTTAGCACAGAAGGAAGACCGCATCCTTAGCAGACATCTCACCTCCCCGTCTCAGGACCCAGGCGATGGCAAGGATCACAGACACCTCCCTGCCCACGCCCCTGCCCCGCCCTGTTTATCCCACCAGGGTTGCGGTTCTGTTTCCTGGGACCCCTCCCAATACATATGACCCGACGGCGCCAGGGCCAGTATTCCAAAGTGTCCCAAGACCCCATCCATGAGAGGAGTCAGAGGTGTGATGCCAAAGAGGGGTTGGGGTGCCTTGCTCCCTACAAGTTCCATCCCGGTCCCTCAGGGCAATCTGCCCGGTAACGGGTCACCTGACCACACGCACCCCTGGGATCAGTGTCTGCTTCTCCCTCCTGCCCCCGGTTCAGCCCTGGGACGCGCCGGCCTCCGCTCCTCCAGTGCAGTCCTGCCCCTGCCCTGCCCGTGCTGTCCCACAGGGTGACACGGCAGTCCTGGAGGAACGTGGGGACCGGATTCAGAAAGGACACCACCAACGCCTCCCCTGGGGGGGCAGCTCTGGCAGAGAAAGGTCGCGGGGGAAGCCCCGCCACAGGCGCTCCTGTCCCCACACACTGATTGGTTTCAGGGCGCGTCCCTCTGGAGCCAGCCCACCTCTGTGGTTCGCCGGCGCCCCCTGGTGTGCGGATGAAACCCCACAGGGGTGGACCCCTTCCTCGCAGCATGTACAAAAATTAACCCTAAAATACTCTTAAAAAAAAAAAAAGGATAGAAGGGGCACCTGGGTGGCTCAGTACGTTGAGCATCTGACTTCTTGATTTCTTGATTTCTCAGGTCATGATCTCACAGTTCATGGGATTGAGCCCCGCGTCAGGCTCTGTGCTGTCTGCATGGGATTCTCTCTCTCCCTCTCTCTGTCCCTCCCTTGCTCTCTCTCTCTCAAAATAAACAAATAAACTTAAAAAAATAGAACAAACAGATAAAATGGACTTCATCAAAATGTAAAACTTTCGTGCCTTACAGGACGCCATCAAGGAAGTTGCACGACCACCCAGAGAGGGGGAAAGAATTGTTGCAAATCACATCTCTGCTGAAGGAACTGTATCCAGAATTTACAAAGAACTCTTACAACTCAGTAGCAAAAACGCAAATAACCCAATTTAAAGATGGGCAAAGGCTCTGAATAGGCCTTTCTCCAAAGGAGAGAGGCAAATGGCGAGTCAGCCTATGAGATGCTCGGCGTCACTGGTCAGGAGGGAAACACGGAACGAATCCACCACGGGATACTCCTTTCTACCACTAGGATGGAAAAAATAGAAGGCACACACACAAAGCACACCATGACACGTGTGGGTGAGCAGGGGGAGAAACTGGGAGCCCCCTCCACCGCTGGCGGGGACGCCACCAGCAGAGCCAGGTGGGCATTCTGTCACCTCCTCCAAAGATTAAGCACAGAGTTCCCACATGACCCGGCAAATCCACCGAAGTACGTGCCCGAGGGAAGTGGAGACAAATGTCCACATAAAAACTCGTACTGAACGTTCACAGCAGTGTTATTCATAGTCATCAAGAAGTGGAAACAACTCAAACACCCATCAACAGATGAATGGAGAAATAAAACATAGCATCTGCGTACAATGGATATTATTTGTCAATTTAAAAAAACGTGTTACAGGGGCGCCTGGGTGGCTCAGTCGGTTGAGCGTCCGACTTCAGCCAGGTCACGATCTCGCGGTCCGGGAGTTCGAGCCCCGCGTCGGGCTCTGGGCTGATGGCTCAGAGCCTGGAGCCTGCTTCCAATTCTGTGTCTCCCTCTCTCTCTGCCCCTCCCCCGTTCATGCTCTGTCTCTCTCTGTCCCAAAAATAAATAAACATTTAAAAAAATTAAAAAAAAACGACAACGTGTTACAGGGGCACCTGGGTGGCTCAGTCGGTTAAGCCTCTGACTTCAGCTCAGGTCATGATCTCACGGTCCATGGGTTTGAGCCCCGTGTCAGGCTCTGTGCTGACAGCTACCTGCCCCTACCCCACTTGTGCTCTGTCTCTATCAAAAATGAATTTTTAAAAATGTAAAAATAAAACAAAACAAAACAAAAAGAGTGGGATGCTTAACAGACTGAGCCATCCAGGAGCCCCAAGCATCTGACTCTTGATCTCAGCGCAGGTCTTCTGTTTTTTTGTTTTTGGGTTTTTTTTGTTTATTTATTTATTTATTTATTTATTTTTAATTTTTTTTTTTAACATTTATTTATTTCTGAGACAGAGAGCATGAACAGGGGAGGGTCAGAGAAAGAGGGAGACACAGAATCTGAAACAGGCTCCAGGCTCTGAGCTGTCAGCACAGAGCCGGACGCGGGGCACGAACCCACGGACCGCGAGATCATGACCTGAGCCAAAGTCGGACGCTTAACCGACTGAGCCACCCAGGCGCCCCAATGTTTATTTATTTTTTAGAGAGACAGGCTGTGAGCAGGGTAGGGGCAGAGAGAGAGGGAAACAGAGAATCTGAAGCAGGTTCCACACTGCCAGCAGAGAGCCCAGTGCGGGGCTCAATGTCACAAACTGTGAGATCATGACCTGAGTCAAAGTCGGTCGCTCAACCGAGGGGCACCTGGGTGGCTCAGTACATTGAGCAAATCTGACTTCTTGATTTCTTGATTTCTCAGGTCATGATCTCACAGTTCATGGGTCGCTCAACTGAGCCACCCAGGTGCCCCCCAGCTCAGGTCTTGATCTCAAGGTCATGAGTTCAAGCCCTGCATTGGGCTCCATGTGAGGAGCCTAAATAAACAATTTTAAATGAATTTAAATTAAAAAATAAAATAAAATAAAATGACCTAGCGACTGGAAAATCTATAGAGTAGAAAAATCCATCCACGGACACAGATGTGTGGTGGGCTAGGGGTGGGAAGGAGGACAGTGAGAGAATGAGGAGGCATTGTTTGCTGGTGGGGATGGTCTCTGGGGTGATGGAAATGTTCTAAAATGGACTGTGGCCATGGTTAAACAACTTTCTGAATACACTAAAAGCCACTGAATTGTACACTGTGAGCGAGTGAACTGCATCGTATATGAACGATCTCCTAAAAATGTTATATATTAGGAAAAAGGGAAATTAAGTCTACAACCTGTAGTGCCCCAGTTTCACTATACCTAAGAAGCGCCTGGGGTTCTTGTGACAAACCCACAGTCCTGGATCCCAACCCCCACTCAAAGGGGCTGGAGGGGGGCCCGAGAATCTACACTTTTTACCAGTACCCCATTTGTCTTTGACACTTGGAGAGATATGGACGGTGCCATGGGCCTTTCACTTCAGAAGTCTGTAATTTCTAGTTCATAGGTTGAACTGGTGTTCAGTGTCTCCATGAACAGGGGTGGTCGTGTCCTGCCGGCTGGATCAGCCTCTTTTCTGGAGTCATCCTTAACCTTCTAGCAATTTCTTTCCTCGATGTGGAGGGAAGACTAGAGAGGCAGCTATTTTAAGCCTAACATATATTTTTTGAAAGTTAAATTTCACTCCATGAAAGTTCATTGAAGCAACAGAATTGTTAAAAGTGAAGCAGAAATGAGTTAAAAAAAGAGCAAAGGACTTAATAGTTCACTCACTTTACACCCTCCCTCTAACTCTGAAATCTGGTGGTTTGATATTGTCATTGACCTCCAGTCACTCGCTCATCCTAACCCGCTGTCATGACATTGGTCTGCACGGAAGAGACCCAGAACCCATGTCAGACTTCTGACCTCCGAACAGTAAGACTGTTACAAAGCTGTGTTGTTTAAAGCCACTAGATCTGGGGGCGCCTGGGTGGCTCAGTCGGTTGGGCGTCCGACTTCGGCTCAGGTCATGATCTCACGGTCCGTGAGTTCGAGCCCCGCATCGGGCTCTGTGCTGACAGCTCAGAGCCTGGAGCCTGCTTCAGATTCTGTGTCTCCCTCTCTCTCTGCCCCTCCCCCGTTCATGCTCTGTCTCTCTCTGTCTCAAAAATAAATAAACATTAAAAAAAATTTAAAAAAAGCCACTAGATCTGTTGTAATTTGTTACGACAGCAATAGGTAACTAATACAAGGTCCAATCCCTTGTTCCTGAGGTTCTGAAAGGCACGATACGAACACTGCCCAGCGACTGATGGGGGCTCAGCCAGGGCTCAATAGAATTACCTCCACGAGTGTGGGAAAAAAATACCATCAACCTCGGACAAATCCCTTCCCGCTCCGGGCTGCTTTCACCTGTGCGCTGGGAATAGTGGCAAATTTAGCAGAGGTTCTAAAGAGCAGGTAGGCAAGGCTAAGCTGTTTTCAAAAGTCCAGGTGATACTGACCGCTTGCACCCTGGGGCTCATGGGGGACTGCGATTAGGTGCTGGTAGCATGAAGGGCCCACATGGGTGTGCAAGTACACATCCTGACAGGGAGATTTCCAAGGCAGCAGCGATCCAAAAAGACCGAGGGCTGTTACTGTGGATACACAGGGAAGGGCTTCCCCATGGTGGCAATTTCAGGCAATGACGCCTCCTCCCCCTAATCGCCATGGCTCGGAGTCTTACTTTTACTTCTCCTTACACACTGTAATTTGTCGTCAGACCTGTCTCTGCTGCACCCAAATAGCCCCTCCTCCCCTCCCCTCCCATTATTACAACCACCCCATCTCTGAGCCCGCGGGGTGTCTACCCCTCCTCATTATGTCACAACTCCAACAGAGTGGGACAAGGCTGAGGATGGCTGCGGGGAGGGGGGGCAGTACTGGGTGTGGTCAAGGAAAAGCAGACCAACGTGAGGATCCTTGACTTGGGGTGTCAGGGCTCATTCCGGGGTCGGGTGGGTTGCGGGGGAAGGAGGACCAGGAAAAAAGAGGCGAGTCTGGGGTGAAGGACAGGAGGCGGCCTGAGCACCGGGACGCAGAACCAGGGGACCCCCGCTCCCAGCAGCAGCAGCCCTGGGGACCCCCGGGAGGGGCCCGGCCACGCGTGGGACCCGGGACCCTCCCCAGCCCACTGGGGCCCGTCCTCACCGGGCACCGGTCGGGCGGCAGCGGCAGCGGAGACCTCCCTCTCCGACGAAGGAGCCGCAGCAGGTCCTGCAGCCTCCTGCTTGGGGCCCCCGCCTCGGTTCGGACCGTCACCTCAAGCTGGGGTCACGGAGCGAGCATGCGCAGCAGGGCCGGGCGGGGGCAATCCTTGGGCGATTCACTGCTCCGGGTCTTTGCCTCGCGGAGCCGAACTGGAGGCCTGACCAATCGGCGCGGGGGGGGCGGGGCTACGACTCGCGAAGGGGACGGGACCAGCCCGGGATTGGGCGACAGCGCCCGGGGGCGGAGCGCCGGCAGTCCTAAGGCCTAGAATCAAGCTCTGGGCGGGGCTCTCCCAGCACCGGAGTGTGGGTTTAACTGAGACCCCAGGACATCCCCCGGGGATTGAAGCCCGCTAGCGGCGGAAGAAACCAGAGCTTTCGTTTAAAGGCTTCGTTCGCGCCTGACACTTGCCTGAGCGACCCGAGGCTGTTCTCTATGCTCACTGAAACCACTGGCTCAGCTCAACCCTGCTTCCTCGACGAGGCAGCATCCTTACCGCCGGCCCCTCCTCCCCCGCCCACCGGCCCCTCCTCCCTCTCCCCTTGACCCCTCCCTCCTGCACGGGCCGCTCTCCCTGACCCACGGACCCCTCCTCCCTCGCCCCTCCGTCCCTCCGTCGCCCCCTCCCGCACCCGCCCTTCCCTCGCCCGCCGGCCCCTCCTCCCTCGCCCCTCAATCCCTCCCCCCCGCACCCGCCCCTCCCTCGCTCACCGACTCCTCCTCCCTCGCCCACCAGCCCCTCCTCCCCGCCTCTCCCGCCCCTCCTCCCTCGCCCCTCCGTCACTGCTTCGCCCACTGGTCCCCCCCTTACCTTTCGGTCCAGCCGCCCGACCCAGCCCACAGCCCCTGGACGCTTGTCCTTCTCCGACCACCCTGTGCGGTGGGGTCCCGGATCACAGCGGGGAGCTGCGGGCCGGGGCGCTGCTTTCCGAGACACTTGGCGAGTGACGCCCGGAGCGGCCCCAGGCCCCTCACCTGGCCCAGGCGCGGGGACGCCCCCGCCTCCACTCCCGCACGGCGTCCCGGGCCCTCGGCTCCCCGCGACCCTCCCCAGCCCCGCGGGGACCCCTCCGTCCGCCCGCTCTCCTTCGCCGGGTCGCAGCCCCCGTCTTCCGGCCGCGCGGCCTCAGCCTTGGCAGAGGGAAGACGCTGGTCCTCTCTAGAAAACCCCACGCGGCGCTGACACCCGCTCCCCTGCGCCTCCCTCCCGTCGCTCTAAAGCTGCTGCTGGAAGTGGTCCCCTCCCCCACTCCCGGCTCCCGGCAGGTGCAGGTGCAGGTCGCTTGGGACCCGCCGGTCCTCCGCCTCCCCGCCCCTGTCCGCGCGCTCCCCTCCCTGTTCTCCACCCCGGACGTCTCCGGGACCCGAATCCACAGAGACCCGTGCTCGGGTGTCTGGGGGACCCGGCGAGAAGCGGGGGGTACGAACAAGGAGTTGCGTGGGCGGTTCCGGGCGGTGCTTGTAATGGGGAAATGCAACGGGATGGGGGGCGCTGAGGGTGCCTCCAGGGGAACCCTCCCCGCGGGATCGCCGGCGCCCACCCCTGCAGAAGGCGGGTGAGAGCGGGTGCTGTGTCCCCACGCGGGGGAGGCGCCGGGACCCGAGCGGCCGAGCCGCGCGCGCCCCCTCCCGGCCGCCGGCCGCCTCAGCCCCGGGTCACAGAGTCGCGTGCACGAGGGCGCGGGCCTGTTTCGTTTGGTCTTCATCCTACCCCGGTTTCTCTTTAGGCGTCTGAGTTAGTTGTCGTTGTTTCATCGCACTGTCACTCCTTGGCCTACCCCGAGGTGACACGGGTTTAGCCACAAGGCTTTTTTGAATTATTTATAACAGTGAAACGAATGTGAAGTGACGCAAGTGTTCATCAGGGGATGAGCGGATAGGCCAGTGTCCTCTTTGCCCACGATGCAGCATCATTCGGCCCCAGAAGCTGCCAGACACAAAAGGACAAACATTGTATGGTTCCATTCGCAGGAAATGTCCACAATAGGCAAACCCATCCAGACAGAAAGGAGATTAGTGGGTGCCAGGAGGGGTTAGGGGAGGCTTGAAAGGAGATGTGGACTTTTAATGGGTGTGGAGTGTCTTTCTGGTGTGATGCAAATGTTTTGGAATTAAGGAGTGGTGATGGTTGCACGACCTTGTAAATATACTAAAGCGCCCAGAATTGTCCACTCTAAAATGGTGCATTTGGGGGCCCCTGGTGGTTCAGTTGGTTAAGCTTCGGACTTCAGCTCAGGTCATGATCTCTGGGTTGGTGAGTTCCAGCCAGGCGTGGGGCCCTCTGCTGGCAGCATGGCGCCCATTTTGA
The DNA here is from genome assembly GCF_007474595.2 of Lynx canadensis. NCBI lineage: Eukaryota > Metazoa > Chordata > Mammalia > Carnivora > Felidae > Lynx > Lynx canadensis. Next base: position 2,713,670 of record NC_044318.1, on the reverse strand, counting down.
ATCCTCTGTCCCCCCCTCTGGCTCCGCCCGTCCCTGCTTGCACGCACTCCCTCTCTACTCTCTCTCTCTCTCTCTCTCTCAAGAATAAACATCCCCAAATTAAAAAATGGTGCATTTTATGGCATGTGATTTAAATGTCAATTTAACATGAAATGAAAGCCTGTGCGTGGTTCAGTCGGTTAAGCATCCAACTGTTGATTTCTGCTGAGGTCATGAGCCCAGGGTCCTGGTGGGATGGAGCCTGAGTCTGGCTCCTGCTGAGTGTGGAGCCTGCTTAAGATTCTCTCTCTGTCTCTGTCTGTCTGTCTGTCTCTCTCTCTCCCACGCTTTACCCCTCGCCCTCCCTCTCTCAAATAAAAAGTAAACTAAAAGAAGAAATGAACAATCAAGAAAGTGGCAGCTTTATTAAAATTACTCCCTCTACAGGCGCCTGGGGGGCTCAGTCGGTTAAGCCTCCAACTTCCGCTCAGGTCATGATCTCACATTTAGTGAGTTCGAGCCCGGCATCTGGTTGTGTGCTGACAGCTCAGAGCCTGCAACAGGTTTTATGCGTCTCCCTCTTCCTCTCTCTCTCCCCTCCCCCGCTCACACTGTCTCTCTCTCTCTCTCTCTCTCAAAAATAAACAGTAAAAAAAAAATAAAGTAAAATAAAATTGCTCCCTCAAACATGGTTTGTACTGGGGAGGTGGATGGGGAAATGGATGAAATAAAGGAGATTAAGAGGTACAAACTCCCAGTTACAAGCCGTGAAGATGAAAAGTATAACATAGGGAATATTTTAAAAACATTTTTTTAATGTTTATTTTTGAGAGAGACAGAGTGTGAGGGGGCGGGGAAGCAGAGAGTGAAGAGACACAGAATCGGAAGCAGGCTCCAGGCTCTGAGCTGTCAGCACAGAGCCTGATGCAGGGCTCGAACCCACCAACTGTGAGATCATGACCTGAACCAAAGTCAGATGCTTAACCGACTGAGCCACTCAGGTGTCCCTAAATATTTTTTGTTCCTTGACTTTAGACATGCATTTTGTGCATATTTTCACAATATTTATTTCACAATAAAATCAGTTTAAACAGGTCACTGGTATATTTTGTATGATCCTCATTGAACTCATTGAACTGAGGGGTACTGGCTCCACTGTATGTACAATTTTCGATCGGATGTTACAAGTGCTGAAAAAGTCACTGTCTTTACATAGGCAGGAAGGTATGTGCACCCCAGCGGCTGTAGAAAATCAAATTACAAATGTGCCTTGAGCTCAGGCACACGTATTCCCACGAGATGGTTCTCATTCCCAAAGTATTCAGTTTCAATCTTGGCTTAAATATAGCTTGGATCCTTTTTTTTTTTTTTTTTTTTTTTTTTTTTTTTTTTTTTTTTTTAGCAGTAGCTTGGAATTGAAGCCAAGCTATTGTTGATGTGCAAGCTGGCAGACGAGGCCACACATCATTCAATTTCCTGGTTCATATATATTTTTTTAATGTTGTCCTTCATTTATTTTGAGAGAGAGAGAGAGAGAGAGACATAGAGTGAGCGGGAGAGGACAGAGAGAGAGGAAGACACAGAATCCGAAGCAGGCTCCAGGCTCTGAGCTGTCAGCACAGAGCCCGACGCAGGGCTCAAACTCACAAACCATGAGATCATGACCTGAGCTGAAGTCGGATGCTTAAGCGACTGAGCCCCCCAGGCTCCCCTGGGTCATAAGATTTAATACACAGATGACTTAAATTACAACGCTTGAGGAGCACCTGGGTGGCTCAGTGAGCTAAGCATCCGACTTTGGGTTAGGTCATGATTTCACGGTTCACAGGTTCGAACCCAGCCTTGGGCTCTTTGGTGACCACTCAGATCCTGAAGCCTGCTTCTGATTCTGTGTCTCTCTCTCTCTTTCTGCCCTCTCTCTCTGCCCCCCTCTCTCTGCCCCTCTCTGTCCCTTGCTACGCACACTCTGTTTTTCTCTCTCACCGACAATAGAAAAAAAAAAAGAAATGACAATGCTTGTAAACATTGTCTAGTTGGTTGTCACTGGTTAGCGGAGGCCAAGGAGACAGCACAAATAAATACCTTGGTAACGTGCACTAGATCCTGGACCAGAGAAGGACATTAGTGGGAAATCTGGTGACGTTTTAGTAAGTTTGAGAGCTGGGAGTTTGGAAGTTTAGTTAAAGGGATTATATCAATGTTCATTCCAATGGCTAATTATATTGACTATGTTAGTCTGTAACATTAGGGAAAACTGGGCTGAGGGCACGCCTGGGTGATTCGGTCGCTTAAGCGTCTGACTCTTGATTTCGGCTCAGGTCGTGATCTCCTGGTTTGTGAGTTCGAGCCCCGAGGTGGGCTCTGCACCGACAGCGCAGGGCCTTGGGGGTGCCAGAAAGGGAGATGGGGACACAGACACACGGTGGGGCTGTGCGACAATGCAGGCAGAGACTGGCCCGATGCACCCGCCAGCCAACGAGTGCCGGGAGCCTCCAGCGTGTGACAGCGACTCCAGGGGACTAATATGCCCACAATGGATTGTCCATAGTCTGTAAACGTTGGAGGAACAAGGTCCAAGCCACCGGAAGTGAGGAATATAATTGGGGCCAACAGGAGAGAAAGACGGCTTTAACTTTACGGTTTGCTTTGTAAATTTCTCTTCTGTGTGAAACGTTTACCAGATGATGATTTCATCTGTCTGTTAAACTGCTAAGACCTACACACACAAAATTAAGGAGAATTCTTTGGAGCATTTCAGCAGTATTTCAGTGTATGTTTCGGGGGCACTGCTCACGTTCACGATACTGTTCAGCCCTCACTACGGTCTATTTCCCAAACCTCCCACCCGAACAGAAAACCGTTCCCCATGCCTCCTGCCCACCTGGGCCACGGAATTGCAAGATAATAAATTTATCTTGTGCTACGCCTCTAATTTTGTGGTAATTTGTTATGTAGCAATAGGTAACTACTCCAACCTCCTTCATTCATTGATTTACTCATTCACTGTATTTATGGAGCGCCTGCTTGGGCCGGGCACCGAGGAAAGAAGAGGGAACCAAACAGACACAGATCTCTGCCCTTCTGGAGCCTGTGTTCTGGGACGGAAGGAGACGATGGCATTGTAGCTCGGTGGGGATGGGGTGGGCGGATCAGGTGATGGGGTGGGTGGACCAAGTCATGAGGGGAGACAGGGAAGGCGCCAGGCACTGCTTGGTTTCTGCTGATTTCTTATTTTATGTTAAGGCAGATCTAGTACCTCTTTTCGTTTTCTATTTAATGTTTATTTATTTTGAGAGACAAAGATAGAGAGAGAGCAGCAGAGGGTCACAGAAAGAGGGAGAGAGAGATCTCATGTCCCACACAGGCTCCGCATCAGCACCGAGGCTGATGTGGGGCTTGAACCCACAAACTGTGAGATCAGACCTGAGCAGAAAAAAAAAACAGTGGGTTACTTAATGGACTGAGCCACCCAGGTGCCCCTTATTTCATCTTTTTTGTTGTTGTTGTTGTTAATGTTTAGTTTTTTTTGAGAGAGAGAGAAAGAGACAGAGAGCGAGTAGGGGAGGGGCAGACAGATAGAGAATCCCAGGCAGTCTCTGCACTGAGAGCACAGTCCCCCAAGCTGGGATCAATCTCACCAACAGTGAGATCATGACCTGAGTTGAAATCAAGAGTCAGACGCTTAATGGACGGGGCCACCCAGGAGCCCCTCTGGTAACTCATTTCACCTTTCTGCCAGCCCTTGAGGGAGCTGTGTTCTGATTCCTATTGTACAGACAGGCCCAGAGAGGTTAAGTAACTTGCCCGAGGTCACATGGTAAGTCGCGGAACTGGGATTTGAACTAGTGCTCCAGGGGAGCCAGGCGCATGCCCTTTGGTCCCATGGCTGCAGGTGGAGACTCCTGTGTGGCCCTTGGGGTGCCCAGCACCCCCATAGCAGTCATGGCTGATAATTTATTACGGATTCATCTCTGGGGAGTGGTGCAGAGGGGCACTGGGGAAGCAGGTAGCAGGGTCCCTGGGGGGCAGGAGGGTGGGCAGGGGGCGATGAGAGAGAGTGGGCCTGCGCAGGCCAGAGGGAGGTGACCCAGGCCAAAGTCAGCACACGCCCCTCTGCTTCCTCGGGTCCCCAGAGGAGCATCTTCACAAAACAGCAACGGAAAGAGGAAATCTGCCCCCCCCCCCCAGGCACAGCTGGATGCCCACATCTGTCTCCCCGGACACACCCAGGTCTGCTCTTGCCCCCAGCCTGGCCCCTGCCTCCACCTTCTGTCCCTCCTCCCCCTCCCACCCTGCCCGCAGGGACCCGTGTCCACTCCACCTCGTATCCCTTTCCTCGGCTGCTCCTGGCCTGACCTGAGGCGGTTTGCATATTTTTGCCCTGGACTTTGAGTGCCGTTCTTCTCTTTCTCAGGCTTATAGGCGATTGTTCTGGGGCGGGGCGTAATCAAGTGTTCTAGAAAACCATGCAGCCGGCTGCTGGGGCCAGAGCCCAGAGGTGACTTAGCGGCCCTCTGTACGGCATTTTCATTCCTTGTGTACCTCCCCCATCCCTGCGGGTCCCTGCCACGTGCTTGAGCATGTCCTGGGCACCGGGTGGCGGGGGTGGGCATGTCGCTTTGGAGAGGAGGAAAGTCAGAAAGGAGAGTGGCCGGCCCACATGACGGCTCTGGCCACTGTCCTGCAGCCACTGTCCCCTCGGGAAGCCCAAGCACCCATGTGCAGCTGTCTGCCCGGATGGTCAGGACCCAGCCGGCGACCGAAGCGTCTCTACCTCCTGCCCCTGCATCTAACTCAGGACCACAGGGAAACCCCGCTCTGCCCGGTCCAGACGCACAGGGCACCGCTTCCGGTCAGTCACTCCCAGCTTCTCCGGGTCCACAGCCTCCGGCCGGCGGCCTCTTTCCCCGTGAAGCTTTCCGCTGCCTCTGTCCACCTGCCAGTCTCCATCAGATACACGGACGCGGCAGAGGAGACAGGGCAGTGGCAAGCTCCACAGACCGAGGGCTGGACGTCACCCTGCCTGGCAGGTGCAGGGGGCTCAGCAAGGGTGTCCTTGGGTCAGCCAGGTCTGCGTCTGGAGGGCTGGGTTTCATCCCGAAGCTAGTAGTGCTGTGTGTGTGTGTGTGTGTGTGTGTGTGTGTGTGTGTGAAGTGGGGGTGGGGGCTTAGAAACTGAAAATGATGGAGGCGGTGAAGGCTAGAAACGAGGGTACCGGGTTTGGTGCCTTGTCCATGCTGAGGGTCCCTTTCAGGTCAAGGGCAGCAGGAAGGGGGACGCTCAAGGACCTCACTTAGTCACCAGGCTGAGGGGTTCCGGGGCTGTGAGACCCTGTGACACAGTAAAAAATACATATCTGGTCTCTGCCCATGGTTCCTAAGGCAGAGCTCCCCAAACCTCTGTGATTTCCTGAGTGATAGGGGTGCTCGCTCTAATATTTGGTCTTTGACCTTGGATCCTGACACAGGACTCAAATCCCCTGGAATTTCCTGGGTGGCAGAAGTGTCTTTTGTTCTTTTTTTTTTTTTTAATGTGTATTTATTTTTGAGACGGAGACAGAGCGTGAGCAGGGGAGGGGCAGAGAGAGAGGGAGACACAGAATCCAAAGCCGGCTCCAGGCTCTGACCTGTCAGCACAGAGCCCGCCGAGGTGCTCAGACTCACGAACCCCGAGATCGTGACCTGAGCCGGAGCCTGACGCTTAACCGACTGAGCCACCCGGGCGCCCCGTGTCTTTTGTTCTAACGTGGTGACTCTGGTTGGGCTCCTGGAGAGCTTCAGGATGAGGGCCGGTCACCAGATATAAAGGCCAAGGCTTCATTAGCAACTTGGAACTCGCAGCCCTCCTCTGGGGAGGTGGGAAGGGCTGGGGACTGAGTTAAGGATGCGTCCTGTGCACGGGACGGTCCCTGGACCACAGGATTCGGGCAGGTGCGCACAGGGAGCTGTGCAGAGGGTGGCACACCCAGAAGTGGGGGGGGGGTGTCTCTCTCCTCCCCACCCCCCCGCCCCCACCCTCCCGGTGCGTCTCCCCGGCCGGTCTTCCTGTGGTACAGCCTTGACCATAAACCGGAGATCTAGCAAGTAAACCGTTTGCCTGGGTTCTGTGAGCCCTTCTGGCGAATTAACGAACCCAAGCGGGGGGCCATGGGATCCCCTGATCTGCGGCCAAGTGGAACAGAAGTGTGTGGGTGACCTGAGGCCCCGCTGTCAGAAATTGTCCCCTGAAGCAGCGGGTCTCCTGGGGTGGGAAGGGGTTAGGCGCTTAGTAAACACTCAATACACGTGTGTTCGGTGGCTTTTGTGTTGCCCCAAAGTTGACTTTGTTCAGACCCAAGACGTAAAAGCATGTCTAGCATGCTGCCTCACAGCATTCCTGCCCTGAGGAAGGGGACCCTCCCCTTCTGCTGGGGGTGGGGGTGGCTTAGAGAGCATTCCTGTCAACACCTTTTGCGGCTCTTGTTTGTTTCGTCTTCAAGGCAAGGGGGTCAGGCAGGGCCCAGACCCCCACGGGGAGAGGGTGGGGTGGCCGGTTGGGAGGGGCCTCCGGGCCTCAGGCCAACGACGGGCCCCATCTTCTCCTGACCTGACCTGTGCCTCCCCCAAGCTACCCCAGTCCGCCAGGTCACGTACTCCCCAGCCTACGCCAGCCGGCCCGTGGGGCCCCCCGGGCACTGATCCCAGGCCTGCCCTGCCCTGTGCCAGGGGACGGTGGTGAGCTCTGAAAGAAACGACGGCACCCACGGCAGGAAACACACCGCAGGCCCTGCGGCTGGGGCACAGCGAGCCCAGGCCGAGCCTACAGGATGGAGACGGGGAGGGACCGCGGGGCTCAGAGTCCTAGGGTGACGCAGACGGGAACCAGAGAAAAGTCAGGGACGCTTGAGGTAGCCTGTCGCACGGAGCTCTTCGGGAAGAGTGGGCTCCAAGGCAGAGGCTGGCCCTGCTCCACCCTCTGCAGGGACCAGCTGGTGGCCCCACGGTGGTGACTTGGGCCCTCTCAGCCCTGACTCCCACGGGCCGTGGGGACGGCACAGTCCATCCCTAAGGCGGGTGGCAGGAAACAGGTGGACAGTGGAGGTCCTCAGAGGGCAAGCTGGCCATGCTGCAGAGGGGTTCGGGGCCCCAGGGACAGGGTCCCTCTGACTCCCCCAGCACGGCTCCGGCCAGGCGACCCCCGGCAGGCGTTAGAAGCCAAGGGGACCCGCGGGTCACCTGAGAACGCCTGGCCTGTGACCGTCAATGCCCCTCCCAGGTGTCCTCGGTCCCAGACCAGGGGGAAGCAGTGCCCTCCCCACAGGCTCCTGGAGCCTTTGGCCATCGTGGGTGCACCGAGTGAACAGGGGAAGTGACCGGGGTCCTGGTTCCTGTCCCCTAGCGGGTGGCTGGATGTGGCCAGGCCTGGCTGAGCGTGAGGGGCAACTCTTGGGTCTCACGCTGGCGACCATTTGGGGCACTTCTCCTGTCACCCTATCCCAAAGGTACCAGGGCTCAGCCCTGTGGGGAGGACACCCCACGTCGTCTTTCTTCCGACACACTCGACTCTCCCGGACTCCCGGGACCCGCCAGGGCCACGTGTCAACCTTACATCCTGAAGGGGTAACCGGGACACGAGACCGGGGTGCTGACTGTCCAAGAGCCCACCGGGCTGCCGCGGACCGGTCCCTGTGTGTGGGGGGGTGTCTGTGGAGGTCCCACGACCCACCTGGCCTCTGGCTTACAAGCTGCCTCTGCAGGCCCGGGGATGTTCACACCCCCCACAGGACTCTTTGCGGGGGACCCACCGCCTCCTAGGCTCCCCAGCCGCGGCCCCTCACCGCCCCCCGGGGCCCAAATACACCAGGAACCGCCACAGGCTCCTCTCCATCCAGCCCACATCTTTGCTCCGCCGGGGCCGGGGCCTCGGCGGCAGGCAGGAGCTGAGTGGAGGGCCATCTTCCGGCCTGGCCTCCCCCTGTGGCCGTCCTGCCCAGGGATGGAGACCATTCTCCTGGGGTCAGCTTCCTGTCCCCCTGACCAATCTGGGGAAACTGTCCTCCGAAAACCTCCAGTGGCTGCCAGCCTGGCCCCCCCCCCCGCCTTCTGTACCCCACACCGTGCAGCCCGAGGCCTGGCCCATGGCCCCCTCTTCTCTGTCCCTGGGTCATCTGGGGACACCCACCAGTGGCCCCCTGACCCCTCTTCCCTGTTCACCAGTTTCGTCTGGTTTCTCATCACCCTGATACCCCTCCCCCACCTTGGGGTGCCCAGCAGGACCCACAGAGGGCAGGCTGAAGGCGGGTGGGGGGGGGCGGGCCACTCCAGGACTGCTGGGTGCAGAAAGGAGCAGCTCAACCCGCTGCCATTCCCTGCCCAACTCCCCCCACCCCCAGCCAATTCAAAGGCACGCACTCCTGGACATCCCAGATGCCCCTGGTCCTCGCCTTTTGTTCCCTGTCGCCCCTTCAGAAGGAAGGTCTGATGTCTGCGTGCGGAACGTTTCCCTGTCCCACCCCGGCCTCCCTTGGCCGAGCCGGCTGTCCTGTCCCGACCGCAGACGCGCTGTGGGACCCCACATCTCGATGGAGCCGGTTCCCTGCCAGTCCCTGTGCCCTCATCCTGGAAGGGAAATCCAGCCCTCCCCGCACAGGCTCCCGCAGGCTCTGGCTGCACCAGACCTGGAAGCAGACCCACTCGCGAGCGGGCGTTCCTCCCTCCTCCCTCCTGCGGCTTATTGGAGAAGCTATGGTTTTGCTGAACCCATGGGACACTTTTCTGAGGTCATCGCGGTCCTGATTTCGTTTCATTTCTCCACCTGCTCTGAAATAAAAGCAGTTTAAAGGCTCCTAGTTTGTGAGACGAGTAAGGATTCCATCCGAGGGTGAGGGAGAGAGCCAGAGAGCCAGCCCCGGGGCAGCTGGGAGAGCAGGGGTGGCACTGAAGGCAGTTCTGAGCTCACTGTGTAAATACAGCCTCAGGTCCGGCCAGCGTCCAGTCCCGCCCCCCAGTCTGCAGCCCCCACCCCATACTCATTATAATCTCTGCAGCCAATGTTTTTGGCCAAAGACCCTTTCCTTGGGAGCTTGCAGCTGGAGCCTTTGGTCCTGGGAGACTTCCTGGAGGAGGTGACACTGTGCCTGGGAGGGCAGGGACTGAAATGCCCTTTTGCAACGACCATCATTTGTTATTTACAAGACCTGGAGGTTCTACAGCAACCCTGGAGCCACACAGTGAGGTAGCTGGGGTTGGGGGCGGGGAGAGAGGAAGAGAGAGGAGAGAGAGGAGAGAGAGGGAGAAAGAGAGTGCACAAGAGCCCACTCGCGGACAGGCCTGGGGTTCTACTTTTATTGGGATCAGGGATGCGGGCCCAGGGTTTTGCAGGCTCACTCTTTATTGCTGAATTTAAAACATAAGAACAGGAATCTAAAGCTTTGGAAGAGAGAGAGAAAAAAAAAGTGGTCCAAATGGTCAGCTATAGAAGTCCACCGAACTCTCTAAAACAGCAGAGTGGGGAGGTGGCCTGGCCCTTTTCCTAGGGTGGCTGGCAATGTGTTCTTGTGAGATAGCCTTCTTTGAAATGGACGCCTTGGCGATCAAAGTTCAAGATGGGCACCTGCGTCAGAAAAAAGAGAAAGGAAACCGCGGTGGGGGGGGGAGGGGACAGGGGGCTTACACTGCACCCACCCTGTGATGCCTCCGTCAGAGGATGTGAACTACCTGGGGAGCTAATATGCCAAAAGCAGGGACAGGGCACACTGTCATCCAGAAAGTACACTTCTCAACAGGATTACGGTAACAAATCCTATAAATATTGAGGTGGGAGGAGAGTCTGGACTCCAGTTTGTAGCCATCGTCCCAGACTTGAAGGGTCCAGCTAGGAAAATAGGTCGGTCATCTCAGGGGCCAGCTCAGGAAATCTGTTCAAGGATTTGGGTAACGCCACGAAATATTTTAACGTCTTGGGCCATCTAGTGTCGCGGGCAACCCGATCCGGTGGGGGCCTGCAGAAGAGGCCGTCAAAGAATTCACCTGAGGTGGAAAAAAGGACATAGAAGTTTCCTGCATGCACTGCAGGAGAGCAGTGGGAAAGGCTGCAGAGAAGCTGCCGTCAGCCAGGAGGGGGGAGGGGGGCTGCAGGAAAGGGGGAAGGTGAGGAGGGACAGGAACATGCGGAATTTTCCTTTTTTGGCACCTGGATCTGGGTGTAAGTAATCCACTGGTCAGCTAGGGCTTACGGATATTTCGAGGTGGATCGCCTAATGCGCCGGTCTGTCTTCAGTCAGGAGGTCACTGTGGGCCCTCCTTCCTCACTCAGGCTTCCCTCGCTCAAGCTGGTGGCCTGCAAGTGGCCTGTACCTGGCGTCAGTGGGTTTGAACCTGTCCGGAGCCGGCAGGTTGCTCCGTATCTCATCCAACCGGTCTTCGTCCTGAGGACAGGTCAGGTCAGGTCAGAGTCGTGTCTCATTTCAAGAGGTGCTGATGCAGGCGGACTCCCAAGGTCAGGCCTCCAGCCCCCGCCCCCCAGCTATGGGGGTACATTCCAAGACCCCCCCATAGATGCCTGAAACTGGAGACAATAGCAAACCCTACATATACCATGCTTTTCCTATGCATAGATGCTTCCGATAAAATTCGTAAGTCGGGCACGGTAAGAAATTAACAATAACTAATAATAAAACAACTGTAATAGAATAAAACAATTATAATGACAGTAATAACATAATTTGACAATAAATTTCATATTAAAAAATAAGCAAGGGTCTTAAAATAAAAAAACATTATAATATCTGCATTACGCATGATAAAACAATAGTAGTTCAAAGCATAACAAGGCCTGTATGAAACTGGCCCCTCTCTCTCAGAATACCTCATTGGCCTATACTCACCCTACGTCTTGTGACGCGTCACATGACGCAACGGAGGTTAAAGACTGGGGCCGACGACAACGCCGTTCCTGAGCTCTGAGTGCCGCCACGTGGACGGGATAACTAGGGCACATCTAGGGCTCAAAATGTCCTCGGGTGAGGGGAGGGCGGGCAGCGGCAACCTGGCAGACGTGCCTGGTCTGTGGCGTGAACGTCTCTGGTGACCGTCCTGAGGGGCCCACCGGCAACAGGCACGAAGACTGTCCCCCCGCGAGCTGCAGTGGTGGTCCCTCCGAAGTTTGGATCGAGTCGCCCCACTTGGGCCTGCCCGGTTGTGGGATGGGCGGTTTTAGGTCTCAAGGATCCCAGGTCAGAGGGCGGGAGAAATGCTGGAAGTTTGGAGTTGTAGCCGGCTACTGGAAGAAACTAGAATTCAGGATCTAGCCTAGGTGAAGACAAACATCAAAGATAATCCGCGGTGCTAGAATATACCTGTGAAGGTGTGCTACTGAAGCAGACCTGTTCTCTCTGTAATCGCTCCGATCTGTGGCAAGGACAACCGTAGCAAGACTATTTTGTTTGCAAATTCAGTCTAGTTGCAATAAACTCGGCTCTCTTGTTTATGTGAGTGCAGCAGGAATAGTGACTGACCATCCAGGCTCTTTCAAGTCTGCTTTCCTGGAACTTTTCATAAGGAATCTCAGATGGAACTCTGAAAAGCCTCTCCAGGTTAAGAAGCCAAGCCAACACCTCCCTGTCCGATCTTACCTAGAATACCTATAAATTTGGGGGGCAGTCCCTCTTCGTGAGGTTCCTGGGCCTGTCAGGAGGCAATCTTCCTGACTCACACGATAAGGCTGTTGGGAACCCCAGCAAGGTTATCAGGCTGATTTTTCCAAGGGTTGGTTCCATACAGTCACTCTTTGTTCCTTAGCACTGTCTGGTCATATCTCAGTCTATGCGCGTCGTTCTCAGATATGATATTCTAGCCAAAGCCTTGGTAATATGACCAGTGTTTCCAATAGTGTCCTGTCGCAAGGAGAACAGATTCTTATTGGACTTACACAAATGCGTTGCTATGAAAATATAAGCATACTTACTGGGAGTTTCCAAAGCCTGGAGGGATGAGGTAGGGAGAAAACGTAGCTGCTTTATCTTTGTTTACAAAGGTAGACTTCACAGACTGCCGTGAGTCATAGCTGGTTTAAGACAAAGTTTCCTTGAATCTGGAGAACAAGAGAGTAAAGAACCAGCAACGTTTCAAACAGAAGTCATAAAAACGTGTAAGGATCCTCATCGGGTCCGTCCGTCCCCTGAAATTAATCCTTGTTGATGCTGCTCTTTCGTCAGCAGGTTTTACAAATCTGGTTTTGCTTTCGGGTTCTGTAAATTCTTTCGCAGTACAGCGATGCGATCTGAGAGTTCTCAGAAACCTGTATTCTGAAGCACCTGCCCGTCCTTGCTATGAATTTCTATGCAGACGGAACAGTTTTCCAAAAGCATCAGAGTACAGCAGTAACCGTCTGTAAGTGACAAAAGACTTGAAGATGGACATGGTTAGAGAGCTGATGGAAGTTTATTACAACGCAGCTGACACGGAAATCTGGTTATTTGGGGGACACACAACATTTCAAGGTGATAACTGGAATAACGACTGATAAGATTACGTATCAGATTTTTTGCAGCTTCAGATAATTTCTGGAACACTTATGTTAATAACGTATATCCACACAAGGATATTAAGAAAGAAGTTACAGCATTATCTCTTATTTGAAAATGCTTCCCATGTAATATAACGTATCAAGTAAGACTAGTTGAAATTAAAAGAATTTTTAATGTTTGTTTATTTTTGAGAAAGAGAGAGCGAGCGTGCATGAGCAGGGAAGGGGCAGAGAGGGAGACACAGAATGCAAAGCAGGCTCTGGGCTCTGAGCTGTCAGCGCAGAGTCCGATGCCGGGCTTGAACCCATAAATTGTGAGATCATGACCTGAGCCCAAGTCTGACGCTTTATCAACTCAGTCACCCAGGTGCCCCTGCCCCCTCCAAGCCTATTTTTACAGCGCTTATAATAGTGATTCTGGTTTTCTCCTTTTTCATTTTGAAATAATGAGCTTCACTTTAGGACAAAATTACTTTGGGGAAGCCAGGCTGGCTTGGTCAGTGGAGCATGAGACTCTTGGTCTCGGGGTCATAAGTTCGAGCCCCATGTTGGGTGTAGAGATTATTAAAAATGGGACAAAATTACTTTCTTTTTACTTATTATTTCTAGTAGTTTAAATTATATATATTAATTAGAATGATTAATCTTTACAAAACTTATTTTCTAGTGAAAACTAAGAAGTAAGCAATTGTGAACTGCTACACAGCATTCTCTAGGTTGTCAAATGTATGATATTTCTTAATTCCTAAAAACATAACATTTCCTCATAATGCAATTTTTTCCAATTAAACTGCAGAGGCGTCAACCCATAATTACGGGGAGTGCCCTGTGAAGAGTAATTCTTTGGACTCAGGGTCCAATGGGGTCTCCTGAGGGGCACCCGGGGGGCTCAGTCGGTTGAGCATCTGACTCTCGAGTTCGGCTCAGGTCACGATCCCAGGGGCGTGGGATCGAGCCCCGTGTCTGGCTCCGTGCTGAGCATGGAGTCTGCTTAAGATGGTCTCTCTCTCTCTGCCCCTCTCCACTGCTTGTGCACTCTCTCTCTAAAATAAAAATTAAAAATAAAATAGTACTAGTCAATACTACTAGTGAACATTAAAACTAGTGCATTAAAAAAATGGGGCCTCTTGCGGGTTGGAAATAAAGAGGGGATCGTTTGGTCGCCACGGCATAGAAACTATAAACCCATCGGACCATGCCAAATTTGCACAGGAGACGGGCCTCATCTCGATGTTTGCTGTTGCCTGTGCGCCTTGGCAGAGATCTCGGCACGGGCACGGTGCCACGCAATAAATATCCCGGTGAAGAGGCGGAGGCCCAGGTAGGAGTCTCCGTGGCTCCGGGGGCCTTCGCCTTCCCTTTCCCTCTGTGTCCTCCCGAGAGGCCTTGATAACCCTGTCAGCGTTTCCCTCGGTGGCAGGGAAGCCAGAACATTTTGGATGGTGTCACCGTGAGACCTCCTTGTAGGCCACTCTCCTTTCCAGGGCGTCCCAAGAGACCTCCCCGGGATCGGGGTCTGCCTCCACTGGCATGCTATGTGCAGGCTCTTTGGGAAAAGCCCCAGGCCTCTGGGCTGCTACACCAAGGCTTGGCATGCTGGCATGCACGGCACTGAACGATGCCTGGAAGCTTCTGCGGGGCTTGCACCTATCGAGGAGCTGGTATATTAGGATGTGCTGGCACCAGAGGTTCAGAGCATTCACATCTGTCCGTTAATTTTTGTAGTGGTATCATACCAGGAATAGGACCCACATCAGGGGATGAACAGTGACAGCAGTGAGTGAAACAGTGACAGAGAGACCGTGGCCTTCGTTGTATTTTCCCTCTGGTGGCACCACAGGTTTCTGGTTACGAGGCTATTTGACTCCTCTGGGTGAGGACACGCGGTTAGGGCACGACCCACTGACTCAGTGGTCACTGGCATATGTCTCCTGTCCCGCTCGCCCACGGGCATCTTTTCCTTGGGCCTTCAGCCCAGAGCCTCTCCGCGGGCAGGGACGCCAGCCTGGTGATCCAATCTGCCCGCCTCCGTTCCCCTTGGCCTTGAGAGGTGCAGAACCCTCACACACATTAATAGCCAACTAAGGCCTTCATAATTAGTGGTCTAACGAGATGATTAGACCGCATGGCCTCGATCACACCGCTCCAGGGAGGCCCGCGGATAATTATGGCGGCTGTGATCTCTTGGGTCAGATACCACAGGCAACACACAACAGAGGCGACACGCAGAAGCGCAGAGCAGCGTGCGAGGCTGCCCGTGAGCACCGCTGCTTCCCCAGGCGGTGTTCCCGAGTCAGGTAGGGGTGAGTGAGCAAGCCGCGCTCCCCTCAGCTAACCGCAAGGGCAGTCACGCAACCCTGCCGGCGACGCTGGCCGCTCTGTGTGTGGTCGGAGCCTCTCAGTCACCGGTGTCCCAACTGGCCCAGCCCTGTGGCTCTTACTATGACTGCAAGACACCCTTTGGCAATAACCATCAGGAAACTATGAAAAAAAAATAATAATAAAGGTTTATTACGTCAGGACCAGAAAATTATATAACATACCTGGGGCCAGGCAGTGAGGTCTCTGGGAAGCAGGGACAGAGGGCCCGAGCGTGGGAGGGCAGGCTCACAGGCCTAGGGTTCTGCTCTGGTTGGGGTCCAGGGTGGGGGCCTAGGGTTTCATGAGCTCACTCTTTATTGCTAAATTTAAAACATAAGAGCAGGAGGGACGCCTGGGGGGCTCAGTTGGTTGAGCATCTCTGTTTGGCTCAGGACATGGTCTCACAGTTCATGAGTTCGAGCCCTGCATTGGGCTCTGTGCTGACGCTCAGAGCCTGCCTGGGATTCTCTCTCTTTCCCTCTCTCTCTGCCTCTCCCCTGATCATGCTCTTTCTTTCTCTCTCTTTTTTTTTACACTCTTTCTTTCTCAAATAAATAAACTTAAAAAAAAAAAGTAAGAGTAGGAATTTAAAGCTGTGGGGGTGGACAAGGGCCCAAGTGGTCAGTTACTGAAATCGACCAAACACTTTAGGACAAAGGAGCCCCAGCTGGGGGAGGTGGCCTGGCTCTTTAGTGTGGCTGGCAATGTGTTTGAGAAAGCCAGATATATATAGATATAGATATAGATATAGATATAGATATAGATATAGATATAGATACACATTTTTTTTTTTTTTCCAGCGGATGCCTCTTTGAAACGGATGCTTGGCCAATCAAATTAAGTCAGGCACCTGCATTACCAAACCAAACACAATGTTCAGGGCCTACACTTCAGAAGCATTTAGGTTTTCCCCGTCTTTTTGTATTACAAAATTGCACCAACACTGTATTTGTAAGAATGTCTCTGCTGGACCTTCAGCCTGTAGGCGACCCTCTAGCAAGCAGCTCCCCGTGTGGCTCTGGGGCTCCGCAGTGCAGGGCTAAGGTGATGCCAGGTGGGGGGAGACCACTTTACATTTTGTTACTATATCCATATCCGTATCCGTATCCGTATCCATATCTATCTATATATTTATGTTGTGGAGATAAACTTAGGAATCCCCCGGGCTTAAACCAATGGGTTAACAAGGCATAAAGAAATACAAAGTCATAAAATGCTCACACCTGAGTTTGGGTAAACCAGATTAGCACTCCAAGGGGGGTGCAAAAATACTCCGAGAATAGGGAAGCACAAAGGTGCCAGCATTAGGGAGATGCAATGCACCCCAAAATAGAGAGGGGGCGCAGAGCCCCCAAAATAGAGAGAGAGAGGCAAAGGCCTGAAATAGAAATGGCACAAAGGTGCCCAATACCCAGGAATAACAAGATTAGATATTCAGGGTGAAAGCACCCCAAATTTACTACTATAACAGAAAGCTGCTTTTATAGGAGAATAGGGCCAGGTTAGGTAAATGGTGAATTGGACTTTGGATCACTGCGCTGCAGGCAAAGCAGCCCAGAGCGGAGATGGTTAACCAAAGAAAAGGTGCCTTATTAACCCTGAGGTTATTCCCCCTATCTGTCACCTCCCCTAGGCTGGCAAAGATAAACAGGCACAGAGCCTCCTGTCTGCTGTTAACAACCATCTACCCATCTGACCGGTGCCCTGATTTTGTTTTATATTGACCCAAACACTGTATATCTTTAAAAAACCCCTTTTCGCTCATGTCCACAAGTTAACGTTCACACCCATGTGTGAACACACCCATTGTCTGTACACACCCATCATGTTTGCAAGCCTTCTGATCTGAATAAATATGGGGCAAGGA